>NC_133901.1:58130795-58430795 GCF_964199755.1 Larus michahellis | reverse complement strand
TCTGTACCCTTGTCGTCCTTGAAATATGCTTTCTTTGGTATAGAACACTGAGAACTACTGGAAAGAGATATTAGAAGTCTGTTTTACTGTGTTGTCTTTCATCCTCTATATCTCAGGAGTCCCATACTAATCAACAAGTTGCATTGCTGTGACAATTCTGGTGTATGAAAGAGCTGGCAAGTACCACTTTCTATGATGTCCTCTTGTGATATTTTAATTGGGCTATGTGTCTAGTTAAAGGGGTCAGATTTGCAGTAAGAGGCATTTAATCCTCTGCAGAAATCCTCCTGGGCTCTCGCCAAGCTCTTCTTGTGGTACTTGGCACCTGGTTAAGTTTGGAACAGCTGGTTTAGAGCATGAAGTTCAGTTTGCTGCTTTTTGCACTCCTCCAGCTGCCCTGGTTGCAATCTGAGATTTAACTCCTTGTATCAGGAGCCAGGATTTCTCCCTACATCCTGCAGCTGCTGGCAGAGGGATGTCGCACTAATCTCGGGTGTGTGGAGCGGGCTTGAATAGTAGTGTTCATGACATAGTGAAATGTCTCTGTCGTGCAAGCAGCAGTAAGGGTAATCTCCCTTTGCTCTTTGTCATTGCTTTAAATAATTGCCTGCCTCCTGATGAAAGCTGGACAGCGTAAGCAGAAACCCTTCACTTCGCGTGTCAGTATCAGTGAGAATGATTCGTGCGACTGTTTGCCTGTGAACTTTGCTTGCAACATGCTGCCTCTCCCAGCTTTGCATTCCGTAGGAAAATGGCGGTCCTTTGGTTGACATCACCAGGTCATTGTGCCAGGTTTTAGTATAGGGCTGTCTGAGACCATGACCAGGAGAGCTGGAACTCTCTCTCTCCTAATCAGGGCAAAAAGTATTACGGGCATTGTGTAAGAGGAGCAGCACTTACACATGGTGAGAACTCCTGCACTTCAAATAGAGAAAAATAACCCTCTGCAATTGTACTATGAAATTTGGTCTCAGAATTAGAGTAAGAAATAGTTAAATATTACAGCAGTTAGGGAAGGATCTAAAATACTACTTGCAATGCTAATAAAAATAAATGTCAAGATAGTGATAACGCTAAAGAGGAATACAGTTACTTTTATGCTTACATTGGACAAAATCCCTAGTTGACAGATAAATTGTGCTAGAATTTCAGGAATCTTGGCAGTGAATCTTAATGGAAGTCAAGTTTGGCAGCTGTGTGGGCAAGGCACAAGACGTACCTGGTCACATTGTTTTCTTCCAGCCATTAGCAGAGGGCACAAGTCAGTGGAAGGGTGATTAAGAAAGGGCAGGTTACTAAGTCATCCTTATGGGTGGCATGGTGCTTTGTATGTTTGATTTTAATCCACTGTAAAATGCCAGACATTGTGTGTTGGCCTTTAGTAGAGGCTGCCTCCTGATGCAGAATTTGAAGTTCAGCATTCCTCAGCTGCAGGGAAACTTTTTTCCAAAAGATGACTCTGATGTCTAGTTTTGCAACTGCAAATGTAAGGACATGTGAAGTAGCTGAGTAATCAATATCTTTCTTCTATAGGGAGACTCCATGTATAAAAATTATTTTAGCTTTGTTTTAGGTCAGAAATTTCACCAGGGCGAGAGGACACAGCTACATAGGCATCGTTATCATTGTGCCTATTTCTATCTGGTAGAAACTGGTCCATCAAGTTTAATCCAATCACTTCAGTATTTTATCCTCTGTGGCTGAAGTTCTTAATTGCTACAGGCAAGCATGGTATAGAAAAGAGGGGAGGGGAAAACCCAGAATTTGGAGCAAGAAAATAGAATCAGACTATATCATCTTGGGTTAGTTTTTAAATGAGCTGTTGATTTGCATTCAACCTCCAGTGTGTTCACACACGGGCATCTGATACTGAACTGTTCAGGCGACAGCGTTGTCTCTAGGAGATGCGGATTCAGGCTCACCTGCTTTCTGCACATCTTCCAGCTCTGCCAGGACTTCAAGTGAATTAAAGACTGAGATAATTGCAGATCTCCCTTTACTTCCAGAAGTTCTACCAAAGCTGTAGGAATGAAGAGTGGTAGCGGTTGTGACTGCGTACACTTCATAGTGATTTTCTTTAGTTCGTTCTCAAGCCTTCAGAGTAGTTCTCTTACTATTTGGTCCTTTGACTATTTAAAGAAGTAGAAATTCGAAAAGGCTGTCAAATCTGGGACATACCCTTGGCAAGATTCTGCTCTTACATAGCAGTTATCCCTTTTATACATGAAGGCCCTAGAATCTCTTCTAATCCCATTCAGATTCAGGTAAAACCTGAAACTGGACCTGAAAATACAGACCTGAATTAGTGTGATGCAGCCTCCCAGAGCTGCTGGCAGTCTTAGGATTGATGGCAAGGAATGGAAACACATGGCATGAAAGTTCCTGGCACAAGATTGCTCTTCAGACCTTTCTGCACTAGTTCATTTCTGGCACTGTCCATCCTCTTTACAGTCCTTGAGAGACTTTATGCTGTCTGACCAGCCAGACTGCCTTTGGCTGACCTTTGCCATGGAGTTGCTTGCTCTGACCTTGACTGGTGTGCCGGTGCTCGTGGAAACTATTGGGATCTTCACAGATTCCTGAAAGATCAACTTCATGGGTTGAACAATCACCTTGTGCTCCTCATTGGCCTCAAATGTGTGCATAGATGAATCCTTTCCCAGTTCTACAGTAACGGAAGAGTTGTTTGTTCCTCTGTTGTCCAAAGCGAGAGCAGCTTGTCGTGGTAGGACAGCTGCAATCATTATCCACCAACCTTGGACACACATCCACTGGGTTTGCCCTGTTGCCTGGGGGACCTCAAGAGTAAAATGTGTGGGGACAATTTATCTCTTTCTTTATCCATCTCTTAAGGAAAACTGACCTGACCCCTCGGCAGCTGTGCTGCTTCGAGATGTGTCACCCAGAGAAATTCCACGAACCGCCCATATTTCTCACTACTGGGAAGTTCATGTCATCCTGAACGCTAATTGAATGAGTATTTAAGAACACTCGTGGCTGCATTCTTTCAGCTGTGTGTCAGGGAGCCACAGCAGATACTGCTGTGAAAAGATTCCTGTATGAGCAGAGCCTGTCTCAGCCAGAGGTGGAACACGTCAAAGAATTTCAGTTCTTGCAGGCAAATAAACCTTCGTTATTCATGGTGATTGGAAGTCATGTCAAAGAGCTGACAAAAGTATGGAAAGCAAATAGACTTACTTCATAACTGTTTCGAGCGTTTCTTAAATATTTTTCAAGGTAGTGTGTAAGTGTAAAAAATTATGTATTTTAATTTATTCTCCATGCTAAAAATCCTTCACAAAGCCCAAAACTGTGGGATATTTACAGTTGAGAGAATAACGCATTGCTGGGTCTCTTACTGGGATAAGATACTGTGTACCGGTTTTTGGTGCCAGAACTTTTTTAAAACATTGTATTATTAGAAACAGTTATCAGAGAGCTACAGGAATTATTTGAGAGCAAGAAAGAAATGCATTACAAAATAATAAACATAGAGTGCCCTTTTTAGCTTATGCATAAGGTGCCTAGATTACAGCATAAACATACCTTCAGTGGGAGAAATGTCAAATAAAAAGGGCTTGTTAATTCTTGTACCTTGTGTTGATGTCTTAATTTGCCTGATGGTCGTCTCCAAATCAGAAATAGGTGTGTGGGGGTACAGAAAGGGGCGCATGCTCTGTAAAGGCGATCATACCCTTTGGAACAAGCTGCCAAGGGGATTGGTATTTCTCCCTCTCTTAATGTCTTAAAATCAAGGCAGGATACTTTTATGAAAAATCAACTTCAGTAAAATAAAGTTAGGAGGCTCACTGGGAAGATAACTGGGAGGTATCCTGCGTTACCGGAGCAGTAGATAACTAGACACAACTGGTCTTACAGTGTTTGGATCTCTGACTTATTTCCCATGTGATACTGTAACATACCAGGGTCATGTTGAAAAGCATGCATCCGCTTAACAGCGAGAAAAGAAGTGGTGAATGTAGTTTGTTTTGTATCTTTTCATCGTAATCTTTATTTCCAAGTTTCTATTAACTGCAAGCAAAAACCAAATGTTTCGTTGCAACGGTCAGATGTTCAAAAATTCTCAATGCTTCTTTATGCTCTTTTGCAGGCTGTGGGATATCGAGTGTGGGGCATGTTTACGAGTACTGGAAGGCCATGAAGAGTTGGTGAGATGCATACGCTTTGATAACAAGAGGATAGTCAGTGGAGCATATGATGGGTGAGGCTGTCAGTGCAGACAATACCTTGTCTGTCTCAGTGTCTCACATCCCACTTTGCTGTATCTTCCTTATAAATATTAGACTCCTTGTCTGTCATACCAAGAGGACCTTTGCATGGCCAGTAAATCAGGCCCACGCTACGATGTATACCTTTTTCTCATCCTTTGAAATAAGTCAGTGTGATTTGATGTATGTGGTCCAGTTCTTTAGCTTATAAGAATATCTGACCGACTCAACCTGAAACCTCTCCTAGCTGAACCACTAGTAAGAACAATCTTTCCCATCTGTGGTTACGTCTTCTGGACCGTTTGCCATTGCAGACTGGGCGTCTGCACTCCCACGTGTTTCTGTTAGTTATTACCACCTGCTTTTTGTATGTTTTACTTCGTCGACATCATTTTTTTTCCCATTAAGCTCTGTAAGCTTTACCAAGGGGAAGTGCAAGAACCAGGTCTCAAGAGCAGGGTTGCTGTAATTTTCCTTGAACTGGTGTATTAGCTAAGCTGTACTAACAGTTAATTTTTTCTGTGAGCACTCTTTTCGCTTTAACAGAGCCGTGGTGTTTGTCTATTTTTTCACTACCAGGAAAATTAAAGTATGGGATCTTGTGGCTGCTTTAGACCCTCGTGCTCCAGCAGGGACCCTCTGCTTGCGAACCCTTGTGGTAAGAGCTTTCGGTAGGGGTGGTGTAGGGGACAGAAAAGTGTGCTTGATCGGGGCTATCTTGAGCCATGAAAACTCAAGTCAGCTTAGCCCCAGTCTACAGGATCTAGAAATCCTTTCTAGAGGTCTGGTTTCCTTGGGTGTCCAACTTTTTCCTTAATGTTGCAAGCTGTAAAGCATTAAAAGTTAGAACCTGTGGAGTTTTTGCTTACTTTTTAACAGTTTTGTTCTGTGATTTGAAGTTAATAACTAAATCAATTTTTAAGACTTGTCCTTGGAATCCATGTGCCAGTGGGTTTACATTAACCTGTGTGTACCTGATGATGTAGTAATAAGTTGTCTGAATTGTTGTCATGAAATTTCTTAAAGAAAATTAGTACATTCCAAATTCGAGGAACAAGAACAAAAACACCCTCGGGATTGCTTTCAGCTGGCTTTTGTGTGTTTAAGGAAAAAGCAGGTAAGGACTGGAACAGACAGTAAAATTGCCTTGTCCTTAAACAGCAATTACTACTTTCATGCTGTCCATTGGTATTTAGTGCAGGTCTGATGATGGCGTGGTTAAAATGTCATTGTGTGAGCGTTAACAACATTCACAGTCATGCTTAATAGTGGCTCTGCACTGGTCTTATAATAATGTGAGAAAGTTGTGAGAAAAATGGCAGTACAGCCAAGGTCGTGGGATGGTTCCTGGAAGCATTCCTCCATCACATTCACCCCAAAGAACTTGCACTGTTGCTGCTCTGACAGCACTTGCCCTGGGGGTAAAGGAAGATTTCAGTCTAGTACCAAATTGCCATTGAAGAAGTACTAAATTTATTTATTTTTTAGATGAGAAATGTTTGAGTAGTGTTGGAGTTGGTGTATGTTAGACCTTTTCCTGCTGCGGCGTGTTGACTGTAGTCTGTGCTCTAAACCAAGCCCATGCTGAGGCTGTCTGATTCTCTAAAAGCGTGGTTACCTCTCACCAGCTGAGCTGTGCTAGCTGACCTTCTGCACGCTCATCGACCACCTGAATTGCTGCTGTTGCTGTAGATTTCGCTGAAGTAGTTTACTTCCCATTTGGTGCAGGCTGTGAGGGTTACTGCGACTCAGCTGACAGGCAGTCGATCATTAAGCCATGCTAACTCTTTTCCAATCACGTATTTGGACCATAAGCTGCAGCGTAAGAGTCTGTGAGAGCCTTGGATGCCTGCAGGTACTATGTTGAAAAACCTTCTTGTTAGCCAAATAGAACTGCAAATAGTTTCATGGCTAAAATCCAGAAAAAAACCTTTGTCATCAGCCACCCAGTTGCAAACTACGGCACAACTCTGTGCTCATGAGCACATATCCTGAGAGTCTAAGACTTCAGCTTGGTATTAGCAGTGTTCCTGCTCCAACCTGAGAGAAATGTGTGCCTAGTAACCTGTAGGCTTAATTTAACTGGTGTGATTTCCTCTGCATTTTCCAGCAGTGGACAGCCAAAGTGCCCCAGCTAATTATATTATAAATCAGAAGCGGTGGGATGGAAACACTGTAGGAATCTCAACACATGGATACTCATAAATCCCTGTTTGATAGCGATGGAGGGGGCCAGAAGAGGGGGGGCAGAGGAGGCTGTTGTGGTGCTTTTAGGACTTTTCATGTTTATGACAACAGGGCGTCCTTATACCCACTTACCCGTGGTTTGGGTTTTTTTTTTTTCCTTCCCTCGGCCTCCAAAATTAAACCTGGCTGCACAATGAACATCGTGAGTCTCCTGCTGCTCGTGTTCAATTTTCAAACAGTAGGAGGAAAGTGCACAGATAACAAATGCTCGCTGCATGCCAGGTCCCTTCCAGTTTTGTCTTCCGTTAGCTGGAACAGTGGCCACATGAATTTGACAGAAGCTTTCCAGGCACAGAAGCAGCACGCAGTTCAGCTTTCCTTGCAAGGTTCAGGTCCTTGTGGCCTCAACTTAGGGTGTGCAGTCTGCTTACTGCCACTGCAACAGCAAAGGGCAGGTGCTGTGTGGAACTTCAAGGGAAACCTTCCTCAGCCTACAGTGACTGGGAGAAAAAAAAAGGAGTTTTGGAATCAGGCTTTGGAAGTACCTCTCTGTCTGTTCTTGGTGTCTCTGTGAGTAGTCCCTCAGTGAATCTGACTGCCATAGTGAGATTTTTTTTTTTAGCAAGAACTTCATAGAATCACAGAATGGTTTGGGTTGGAAGGGACCCTAGAGATCATCTATTTCCAACACCCCTGCCATGGGCAGGGACACCTCCCACTACATCAGGTTGCGCAAAGCCCCATCCAGCCTGGCCTTGAACACTTCCAGAGGTGCCCCATTCACTTACTCTGCCCCTTCACTTACTTCACTGCTACAACACAGACTCTGGAAAAACATTACTCTTTGGAACAGGTGGGAAGAGAGAAACCCATAAGGTGTTCTTAAGACAAATTTGAGTTACGGTTAGAAGATCAGAAAGGTTCCAATTACTGCGCCTTTTAAAAAATTTATCTGAAAAATAGAATCTGACTTCTGTGTGTGTGTGTTTTCAGTTAATTTTAATTTTAAAATGCACAGTATCACTTTAAAGCAGCTGTTGTGCTTTGCAAACCGAGCTGTATTTTTGTAGCCCTGTGCCGTAAGACAGAGGCTTCTCATTTAGTAGTTAACAATTTTCTTTTGTCTAAATATTTGAGAAACCTGTATTTTCAGTACTAAAATATTTTAAAGCATGGGCTTTTTCCTGTCCCTAGGCCCCTTACAACATGTGAGCATTAAAGAGAAATATGTATTAATAGAAGAGATAGGGCTCACTCTACTTGCATGGTTTCTGTTCCTTTCTGACGGAGGAGGCCACTGCTCACTCTTGCAGTAGTATAAGCACCCAAAAAGAATAAGCAACACAAAAGGGAAAGCATAGTGGATTTGCTCTGTGATATCCAGCATCTTGCCATTACCGCCTGTTAATTACAGTCTGAACTCTTGCCAAATCGTCGTGCCATTTCCACTCAGCCTCAAAGCAGAATGCAAACTGCCTATAAAGAATGCCCTTTCTAGTTCATATTTTTAGAACTGCTTAAGAGGAATTATTACTGTGTCACTGGACTTTACAACAGGCTCCTTAGTGTCCTCCAGTATTAAGCTCGTTCCTCTTCAACGGTGGCAATGGTGCCAAGTCTTGAATGCAAAGTTCTCATCTTTCCCTTGTAACCTACTGCATCTGAAAATGCTGTGATTTTGGGAGAGAATTTCACCATGGAACAAAGAAGACGGTATCAGCCTCAATAGACTGAATTGTGTGGAGGAGGGAGCGAGGTTTGTTCTGCAGAGTGCGTGTCCAATATTGGGATTAAGGAGTAATGGGATGACTGTAATGTAAACTTCCTGCGAGCCAAGTACTGAGATATGGCAAACCCTTTTCACTGACAGCGGGCTTCATTTACGCGATGTGATGGTGATGCATAGTACGTCATGTGGGGTTTACTGACAATGTGACACTGGAATCCAAGCCCAAGTTCATCTTCCCTGCTCCATCCCAGGTGCCAGCAAGTTTGTGAAGTAACGTGCTGTCTCTCCCACTTGCATTTAGGAGCATTCTGGAAGAGTCTTTCGACTTCAGTTTGACGAGTTCCAGATCGTCAGCAGCTCGCATGATGACACCATCCTCATCTGGGATTTTCTGAATGACCCAGCTGCCCAAGCAGAATCCACTCGTTCCCCGTCCAGAACATACACCTACATCTCAAGATAAATAACACTACACTGTACCTCACACTCGCACAGGTAAAAAATAAAAAAAAATTAAAAAGAGCCTCAAAGGGGGCACTGGATGTAATGTGAGCATGCTGTGTGAATAATTAGCTGGGTCTATCAATATTTCTCATCTTGGTTTGACAGTAATTACAGTGTCCTGTAAAAAGACAGGAATGGTTTTGATACCTTAGAATAGGGACTTTATTTTAGGATTTGTGGCATGGGGTGCCTCTGAGTTCCTCTGAAGAACTCCTCCTCCTCTGTCCCTCATCATCAATAATTAAATCAGCTATCACTGCTGTCCAGAAGGAAGAGGGTTTCTGCAGAGCGAGTAGAGCAGCTGCTGCCTAACAAGGGGATGCAGATGGCCTGACCCTGGGCAGTTGTCACCAGGCAGGAGGGTTTTGCCAAGAAGCATCGGCTTTATTCCTTCCCTGTGAAGTGGTGACCATTCTTCTCACTCTGCAGCAAGCTGATTCAAGAGAATAGTGTGGCTAGGGGAGGAGACACTGAAGCACAAGCCCAGGCAAATGAAATCGAGATGCATCAGCGTGCAAAATCATTTACTGATAGGGCCTAGCCCTCATTCTCTCTAGCACAGCATGGGCGTTAAATTGTTCATGTCAGACCCTGGCTGGTTTGCTCATCACCTTACCCTTTTGTCTTGGCCAGCACAGTGTGGGGAAGACATAATGTTTTGTATATTTGGATCTGTTGTAGAGTGGATTTAATGTATATGAGTGGAGTGGGATAGCATGATTGCCCACTTTGGTGGGTACATGCACCATTACTGTTAGTAGCTTGAGAAAAATGGCAGAAAAGCTGACAGGCTTCTGCAGGGTGGGTGTCCACAGTGACCTTTTCCCATGACAATGCTCCATCATGGGGACATCCTGTATCCTGTTTGATTGGTAAATATACAGTGATGCTCCGGAGCTGTCAGATCAGCCATCTTGATTTTCTCAAACACTCTGGTCAATCAGGATGTTCTTCTCAATCACTAAAAGGTTTAGTACGAATGGGGTTTGTTTGGTTTGTTCTCTTTTTTTCTTCCCAGGACTCATTTAAGCTGCAGTATTTAAATTATCTGCCAATGCCAGGACAAAAGAACTATCCACGTAACCAATACTTGCTGAAGAGAGAGGCTCTCAGACTTGTTTCTGGAACAAAGTTGGCATGCGGTTGATCTCAGACAGGGTCTACTCAGCGCGGCTGACTGCTAAAGTGCTGCTATATCAGAAGATTACTTTTATCTTTCATGAACAGTTAACATTTTTAAACCTTCCCATCCCTTTCCTCCCTTGTCCCCCCTCTTCCTGTTCACTCCTCTTCCCTTTACCCTGTTTGGTTCCCCTCCAAACCCAGTCACAGATGTCCTATGAATATATTTAAGATGTTGCCAGAATGTGTTGCTTTGCTGTTAAGCAGAAGACTTATAGCCACAGTGCACCCTGCTGAGAGTCACTTCAGAGTGGGTGGGAAGGAGGCTGCTGCTCTCAGACTGAAATCAATATCCATTGCTAGGCCTTTGAAAAAGCATTCAGCTCTGAAGAGCAACAGAAACGCTTATAACAGCCAGACCAGCCTGCCCCCCCACCCCTCACATCCCTGCGGCTTTTGGCTGTTCTGACTGCAGACCTATTTTTTGTGGAGAGAGGACCCTTGAAATTTGACTATTATGAGCCAAATCTATCTCTTTCCTCTCCTGCCTGCTCTACTAACCCTTTGGAAGCTGAATGTGTATTGTAGTCTCCCTTAACATCTGCTTGGCTGGGGAATGCTAGTCAATGAAAAGTTAAACTCTCTTCTGCCAAAGTCCCAAGCATGATGGACTGGGGCTGAGATCCCGTCCAACCCCACCCCAGCTGAAATGTTGGCCCAGGGCAGTATTTCTGTAGCAAAGGGAGTGTCTGTACCATCTTCCTTCTGCTGTTCTCCCTGAAGACAGTGTGTTGCTCATGGCTTACGAATCATTCTGTAAATTGGAGGAAGTTTGGGGCTGGGGTGAGGAGGAAAGCTGGACATTGCTCCTTTCTTTCCATTCCTTCTCCCTTCAGAGAGGCTGTAGCTGGGTGCTGGAAGAGGGAGCTGATAAAAACCTTGTGGAGCTCTCAAGGTGGAGCCACCCTAGAGTGGAGACACTACACAAACACTCTGGCCATGACAATAAGATTTTGCTCACGTGAGCACCACCAGGGCACAGTCCCCTGGTGATGGGCAGATGGGTAAAATGGGTATGGCCATGAGTACAGTCAGTACAGTTAGCAGTGGCTCCAGGCCAGTTGTGCAGCATTTCTGGGTCTGGCCTGGCTAGAAAGCCTTCGGAGGGAGAGCCTTTGGTGTGCTACGTGCATGCTGCATTGCAGTTTAGGGACACAGGCTGATTAGTCCCTTTGCTGATAGCTGAGCTGGATCTTTGCTTCCTAGCTGAGGCTTTTGCAAATTGCCATTGTTTAGAAAATAAAAATAGCCCTGAAGAGGAGGGACATGAGAAACAATTCTGCATGTCTCTCAACGAGACAGAGACGTCTGGGGGAAAACAGTGATTTTTACGGAGCTGGAAGGAATTGCAGCAGGCCTGCATTTGCATCAGGAAAGACTGTAAAGCGATCCCTGGTCGTTCCAGGTTTGGGCCCAGATCTTCCACTCTAGGTCTTGAATAACCCCCCACTGCCTTAGTGGGCCGTTGCTCCAATCCCACAGTAGGAAATCAGGGCACTTGGTCTCCAGGCTGGAGGGGTTTTAAACAGGCTTTTGTTAAAACCCACTAAACTAGGACCTTGGCAGATGGGAAATTTTTTTAAGCTATTCTCATCAACTTCACTTTGCTGGGGAAGCAGTTGCATTGTTTCTAATTGCTTGGGATGCGCTTTTTCCACCAATGAAATTTTGCAAGGAGCTAGGCCAGGAGTCCCCAGAGAGCAGTCCAGAGGGCTTAAATCATTCTGGTGACGGCTAAGACAGACAAGAAGGTGATGGAGTTATGGAGGAAGGGAAGGCTGGTGCTTGGGGAGTACCTACTGCAGTTCCTGACGCATGTGGGCAGCAGTGTTGAGCACTCAGCTCCCTGTATTTTCAATGAGCCTAAAGACTACATGAGTTCTGAAGAGCATCTCAGAGCATGTGGTGACACTCCTGGGTTCTGTTTGAACTATTACTGTAAAAGAGTCAAACAGGTTAACAACTCGGCTCTGTTCAGGTGACACTGACAGTGTGACTTACCTCTGCAGAGTCATAAAAGTTCTGAGTCACAATGATTAAGTTCACCCACGACTAATTTTGGCACTACTTTTAAGTCTAGGAAGGCTGGTTTGGATTTCAGGCCGCTCTACATATCAGGCACACTGCAGTCCCAAAGCCACAGTGGCAAGGGAGCAGAGAGAATCAAAGTTTACATCCCAAACTTTGCTGAGTTGAAGTTCTGAGTCTTATTCTTAATGTTATTTTAACACTGTTCCTCTAAGTTTAGTTATTACAATGTCTGCAGCGTGGTTGCACATCAGCAGGGGTTTATATGACTTTGGCTGCAGATTTAATCCTTGTTTTCCTCAGTTTGGTCATCCTCTGGATTTTATATTTAGGTTATTCTAGAAAACAATGACTTGTTACTCCAGCCTCTGAAGGCTGCAGAACTTCCTAATATTTTAACTGCATCTTTGTGGGCAATACCTGCAAGGATGCATTTTATTTTGCTAGTTGAGAGAATTTGGGAGAACTGGAAGACTGGCTGACCAAACACGGGAGACAACACCATTGCAGATTGTCCTTGATTGTCATAGCCCTGCTGCTCCGTGCTGCTGTTCGGTAACTTCTAAGCACGGTTGGGTCTTCAAGTGGTACCGTAGTTTGAATTCTGCTGTATAGAGCTGTTTAGGGTACAGTTAGGAAGCAACAGCTGAAATCCATTTTTGGCACATGGCAAGAACGGTGTCTTACCCTCAAGAAGGGACTGTGTCTGGGTACTTCATACAGAACCGCGGAAGGGTGAGGATTCCTACCCCACTCCCCGAGTTGTACAAATTTTCTGATAGCTAAGAAGGAAACTGAAGTTAACTGATCTAACTTGAACTTGAAACTGCCACAGCCTGACATTTGGTGGTGTTTATTGTGCACCCAGGGAGGAGCCATCTGGTAAGTAGATCTCCCAATGTCAGAAGAAAGTGGCTTTTTCAAACTTCCCCCCCTTAGGATATGTGTGCGTGTGTGTGTGCGCGTGTGTGTGCGCGTGTGCAAGAGTGCATGTGAGAGAGAGGTTTCAGCATGAACTGGATGGATAATCCCTCAGCCGGGTTGGAGTAATTGCAGAGTTTATAATGAAAAGAACTAGAACGTGCCTGCTGAAAGGAGCTAAAAAAGGGCTGGAAGTGTCTGTGGGCTTTCAAGTGTTGCACATCGCTTTGAAATGAAATAAAATACCTCTGCTGCGTAGAGATCGGCACTTCTCCCACAAGTAGGAAGCTCACACTGGCCTTCCCCCTTGGACTATGGGATGGAAAGTACTGGAGGTGTGGGACATTCAGAGCAGGACAATCCGTTACAGCCACACCGTCTCCTGCTTGTGACTCCTTTGCAATAGGGCACAGTTTTGCTGCAAATATTTCTCATCCTCAGAGGAATACAGCTTGCTTTAAAATATGCAAATAGAAGCATGAAGGAATTTGCAGCGAGCAAACTTCTGCGGCTGTCTCCTCTGGAGCAGCTCCCTCTGCTCCCCGTTCACCTTCAGGGACAGACACATCCGCTGTTGGAACGGAAGGATTCAGGTGACAAGTTGAGAAGTCTATGGTCATCGGAAACATTGAAATGCTTTACACTTGTTTCTAAACTGGAAGCTGACTTGGACCACCATGCTCTACCCACCCGCCACCTGCTCCTGCTCCAAAGGATCCTTTTTTCTTTTCTTAATTTTTTTGGAACACTGAAAAAGCTGGAGAGTATCATGTGCTTTTCTCCACTCCCAGGTATGTGTTTCCTGCCCCTGCCACATGTTCCTCTCTCGGTCTGAGCAGAGCTCTAGGCTTGGTTCTGAGTTTTTTTGGCATCCCGGCTCTGATGCGAAGCACATCTCCAGGTTGGGATCTTTCCCTAACTTTGTTAGCTTCCTTTAACACTATTTTAGATCTGCCTTTTGTGGCTGATGATTCCTAAATTCGATTGGGGTGGAATATTTATGTTTGATAAATCGCAAATGCTAGCAGCTCTTCCTAGCTAGAGAAGCGGACGAGAAGGAGCAGCCAGCCTTCCCACTGCAGGCCTGCTCTTAATTGTGGGAGGAAAAGGAGGAGACAACCCAAGTGGTTGAAAGCCAGGAGGGGGTGCGGGGATGGAGATGGATCTCTAAAGAAGCGGGGACAATGCTGAAAATAGATCTCTTAGCTTGTGTAGTTGACTAAGAACAATAGAGGGTTTCTCTGAGAACATCAGAAGTCATCAGGAGGTTATCAAGTAAGGCCTCCAACTATTGAACTTGTCAGTTGATGCCCCTTTTAGGTTGCGCTGGGGGCATGAGGAGAAAGGGATGGTCTAAACTACACTTGCCAAGAGAAGAACGAACTTTGCCAGGGTCTCCAAGTGGCATGCATGATGCATCTGACCATGCTGAGCCTTGCCCTACTGTTGTTCCCCCAAAGCAATAAGCAGCAGCTTCCCAGAAGGAGGGGGGAACAGCAAGTGACCCAGTTGTCCCCAGAGGGGGTCTCCATATGAAATCCCTCT
This sequence comes from Larus michahellis, assembly GCF_964199755.1. Lineage (NCBI taxonomy): Eukaryota > Metazoa > Chordata > Aves > Charadriiformes > Laridae > Larus > Larus michahellis. The sequence continues at coordinate 58,416,470 of NC_133901.1, read as the reverse complement.
GTCCTCCTGCCAGCAAATCCCTACCGGATTGATTGGCATGAGGGTGCCACAGTCTTTCTATCCCCAGTTTTAATTCAGAGACTCACAGAAGCAGCAGGTCCCTTGGGTGCGTTCCTTCTCCTCGACCCTAGCAGAGGGTTGGAGAGGAACGGCTGCCTGCCGAGGCTGAGCATTTGGCTTCCCCCTCCTTTCCCCCTCACCCCATTTTTTTAAATGAGGTGTGACTAAACTACAGACAGATACCCAAAGCGTCTCTCCCAGGCTGAGCCTTGGCCAGAATAAATCATCCTTTGTCCTGTCAGAAAACTCTGCCCATGACTTTGGGCTTATTCCCAAAGACTGCTGGGCTTCCACATTTGTTGTCCAGCGGATATCCCATGGGAGCTGGCAACACTGGTTAATCCCTAGGGATGTTAAACTAATGTTCTCAAAATCAGAGGGATGCTGATGTACATGGAGCTACAACAAAGCCCTTTAGATATTGTAGCCAGCTCCTAAATAGGTCCCTTTTTTAATAGCCTGTCACCCTAAAAGATACCCTGATTTCTGCTCCAGCAGGAGCCAAGTGCAGCCGTGGCCAGAAATGTCTTCATCACAGAGCAGCTCTGCTCTTACCTTTATGAGGAATAACAATTTGTTGCCTTTACAGGCAAAGTGTTGTAATCTGCTGGCACTCGAGCACTGGTTTACGTCTGAGCAAAGCTCCACGTGCAGGAGGAAGGCAGGCCAGCCTGTCCCGGCCTATTTGCAATGGCTTTTCCAAAGGAGCTAGCTGTCAGAATTTTGGGGCAATTCAACATGAAAACCTGGAGCTGCTTTTGAGCGTAAAAATCTGCTTTCAACTACTTTGCCTTTATCATGCGAGGCGTCGCAGGGCTCGGCCTAGCCACAGTTTTAGCATGGCAGAAAAATAATGTGGACCTCAGCAAAGTGTAACAGATCCCGTTTCTCCCAGTCATCTCACATGAGTACGTTCAGGAGAGCTGCGTGCCTGCCAGGCCAGCCTCTGCAGCATCGCTCCAGCTGCTCAGGCCGAGGTGGGGGTGGAGGTGGGAGAGGTGAGAAGGAACATGGTTTCTCCAGAGTTTTCTCTTTGTTACTCTGCTATATTTGTTATCTGGATTCTTAAGTAATGAGTGCTTTGAATTTTGTGATTATGTTACGGTGATGTGTAGTTGATGTACTAATGTTCACTTGAGCTAGGATCATGGTAACAGTGTGGTTTGTTTTTTTTGTTCTTTTTTTTTTTTTAACTGTTCAGAAAATAACTTAAATACAAATACGAAGATTAAGCTGGGAATCTCTCTTGTTTTCCTTTTTGGGGTGAAGGACACTGTCAAAATATCAAGCCTGTATCTTCCTCGATGTATGTGAGCCACACTTCCCGCTACGCGTGCGCTGTACAGGAGATGTGCCGCCCAAACACCTGGAAGTGCTGTGGCCGGAGGGGGGACAGCTTCGCCCCGAGGCCTGGGTAGATGCAGCTTCGCAGGACACCGGGCGTCTGCCGTAGCCAGTCCCACCTTGGAGCTGCCGCTCGTTGATGAATGCGGCATTAAAAGACTGCTCTGGCAGTCGGAGAAAACACTTATTGCTAAAACCACAATATACTTTTTAATTAACAAATTCTCCATTCATAGCTGATGGCCTCTGGCTGGGGCAAATGAGTCCGCCCTGTAAGTCGGAGAATGGATGTGACTGACACAGAAGAGCTGGAACCATCCTGCCCGTTAAAAGAGTCGTGGGGGGAGAAGCTATAAAGACTTTGTGTTTTTCTGGGTACTGTTGCAAGATCCTGGTAGGAGAAGCACAAATTTGTTTTATAAGCTAATCAGAATCCTGCTGTTCAATAATGAGTGAGTAATTGACATATCGCAGCACCGCCACACAGCTCCGTGGCTGGGGATGCTGTCACGCTTATGGTTCGCCCGAATTTTAAGGCAAGCACCCTTGCCCTCACAATACCTCTCTCTTAAAAACGCTCCTCGGATAGCAGCCTTGGATCTTTCCGTTTTACTTAATAGCCCCTTTTAAAACAAAGGCCGCCACAGTTTTAAGATCCTGACTCCTGGGGTGGTCAGAAAACAAACAAACCCCACGCTCCCGCCATCTCTCTCCCTGCTGGCTCCATTCTTGGGAGCCAGCAGGGGACTGGAGATTGCAAAGGCTCCTGCTTTTCTGAAGCGCTGGGAGCAGGATTCCTGTCACTTCCAATCCCCGTCTCTCCTTGTGACAGGGTTCCCAGCAGCCGCGTGCTTTGTTTGGGGGTTTTATGTGTCTGTATATCTATATTTACACCGCTTTAACCTTTTCTGTTCCCTCCCTGCTCTTTCCTCCCATCGGGTAATAGATTTGGAAGAGGAATTGCAGCAACAGGCTTCATCCATCGTTTTGGATGGGTCTGTAACACAGGATGCAGCTTGATTTAAACAACCAGTGACTGCCAGCACACACAAGTGGGACCCCGTACCTTTCGTACGCACAGTCCCAGGTCTCTGTGTAGCCAAACAACACACGTATCACCCAGTCCTGTGTGAAACAGGTTCTCCTTGTGGGTTATTTCTAGCCATTCCTTAGCTAGTCCTTCCTCTTCTCCTCCTTGATGTTTAAAGATATGAGGATCAGAGTATTTATTCCAGATTTCTAGGGCTGGGACAGTGGTGTTCTGCCGGGCAAGGGCTGGAAAACTTCTTCCAGGAATTCTGCCATCACATCCAAAAATTCAAGTACTAAAGAGAGTCTTTGAGAAAGAAAAGCAATCTCAATTGTAAATTTCCACTGGAAAAGAATGAACACCAGACAGCTTATCTTAAATAGATTCAGTGGTTAATTACCCTTTCTGTTTAAAAATGTGTGCCTTATTTCCACTTCAAATGAAGGAGGAAAGTAATGTTTACCATAGCTTCAAATTAACAGCACTTGATCAACCCACAGCTTTAAAATGAAATCTTCTGCTGGGGCTTTTTTTTTATTATATTGCATACACGATTTCAAGAATGTGTAGTAAGATAGATTTTGGAAAGGGGAAGTTGGCCAGTTTAGACCCGCGAGGCTAGAATTAATGTAATTCTTACCAAAAAAAAATATTTAGGATGAATTCAGCAGTTGGGTGGTGCTGCGTCGGTTTGAAGAGGGTTGGGATGACAAGCTCTCAGCAGCGGAGGCAGCGTGGCCGGGGGAGCAGAAGCCCTGAGCAGATAGACGTGGTCCAGCACTGCCATTGATTTCTGCGGGAGAGCAAGGCCCCGTGCGGTGGAACACACACACCCCCCCTCCCCCGCAATGGCAGACCTGTCTCAGCCCAGGACCCTGTGGAGATGATTCAACGTTTGGTGGGAATAAGATGCCACTCCTGGGCTTGAGCGCCTGGTGCTCTGTCTGTATAGCTGTGCCTGCAGAAGGGTTCTCTTTTCCAAGTGCTCAGGTTGCTTCACAACCAATGCACACCCTGCCCAGGACACTGTCCCAGGGCGCTGCCGGAGGAGAAGACTAGTAGAGGAAAATTAGATCCTGCTTCTGCCAACTATGCCATGAAAATCTAACATAACGCATTACTGGGCTGCAGAGATCTGAGGTCTCGGCCTGTCCCCTTTGCTGGCTGATCCGTGGTGAGAAGAGCTGAGGACATCTGATGGACGGGGATGTGTGTGTGTGTGGGTACCAGGCACTTTGCTTTGCCCCAAGAGCTTGAACACAATTCATTATATCCCCAAGGGGTACTCTTTGTATCTCACCAGTGTTATCTTCCCATCCTGAGCTTTGTCCCCTAAGTGCTTTGCTGACATGCGCCTGGCTGGTAGGAGCAGCTGAAAATCTCCAAACCAGCAGAGGGGTTGCTGAGCTGTGGGGCTGATCTGCCAGGGAACACTGAAGTTGGATAAGGAATATGACCAGGAAAACCTGGCCTTGAAAAGGCCTTACCTGTACAGGTAAATAGCCTCCCCGCAGCTGGAGAAGGGAGTCGGGTGGGATTTCCAGTGCAATGAGGCAGAGACAGCAGCCTGAGCAGTGCTTTCACGAGGGACACTGCTGAGTTTCTTCTGGAGGCCACTGTGGTTTGCAGAAAACTCGGGCCACTGGTTAACATCACGCAGCTGATGTGTCCAAAACTCCCTGTCCCGTGCCCAAAGCACACTGCCGGCATTTACAAAGGCAGATCAGTGAAGGCTTCTCCTCCGAGGGGGCAGCGATTCAGGGGGGCTGCTGGACCGTCTCCATTTCTGCTGTGTCAACTCTGAAAGGGCAGCGCCGGCAAACTGCTCTGACCTTTCAAGCGGCCGCGACGTCTGCAAGTGGCTCTGCCTGCTGCGCCCGTGCTGCTGAGTTCCCTCTCTGGCACAGGGAAGGGGGCTGTTGGCTGCAGGCAATGCATCTTTTCATTTATTTGAGCTGCGTATTGCTTCCTTGTATTGCTCCTAGTTCAGAGTAGATGGTGCTGGGTGAACACCAAGAGGCAGCGCTGAAGACTGTGACCTCTCTCCAGGATTCCCAGCTCATCTTGGAAAAGGGGATGGACTCTCCCAGTGCATCTCTCACGCCGCTGCATTCCCTGGTCCTGCAGAAATCCTCATATCATTTTTTTTTTTGTGAGTTTTTTTACGTCTTTGGTGTGAGGTCCTGCATGGCTGGCTCGTGTCCGGCAGTGCCTGGCCCCAGGGAGGGAGGCAGGAGGCACCAGGGGCTCTGCCATTGCAGCGGGGCCGGCTCTGGCCTTCCCCCCCCACAAACTCCCCACACACACAAACTCCTCGGGGCAGGCTGGATCCTGCCTCTGCCCACACCGTGGTCAGCTCAGCTCTGCTGGGACCCCGTGCAGCACCACGCTGTCTGTCGTGGTTTAACCCCAGCCAGCAACTAGGACCATGCAACCGCTCACTCACACCCCCCCAGTTTGGGTGGGGGAGAGAATCAGAAGAGTAAGAGTGAGAAAAAACTTCTGGGTTAGGATACAGACAGTTCAGTAGGTAGAGCAAAAGTTTTGCATGCAAGCAAAGCAAACAAGGAATTCATTCGCTCCTTCCCATGGGCAGGCTGGTGTTCAGCCATCTCCAGGAAAGCAGGGCTCCATCACACGTAACGGTTACTTGGGAAGACAAACACCATAACTCCAAACATCCCTCCCTTCCTTCTTGTTCCCCCAGCTTTATATATTGAGCGTGACACCGTATGGTAAGCAACCCTTTGGTCAGTTGGGGTCAGCTGTCCCAGCTGTGTCCCCTCACAGCTTCTTGTGCACCCCCAGCCCTCACTGGTGGGGTGGTGTGAGGGGCAGAAAAGGCTTTGATCGCTTAGCAACAACCAAAACCACCAGTGTGCCATCAACACCATTTCTCATCCCAAATCCAAACCGTAGCACTACACCGGCTGCTAGCAGGAAAGTTAACTCCATCCCACCTGTCTCCCATGACACCATAACCTGTGGGGAAGCCTCAGGAGAGCATGGGGCTCCCAGCAGCATCTCTGTCCTCCTTGGCCTTGGCAAATGCTATTGCTGTGTGTAGGGTGCGTGTTGGAACCGGCTCTTCTTGCTGCTCTGCCTCTCCCGATCCTCCCGGGTTTCTCTGCATGCCCCAGGCGTGGTGTGTGCGATGCCTGGAGGAGAGGAGGCGTGGGAGCATCCCACGGTGTGGAGCGCTGAGAGAGGGACAGCCCCAGTGCTGCTTCTGGGGACCGGGGCAGCAGCAAGGCAGGAGTGGGACAGGAGTTCCTGGGAGTGACAGTGGGAGGCGATGAGGCTGGTTTGTGGGCTCACAGCCGCTTTCCCAGCCGAGGGGGGTGTTTTAGCCAGGGACTCCTTGCACAGAGGCAGGGAAGTAACGAGGACAGCTGTAAATTGTGGAGACGAGCTCCCTCACAGCACGGAACAGCGGGTGTTTCTCGCCGGCACTCGTCCCTGTCTTGCCGTGTGCCACCGTCACTGGGTCAGGTCACAGGAGTGTCTCCAATTAACCCAGCTCCCTGGTGGCCCTTAATTGGCACCCCAGGCTTTCCTCCTTCTCCTCCTCCCTCCTCAGCACGTGTTTCTCACCTGCACAGCTGCTGCTAAACCTCTGCTTCCAGTATCCCCGTCACTGCTGGGAACTGGTGGCAGTAACCCAGATTTATCCCCTAAATCAAGGCAGTGGCCACCACCTCGCTTGGAGCAGAGTCCTGAGGATGTCCCTGCTCGGTCCCCAGCACCAGGCTGTGTGGTGGGAGGGGGGCTGTGGCTGCGGGGCCGAGCACTGGGCTTGGGGAAGGGTAAAGGCAAAGGGGCCGGGAAGCTCCAGGAGGATTTTTAGGTGGGTATTTGCTGGAATGGCTCAGAATGGGGGAGAGGTGACTGCTGCAGTTTCCTCCTCTCCCTCTGGCAATGACCACTAGACTGGGCACATTTAACCCTCCAGGTACTGGTGCCAGAGACGAGTCACATACCTGGATGACCATAGTGGGAGCATGGCTGTGGGACACAGCGTGGCCTGGCTTATCGTCCTGTCCTGGATTCGTTGCTTTGCCCTGTCTTAGTGCAGGGCTTGGGGTGAGTCCTGGGGGTGTTTAGGGCTGTCCTGCAGCACTGCAAGTGCTTTGGGCATGGCTGGAACCCACAGGCTGCATGTCCTCCTCCTGTGGGTCATCTCACCTATGGGCATGTCCAATAAATGGATCTTCATCCTGCTGCTCTGGGAACAAAATGGAACCATCCCCTGAAGGACTTTGGCTCCCTGCAGGTCTCTCCGCACCATGGCCCTGTCACCGAGGTCTCTGCAGCCACCCAGCACACCTGCATGAAGGTAAAGGCCATGCCCCAGTTGAGACATGAAGAAACTGAGTCCGAGCAAGACATAGGAGCTCTTGAGCAGGTGCCTGCCCTGGGAAAAGCTGAACACCAGCAGGCTGGGAACAGCTTGTGGTTGGGGGAGAGGGCATGGCGCTTTCGGGGAGAGCTGGAGGCTCACGTGGAGGGAGGAGATGGGAGCCGGAGCATCCTGTGTGGGAGGATGAGGCGCCCGGGCTCTCCCTCACCCGAGACAGCCTGGCTGGGGTTGGGCACGGCAGGCCCAGAGCTGCCCGTGCCCGTGGGGCTCTCCCAGCCCTGCTCCTCTGCCCCCAGCCCCACGGGACCCCCCCGAGGTGGGGCCGGCCAGCCGGGGCCTGTCCCTTTTAAGCCCTTGGAGCTGTTGCCAGCCGTGGCTTCGTGGGGTCCCCCATCCTTTCAGCTGGCTGTTCGGCAAATTAAGAGCTTGCTATTAGGCTGCTAATTAAAGGCACTTCATTAGCAGCAGGGGAGGCAGCTCCTGGCCGCAGCAAAATTGGATTCCTCTGAGCTGCCATCAGCCGAGTCCCTCCTCTCTGGGGCTGTGCCCCTCTGTGCCCCTCCATGTGCCTCCATGTCCCTCCGTGTCCGGGAAAGGCATCTACCCTGAGCCATGGCCATGTGGGTGCCAGCCCTCCTACCCGTGTCGCAGAGGAGGGGGCGCATCTGCCCCACACGTCTGTCAGGGTGGGAGAGGAGCCGGGGGGTGATGGGGGTGTTGGGTGATGTGGGGCTGCCCCGTTGCCCCCAGCCTCAGGGGTGATGCAGGGATGCTGCCCCTGGTCCCGGGAGCCACCCCCGTTTGGAGGGGACATGCCGGGGGGGGGGGGGCTCAACGGCGGCAGGGCGTCATCACATTGCTGGTCCCGCTGTGCCCGGGCCTGAGCGTGGCCCCTCAGCGGGCTGGGCAGCCCGGAGACGCCCGCCTGCCAATGCCACCCCACAGTCCACCTCACCCCACCCCCGGCGAGGGGGGGAAGGCTCCCGGACTCCTCCTCCGGCCGCTCAGGCGCCTCCAATGAGCCCCGGGGCACCCGGGCTGCCTGCCCTGCCCTTCCCTTCCTTTCCCTTCCCTCCCCTCTCCCTCTCCTCCTTCCATCTAAAAATGGGAGAGACGAGCCAGGCAGCCGGACCGGGGCTGCCTTCCTCCCCCCGCCCTCCTCCTCCTCCTCCTCCTCCCTCCCCCGGCTCCAGCTGCAGCCTCGCCCCGACCGTCGGCAAAGGCACCCCGCGGCCCGGCGGGGACATCACCGGGGTGAGCTCCCTGCGGGCTGGGGGGGCTGCCCCTTCTCCGCTTCCCGTCTGCCCCAGGGTGTCCCGTGTTCTTCTCACCCACCCCACCCCCCCCCCCCCGCCCAGGCCTGACACTCCCCCCTCTTTCCCACTCTTTCCCAGCTCGGGATTCTTGATGGGATTAGCGGGGATTTGCTGTGCGTGAGCCGGGAGCTGCTGGGTGCTACGGATCCGGCTACCGTGCTTGGGGGGGCTGCGGGGGGGGGGATGCTGGGACGCGGGGCTGCTCCCGAGGGACACAGGCTCGCCCCGACACAGCCCTGTCCCTGCGGGGCCGTGGGATGCCCGTTGCTCCAGGGGAGACAGCCGGGTGCAGCACCCAGGGGTGCTCCTGCGGCTGGGGGGGGTGACCTGAGTGCTTCTTGGGTCCTGCTGGGCACCCTGATCCCGGGGTGGGCTGGTCTCAACCCCCCGGGATGGGTCAGGGCTGCAGGGTGTCCCTCCGCAGCCATCAGATCCCCGCAACGAGGTCCCCCCTTGCTGCCGGAGCAGGTGATGGAGGCACTGGTAGGGGCAAGGGCTTAGGGGGTGGGTGCGTGTGGCGTTTTGGGGGAGGCTGGGACTCGCCGTGGGGAACTGCACCTTTCCGCAGCTCTGGGCCTCCCGGGCAGGGAGGGCAGCTCGCAGCGGTGCCATTTGGGAGCCCCCGTCTGCAAGAGGGGACGGGCGTCTCTCCCTCCTCTGCCTGCCCCTTTCTGCCCGCTGCCCCCTGCCAGCCCCGGGACAGGGGTGTTGGGGACAGGCAGCCGGGACCACCAGCCTGAGCTGGGCCATTGCCAGGACAAAGCTTCATGCCATGGCCACGAGACCAGCCACGGGGCAGCCGGATCGGCCAGGCTGGGTGCTGGGCGGTGGCATGAAGCGGTGCTCAGCACAGGGATCCATCACGTTGGGGTCTTTTCTCTGGGACAGGGACATCCCTACTAGAAAAGGGGCAATGACCCAACGCAGCTCATGTCATGTGTGACCTTGGCTGTGCTGATCCCTCCTTCTCTCTCCCAGCACCTCACCTTCCCCCTGCTGTCAGTTACCTTCCTGGTGTCCTTCGGCTCCTCCATGCTCTATGGCTACAACCTGGCTGTGGTGAACTCGCCGGCGGCGGTAAGGGAGGCCCAGCCTCTCCGGGAGCAGGGGAAGGGCTCCACATCCCTCCCTGGGAGGGTGGAGGGATCACTACCTGGCAGCCCCACACCAAAATGCTGGCATTTCCCTCAGGTTGCTGCCCACAGAGCCAGTCCGAGGAGAAGGATGGCATGGGAGGGACGTGGGAGCCTGTGTTCTTGTACCCCCTAAAATTGTTCCTCCCTGGAAGGCAAGGCCTGGGAAACCTCACCACAACCTCTTTGCTCCAGCTCCAGCTCTGCCTGTGGCACCTCTAAGTTGTCCTTAAACCCCTCTGGCGCTGAGGCTGACTGAGCAACCAGACCAGCGCATCCCAGTCATCCCCAATGTCATGTCTTGCCCTGCATCTCCAGCAATGCTGTTAAACTCATGGCATTTTTCCCTTATGGGGTCTGTCTTCCCCTGTCTTCCCCTTTCTCCCAATGCATTTGGTGTCTCTCTCTGCCCCACAGCACATAAAGGCTTTCTACAATGCCACCTGGTCCCAGCGGTATGGGCACGGGCTGGCCTCCGGCTCCCTGACCCTCCTCTACTCCCTGACTGTCTCCATTTTTGCCGTGGGCGGGCTGGTGGGCTCCTTGCTGGTGGGGGTGCTGGTGGAGCGGTACGGCAGGTAAGAGGGTGACATGGGACAGGGTGGTCAAGGGATGGGATGGGGCCGGAGGGGCTGCCCTGCTGCTTGTACCCTGCTAGGAAAGGCACGCTGAGCCGCAGTGCTCTCCTCGTCCTCCTGGCCGGTGGCTTCATGAGCTTCAGCCGGGAGCTGGGGTCCCCCGAGATGGTGATCATTGGCCGGTCCATCACAGGGGTCCACTCAGGTAGGTGCTGCAGGGCTGTGCATGGCCCCTTCCTCATGGCTCTGTCCCCTACAGCCCATTCCCAGGGGGCTAGAGTCATGGTCATGGTCATCCCCCATGGTCACAGGCTCTGTGATGGGGGTCTCCATGGGGCAGAGAGGGCCACCTCCCTGGCCATGCATCCCCGCTGTGGATGGTGCTGGGCATGGGAGGAGATGCACTGAGGGTCTGGCTGGGCACCCTCCTCCTGGCTGCCTCTCCCATCCCAGTCCTCCTGTCCCCCCCCAGGTATCTGTCTCAGCGTGGTACCCCTCTACCTGGGAGAAATTGCCCCCAAGAGCCTGCGGGGTTTCCTGGGCCTCGTGCCCACCATCTTCATCTGCCTGGGGGTTTTCTTCGCACAGGTCCTGGGCCTCCCGGAGCTGCTGGGCGAGGTGAGCACAATACCCCACATGTGCGCTGGACCCTACTCTGTCCTTCCTGTGACACGTGCTGTTTTGACTTCTCTCAGGACAGGTTCTGGCCTCTTTTCCTGTCGGTGGTGGTCATTCCCACCTCCCTCCAGCTCCTGCTGCTGCACTGCTTCCCTGAGAGCCCACGGTACCTGCTGATAGAGAGAAACGACGTCTGCAGGGCCACTGAGGGTGAGGGGATGTCCTGGGGTGGGGACTAGCTCCGGGAGGTGCTGGGTGCTTGTCCAAGGTCTCCCAAGACCAAGGTGCATCCTCACAGCATCCTTCCACGCCCAGACCTGACAGCCCACCATAGTCCTTATGCTTCAGCCCTTCACTCCTACCCAGTTGCGCCATAGCATTTCCAGGGTGTCCACCACCATGGTGTCAGGCATCTCCTCGGTTCCTACGGATGCTCAGCCCCATGGGTCAGGGAGGTCCCCTGGGGAGGCAGAGCCAAGCCCCTGCCCTGTGCCCTACCTATGAGCATCCACGCTGTGATGGGGGGATGCATGCCTGTGACTCCCACTCTCCCCACAGCGCTGCACCGGTTCCTGGGGACACCCGACGTGCAGGATGTGATCGAGGAGATGAAGGAGGAGCAGCGGTCGCTCTCCTCTGTGGAGATGGTCTCCGTCTGGCAGTTGCTGCGAGACCGCTCCGTCCGCTGGCAAACCGTCTCGGTGGTGGTGGTGAATGCCGGCATGCAGCTCTCGGGGATCGATGCCGTAAGCCCTGTGGGGTCCTCACCCCAGGACCTGGCTCTGCAGAGGCTGAGCTGAGACCTGGCAACTCATTTCACCAAGCACCCCACGGCTTCATCCCCCCGGCTCACGCTAAGTCCCCCTCCTCGGCAGATCTGGTTTTACACCAACACCATCTTCGAGAACGCCGGGATCCCCGTCTCCGAGATCCCCTACACCACCGTGGGCACTGGCGCCATCGAAGTTGTCGCGGGGCTGATCGGGGTGAGTGACGGACAGACAGACGGATGCAGCCCCTCGGTGGCACAGCCTTGTCCCCAGCTCCCAGCACCATCAAACAGGGGCTGCTGGAGGGACCCCAAATGCTGTCCGTGCCACAGCACAGCCCCTTTTCTGAGGGGCAGAGGGTTTGGCAGGAAAATTTGGGGAGATGGGATGAGAGGGGGTCAATTTGCTGGGTCACATCTAGGAGGGGCTGGAGAATTTTGGGGTGAGGGGGTAGCAGGGAGGTTGGGGGGAGATGCCAGGCAGGAGCAGGGTGGGGGTGATGGAAGGGGCTAAGCGGTTCCTTCTGGCTCCCAATTTCATGGTCACTCTGTTAAAAGAGCCACATGTCTCCATCTGCCCCCCCAGCCTAGCACTGGCCTGGCCTGGGGCTAGCAGCCCTGCCCCCCCCCCAAGCCAGGCCTCATTTAGCTGGAGAGTTAGCACTGGGCCAGGCAGATTTATGGTCCTCGTCCCATCTGCGAGTGTCACCCGGGGCCAGCCCAAGCCACTCAGCACTAAATCCGCTCCCTGACAATTAGAGGGATGGATGGGGGGGTGGCTTCTCCCAGAAAACCGGGGCTGAGTGGGAAGCTGCTCCCCTCTCCCCGTAGCTCAACCCACGGCAGAGTGGGGCCCCTCGATCCCCCCCCTGCCCCTCCAAAGGCTGCCCCCTTCTCCCCTTCTCCCCTGCCCTGGCCATGGGGCCACCCCAGCCCCCGGCAGCCGCCCGGCGTGCAGCCGGATTGCTCGGGAGCAGCCCCACAAACGGCCCCCGACGGACGTGCCGAGATTGGTTATAAAATTACAGGCATTTGTTCTGCTGTCAATACCCTGCCTGCTCCAGCCGCCGCCGCCGCGCCGCCTGCCCGCGCCCGGCCTCCTCTGCCCGCTGCCCCGCAAACACCCCATGCCCAGCCCAGCACCTCCGCTCGGGCCCGACCCCATCCAGCCCCCACCCCGCGCCCTAACGGGGCTCTGCGGGACCCCACTGCCTCCCGGTGCCTGCTCACGCCGGGAGTCCTGGCTCTTCCCGTGCCCCCACCCCAACCCTGGAGCTCTAAGCTGGGGCTGCCCCCAACCCCCAGGTACCACTGGGAGCATCCTCCCACCTTCAGCTGGATCTGGGGTTCAGGGGGTGCCGCCGACCTGGTGGGGAGCTCCCCACCCACCCCACCCCCCATCAGTCTCTGCTCTCCCTCGGCAGTGCTTCACCATCGAGAAGCTGGGCCGGCGGCCACTCATCATCACCGGCTTCTGCACCATGGGTATCTGCTCTGCTGGCATCACTGTCTCCCTGCTGGTGCAGGTAGGGTCTGGCCACCACCACCCCCCTGGGCCACTGATAGGGCCAGGGCTGGAGCTCTATGTTCATTAATGAGAGCTGGGTGATGAAAGGATGGCTATCACCCCAGGGGAGGGGGCGTGCATGCAAATGGGAGGTGAGATGGCTCTTCCAAGCAAAGTTTTCCCTCCAAAGTTAAAGGGGGGGAAAATTCAGAGCAAACAACAAAAAAGAGAAGCCAAACCCATGAGAAAAATCCTGCCGCTTCTGATAGCTCTTCTGCAGAAATAGTTGTCCCCAGGGAGGTGGCTGTGAAATGCCATGGAGGTGGAGAGGTCTGCAGGGTCCTTCCTCTGCTGCCTGCTCCCGGAGGATGATCCCGCAGCTCTGGGGATGTCTCAGCATCACGAGTTGCTGAGCTTTGTCGAGGCTGACCCTCACCAGTTTTGCCCCAAGCCACCCATTGCTGGTCTGCGCCTCCCCCATGTGTCCTGCATGGCCACTGTCCTCAAGGGCCACCGCTGAGCCGAGGGGCAGGCGTGAAGCCCAGTCCTGGGGACGCTGGGCATGAAGCTCAGGGCCACCACCCCTGCAGCGTCCCCCAGTCCCGTGTCCCCCCGCAGACTGACCTGCCCTGGATGCGCTACGTCAGCGTCGTCTGCGTGGTCGGCATCATCGCCGGCTTCTGCATGGGACCAGGTGGGTCTGGGGCCGGAGGGAGCCGGGGGCGGTGGGGTGGGAATGGGGGTCTCAGGGGGAGCAGGGGGGTTTGCAGGCAGGTGGCAGGACCAGCACCTTGGCCCCTTCCCCACAGCCAGACCCTGGTTTACCATGCTGCTCCCCACGAACAAGACCCCACCACAAGCCCCTCCAGCACCTTACGTCCCCGGGGCACACACCAACACCTCCTCCTCATCCCTGCTCCTGGGCCAAGTGGGGAGAAAGCCCTGGCAGCCTTCCCCAGACCTCTCTGGAGGTGTCATCTGCTCCCATGACAGGGCGGCTGGTGAGCATCGTCCTGCCCCTAACCCAGCACTGGTGTGAGGGCGGGCTCGGACAGCAAGGAGTGAAACCTGGACTGGTTTACCCAGTTGATGTATTAGCAGAGCTGTTAACAGATCTATAATTCATCTTCAGCCCTGACTTTATTCACTGTAATTACATCTTTAATTAGGATTTTAATGGCTCATTGTTCACAAACAATGATGAATAGGAGTTTTAAAACAAAAAAATATATGTCTCTACTCTGGGCAAGCTGTGAGTAAGAGTCCATCAGGGCCTCTGCTCTTCCTTCACTTACTGACACTTTCTTTTGGTCTGTCTTTTCCGTTGGAGCACCTTTTATAAAGAGCTCCCAGGCAGTGGGACCCAACCCGTGTCACCACGTCAAATACAGTCCCCTGCCACATCCCTGTCTGCCCTGGGATGTGCGCTGGACCTTGGATCCTGCCCTCCAGCAAAGGGACTGTCCTGGGACCCAGGGTTGCCAGCTCAGTGACACACGGCAGGAGGAGCTGAGTCCTTTCAGGAGAAGTAGCTATAGCCTTTGTCCAGTTTTTAGTAGCCACACTGGCTTGGGTCTTCATCTTCAGTCATTCTGTCTTTTTTTTTCCACAGTACAACTTGGGAAAAGCCAGTTGGTAAATTTCTGTGTCCTGCAGGAAATTCTGGTGCTCGGAAATGTGGTCGCTTCTTTCCTGTCCAAATCAGCCACGGTGCCCAAGCTTTTAGGTGCTCGATAGAAGGAAATTTGCTAAACTGTTTTGATTGAGGGAGGCTAGAAGGGACGTTATGGGCAGCACCAAAACCATGTTTCTCTGTGCCTGTGATTTACATGAAATTTAAAATATCAGCATTTAGGCAAACTATTGCAAGATGAGGATCCAGATGAAATGCTCCACCTTGACTTTGACTCAGTCTGAAACTTTCCAATCCAGTACCTTGTGAAATTGGCCTTAGCGCTCAGCAAGGTGCACCTGTGGTATTGCCGGGGGGACGTCACCCACCCACTGATACGGGTCCCAAAGGGAGATCAAGGGCATGACGCTGGTCCACCCATCCCGGTGCTCCCTGTCTCCCCCAGCCCTCCCAACACCACCACTTTGACCTGTGGGTCCTGCTGGGCTCCAGCCCTGTGGCTGCGGGGCTGAGACAGGCAGGACCTGTCGACCCTGGGGGGTGCCTGAGGCAACCTGTCCCCCAGACCCTCGACCTGTCCCCTCCCTCCGCAGCTGGTGTCCCCTTCCTGATGACAGCCGAGCTCTTCACGCAGTCGCACCGCCCAGCCGCCTACGTCGTGGGGGGGTCCCTCAACTGGTTTTGCAACTTCACCATCGGCTTCATCTTCCCCTTCTTGCAGGTACCAGTCCAGAGGGGCAAGGGGAGGAGGAGGGGATGGACACGGCTCTGCTGCTCCCCCAGGACAGTGTGCCAAGCCAGGCTTAACCCCAGGGATGCCCCCACTCCTGGCTCAGCTCGTTGCTGGCCGGAGCCAGCCCAGGGAAGGGTGACAGGAGGGGACACTGCCTCGTACCATGCCCAGGTCAGGAGTGCCTGGCTCTGCCCCGTCCCTGCTCTCTTCTTGTCCCCAGATGTCAGCTGGTGCCTTTTGCTACCTGGTTTTCTGTGGCGTCTGCCTGCTGGTGGCCCTGTACGTCTACATCATCATCCCTGAGACCAAGAACAAAACCTTCATGGAGATCAGCCACATCTTCACCACCCGCCACTCCCTCCTCTCCCTCCCAACCCACCTCATCGGGATGATGAAGCTTGATGGCTATGGGGCCTTGGAGAGCAGCTCCCTGGAGGTCTCGGGCTCCAGCCTGCCCTGATATGCCCCCACCTCCCACTGTGAGACCACTGCCCTGGCGGGGCTGGGGGGGCTGGGGATGGCGGAGGAGGCTTGGGGCTGGGGAGGGAAGTGAGAGCCAGTTTGCTTGGACTCCACCAGCTCAGCATCCCCCAGGACATCTCACCGCACTGCAGCCTGTGGCCAGGATGAGATCCGATGGTGTGCCAGGGCTGCACCGACCACTGTGCATCACCCCCATGCTGGAAAAGATGCCTTCCCACAGACAGGGGGTCCTCCTGGGGGTAGGGGGTTCACATTGCTGCTGGGCACATGGACTCGCCAAGGGCTGCCCGCGCAAGGTATTTAATAAAGAACATCGTCTCCAGAGCTGGCGTCTGGCAGGCACAACCTGGGATGGCAGAGAGCTGGGAGGTGTGGGTGCTTCCCTAGTGCCATGAGCAGCAGGATGGGATGGGGGGCTTCTCCTCCTCCCCACTGTGCCTGGCTGGGAAGGTCAGAGTCTCCCCACATTTCCTAGGATGGGTGGCTGCGGTGGCTCCTGGGCTTTGGCATTTTGCTCCACATTGGTCATGCAAACACAGGCTGAGTTGGAAAAGGGCCACGGAGCAGCTCAGAGCTGGAGGTGACCATCCAGCCACCATGCCCCACCACCACCACCCCCAGCCTGCAGGCAGCCCCTCGCTGCCCAGCCCTGCATGCTGGCCCTGCAGAGAGCATTCCTGTGGGACCTCTGCACCCTCCCAAACTCTGCTGAGGACAAAGGGGTCCTGGGTGTACCCCCATCCCCTTGCTGCACCCCATGAGTTGCTGTCACCCTACGGTGCTCTCCAAGCATGACCTCTCCCATCTCTCTGCCCTGGATCCTGTGGTGAGGGCTACCCTGTTTCCTGAAGCTGCCATGGACACAGCTACTCATGTGGCCCAGGACCCTCAGGAGCTCCCATCAACACCATGGGGACAGGGAGTCCCAGGCCAGCAGACCTTCGGGGAGCTGCCGTTTGCAGGGAAACTACAATATTTTGCTCTGGTAGGTGGTAAAAGCTGGGTGGTGGAGAGGGCTGCATGGCCAAAGCCCTCTAGTGCCAACACAGACATGATTTATTTTGTTGCAGATACTTTAGCCCTCTTTTTTCCAGCTCCCCACTCCACGATGGGCCCATGGCTTGCACGTTTGGTGCTCATGGCCACTTGTTGGTGTGCTGGGCTCCAGCCCATGTGAGATGCTCACCCTTTCTGCATCACTTGGCAAAGCCTCGGGGTGTCTCCAGGGGTGGGTGGGTGCTGGGTCCCCCAGTGCCAGTCCCAGCCCCTCCATCCTCAGCAGCTGGTTGGGGTTCTCCTGCAGCTCAAGCTGTTTAAGGGACATCAGTCAAAGCAGGGGTCATGGCTCCACAGCGTCAGCCGCTTCCCACTCCGTCTCCCTCCCGACTCGGCTGCTCTCGGCAGCAGAACAGAGCGGTAAATATGTGCAGCATTACATATGTATAATGGAGTGTAAATAACCCCAAAAAGTGCATTGTAAATAGACTCCAAGTTTATCCTTTATTAATGAGGCACTGAGTGCCCTGCTGTTTTAGAGCAGCGAGACTTTCATAATATCAAAACCTAAATTACACTTGTGTCTCTCATTCCCAGCAAACGACAGCATCATTTCAGGCCTCTTTGCCACTTGTATTTATTTATTCCGGTATTTATTTCTCTCTCCCACCCAGCATGTGGGGCAGCTTGGAAGATGCCTCCTACCCCCCATGTGGGAGTCAATGGCCCCCCCTGGGAGCAGCCCCCCCTCCGCGTGTCCGAGGAGCCAGAGTGTTGCCTTATGGCCAAGGACTGCTCTACGCTGGCTGGTGAGATGGGGCAGACCTGGGAAACATGGGGTTGGGCCCCATTTCTGACAGGTCTTCAGACACCACCAGAGCCAGAATTCCCCTCTTTCCAAGGATTGGAGGTCACTGGCAAAGTTCTATGGTGCCTTTTGGGTGCGTTTGCTCTTGGGGAGCCTTGTGAGGGTACCGGCCAAGGGACATCCTCCTTCCATCAGGACCTGGAAGGGTGGGAGCAAGGAAACCCCATGCTTGTGGGACAGTAGCTTCTCATCAGCTTTTTCTTTAGGATGTTGGGGCAGGATCTCTGTTTGGGGCTGTCAGTCCAAGCTGTCCCTCTGCAATGGGTCTGGTACTCTTGCAAAAGCAGGATTTGGGATTCCCCTCTGCTTGCCCTGCCCAAGGAGGCATTCCCAACCGCTCCTCTGCAAGCTTCTTGGGAAGTGTATGGCTGGGTGGGCTCCAAGCTGCTTCCCCATGTCCAAAGCAGCTCTCTGGATTTAGGCCTCCAAAAGCACTGGTTCTGCTTGGTGAGGGTAGGGCTGTATCCTCTAGCAGTGTCCAAACTGACCTTGAAAGATTGGAGAAGGTGCAAAGAAAAGTCTGAGAAATTACTTTGATGCCTGGAAGTGCTCCTGATCCTCTTATGGTTTGCAGAAATGAAGAAGAAGGTGACCTACTCCAAATGCTTAAGTGTCTTCTTGTAATGTGCCCAACGCTAAAGGGAGGGTGAGTTTAAGCATTGAGGTATACACCTGGAGGGCTGGACCTCACCCCAGCCAAACTGGAATGGGAACAAAGGCCCCAGTTTGAACTCTCCAGATACTTTGAAATGCGTCCCTCAAGGAAATGGTGATGGCCCATCACTGGGTGTCTCCAGATCCTGCAGGGAAGCTCTCCTGCAAGGTACCTGGCTCAGGGTGAATGGTCACATCCTGACCGGGAAGCTGATGAAAGCTTGTTGGGACACACACTGGTGTCCCTGTGCCAGCACTGATGGTGAGGCAGTAAGTGTCCCCAGGCTGTGGCTAGACAAGCCAAGGAGCATTCTCACTCTGCCAGTGCTTGTGATCCCTATGGCTCCAGCAGGGATGGGCTGCTGGGGGATGGATCCTGATAACGACAGGGACCCACTAGGCTTCTGAGGCTGAAACTTTCCTGTACTGATTTCAGCAGGTGCCCTAACAGAGAACTGTCCCTGTCACCACAGCAGGGGTGCCTTTTCTTCCCCAAAATCTCACCTGACTGCAGAGGCTCCATCAGGGACCAGTTTTGAGTAGGATGCTGTTCCTGCATGCTCCGAGCTGGGTGAACACCCTGCTCCTGCCTCCTTCTACGTGGAGAAAAGGGAGCTGGAGCAGCACTCCTCTGGCCCACGGAGGTGGGCGCGGGATTGGTCCTGGCCTTGTCTTACCAATGGAGGAGAGGTTCCAGGGCCAAGCATCTCCGTAAGGTGGCTTGCTGCTCGATGGTACCCAAAACTGCCTCACGCCTTGGCCTTGAGGACCCCAAAGCAACTTGAGGTGCTGCAGTGGAGGGCAGAGCTCCCAGCACAACCCCTTCCCTGGCTTTAGTCCAGGTGGGTTCATGCACACTTTCCTTGGCCATGCTTCCAGTGCAAAGATTGCACCCCCAAAATCAGGAACACCCCCAAGATGAGTAGTTCTGGGATGCAGGGAGAGGCTCTCGGCACAGCTCCAGGGCATCTTCTGCCTGGGAAGGGTGATTTCAGCCAGGAATGGGTCCTTTTGCACCTTCTCATGTTTTTGCTTTGCACAGTGGTGGCAGAAGTCCCTCAGGGAAGGGGACAATGACACGGCGGTGGCAGCGCGCCCCTTCCAGGTGCCACAGCCCCATGCACACCCTCGTGCTACAGTAAATCTGGCTCGCTCCCGGCTGAAAGTCATCCCACAGCAGGGTCTCCCCAGGCTGAGCCCACAGCTCTCAGCGCCTTAAAGCGCAGAGCTGGCTCCAGTCGAGCCTGCATTCCACATGGGCTCTGGTCAAGTGCCTTTCCGCAGGGAAAAACCTAAAATGGGTGATTTTTTTTAACTGTGTTCTGGGTAAGGGGCACTGAGCTGAAACCCAGCACTTCGGAGGAGTGGAGGACAGTGATTTCTTTCTTTCAAAAACCTAAAATATTTCTTCGGCATCAACCAGACCCCCTCAGCCTCTTAAAAAAAAAGATGATGAACAATTTAAGGGCATATTTGGGGGTGTGTGTGTGGAAAAAAAGGTGTTGGTTACCCTATAGAAAAAAAAAATACTTATGTATTAATGCTGGCAGGTTCACGTCCGGCGCTCTGTGGGAGCAGATCTCGGCAGCGGATGCAGGGGGCTGGGGCTGGTCCAGGTGCGGGTGCCTGGCATTGGGGTGGCCGAGGCGAGGATGCCTGGTGTCGTGGTGGCCGAGGTGGCTAAGGCTAGAATGTCCGGCATGGGGGTGGCCAAGGCGAGGGTGCCCGGCGGAGGGTGCGCACCAGCAGATGGCACTCCCAGAATTTATTGCTACAGCAAGCTGCCTCTCGGAGAGCAGTCATGTAGGAGATGTCCTATTATATGGGCAGTTGACTTTAATAGTCATTGTGTGCTTAAAGCACAGCAAAACAACAGTGGGAAAAAAAAAAAAAAAATCCCCACTCCACTTGGATGGCCCTTTTCCCCCCAGCCCTGCTAGTCTATTTGTACAGTAAATTAAAAATATGAATCACTTCTCTCTACTGCCTCCCCAAACACTCATCCTGTCAGGCTCTGTGTTGTCTTCATTTGTATTACCTTAATTTAATGTTAATTATGTTCTTCATTTACAAAGAACAAGCATTTACACTCCCTGTCTGGGGATTTTCCACGCTCGCGGTCTCCACAGACTGGGAGGCGAAGGGGAGCGGCGAAGGCAGCGGTGCTGGGGAGGGGGCTGTTAGCACGGCTGCGGGAATGGGGCGGGGGGGAGCGGGGATGCCACCCCCTGAATGAACCGGTAATGATGAGCGCTATTGCCTTTCGATTTATGAAACCGTATCGCTGCCTGTGCTTAAATTCCCCCTAATAAATCCTTTTTAAAAGGTCCTCGGCCAATGGAGGGCAGTGATTTATGGCGGGGAGCTGGGGCGGAGGGGGGTTTGGTGGCAGGGTTTGCTGCCGGGGGGCCTGGGGACCCGTCCGGGGATGTCATGGGGCTGGGAGCCCGGCCACCACTGGGCGGCCCTGAGATAGCTTCACGGACACTTTTTCCATCTGCAGACTTGTCAGATGCTGTCAGTGATGGGGTGACCCATAATCACAGCACGGCTGAGGACCACAAGTCCCTGCTCCGTGCCTCGGTTTCCCCTTCAGCACCTGGAGATAATTGCCCGTTTCCCAGCTCTCCCCATCCCAGAAACACCCAACCTGGGTGACGGCCCCAGGTGCTGGCTGGGGAGCCCAACTTTTGGGTGTATTAACAGAAATTACTTGTGTTTGTGTGTGAGTGCGTGCCCATGTGCGCACACACACACACACACACACACACACACAGAGGGCCCAGGTCTCTAAAAAAAGCCACTCTGTCCACTCTCCCGTGCACAGAGCCTGTGTCTGGAACAAGGAAGGATGGAAAAGAAGAAGAAAAAGAAGAAGAGTGATGAAGTAAAGCGCCGGGAGCCTTCCCAGGACATAGAAGACACGGGCCCCTCCTCACAGCTTGCCCGTCCCCTGCGTTGGGGGACGTGGGGTTGAAGGTGCACGGCCACGTTTGCAAACCCCCGTGTTCCCTGCACTGAGCTGGGTTTGAGCACTGCCCACCGCGGCCTGCCACTGCCCGGCCCTCTGGCTCCATGTCCCAGGAGCAGGTCGGGAATACTAGGGATTTCTCCCAGGGGACCTGAAGGTTGGATTTGGGCAGAGGAAGAAGCATTTAGGACTCCATTTCTGGACCAGCCCCCCCCCTCCCTTCCCTGGGCTGTGTCAAAGCTTCTGGAGGCACATTCTGCCGTGCAAATCGGGGTTGTACCAGGACATGGCGGGAGGGCAGTGGGCAGAGCTGGCTAAGAGGCACCCACCCCAAAATCCTCCCAAACACCCCAAAAGCTAATTTAAAAAAAAAAAAACAAAACAACAAACAAACAAACAAAAAAACCAACAAGCCAAAAAACCACCCACCCAAACCTTCCAGCTATGTATGATCACAGGAATCCCAGAAAAGCACAGAAAACAGACTGCCCATCCCTGAAAACCCGGGGTGTCACAAACCCCACCACTGCCCACCCACACCCCTCCCCATCACCACCGCCTGTTTCCATGGCAACAACCAAATACTATGGGATGAGGACCTGAGCCCCCTTGCTGCTGCGCTGGCCCGGGGGCCTGGGGCAGGGTCCTCCCTGGCTGCTGATGGGGGGGTTGTCACGGGTTTGACCCTCCAGACTGCTCCGACCCCTCACAGTGGGTTTGCACCCTCCTGGGACAACCATGTGCCCAGCTTGCAGTGGGACACTTGCCCCCCCCCCCCCCCCCCACCGAGTCTTGACCCCCAGCCCACCCCACGCCCCACTCCTGCCCTTGCCCAGCCGCAGGACAACCCCACTGCGGGGGTCACCTTCCCCCCACCCCGTCCTGCTGCCGTGCAGCGCTGAGGCCGCTCACTTCGTGACATGAGTGGTTCAAATACACCCCACAGGACAAACACACACACACCACACACACACACACACACCCCGGCAGGTGCCGGGGGGTGACCGTCTCTGTCGTCCTCCACCGGCCGCCCGTGCCCTCCCCGCACGCTCCCCCTTATTAACAATGACCTTTCCACTGCGCTCGCCGCCGATTCCCCAGTCCCAAATATCTTTTAAATGGGTTTCAGGAGCTGATGCGCGCTACGTTAAAAGGCCACCGCATCGCACCCGCGCCACCCCGTGTCCCCCCGTGCCGCAGCCCGCCCCCCCAACCCTGTCCCCACGCAGCGCCACCCGCGCACACGCTCACACTAACATTTTAATTAATGACAACGGCTTTTTTATTTTTTTTTTTTTTTTCTCCCCTCATAAGCACTTTAATGTGTGTTCGCAGCCCGGCTGATCCCCACAGCCATGGAAATATTAGGTTGACGGATGTGGTCTGTCGCCAGTGCTCCCTCAACGGGTCTGCCTGTCAGCTCGCCGATGATGACATTAACACGGGAAGAAAGTGATGACAAATGCCCGTTATCAGGGAACGAGGCCTGTGACAAATCGCACGGCGCCTCGCGAGCAGCCCCATTACGCTGTAATAAAAAAAGATGGATGGCTCAGCGCACCGGGGCCCCGCGCTAATGCGATTTTGCCTGGTCTCTCCGGGTTCTAATTAAGGCAGAAAACGAAGAACGAACAGGAGTCCCCGGTGCCCGTCTCCCACCCCCCCCTTCTCAGATCCCCCCCTTCAAACACCCCGCAGTGACGGGCGCTCGCCCTTGGGGATGGTGGCCCTCTG
This sequence comes from Larus michahellis, assembly GCF_964199755.1. Lineage (NCBI taxonomy): Eukaryota > Metazoa > Chordata > Aves > Charadriiformes > Laridae > Larus > Larus michahellis. The sequence continues at coordinate 58,393,683 of NC_133901.1, read as the reverse complement.
GCCACCCCGCTGCCCCAGCCCCATGGGAGAGGGGACGTGGGGGGATGCAGGGAGATGAGAGGCGCAGATGTCAGGGGGTTTGCATGAGAGGTGGGGGGGGCTGGAGGGGACAACCCCCCTACCAACCTGTGCCTGCCCGTCTCACTTCTGCCAGGTGGGCTCACGGCTCCTCCATCCAAGGCGAAGGGAGGAGGCAGAGGACACGGCCACTGTCAAGCACGTCACTCGCAGACAAATGTCACCTCCACCATCTGCTGCAGCGTGTGAGGCGGGGGGGGAGCGCTGCATGGCGGAGAGGCGCCGGGACGGTGTCACCCCAGGAAGACGCTCAGCCACCGCAGAGCCGGGACGCTGACACCGGCCACCAGGTCCTGTGGGGACAGAAAGGGGGTGGCCATGGGGGGGGGGGGTTGAACAGTGCATGAGGGGGTCCCTGGGATGCTTGTGGGAAGCAGCGACTTGCTTTGGGATGGGGCTGGGGAAAGGCAGCTGTTGGGGAGGGGTGTGCCAGACCTTCCCCCCGCCAAGGCAGGGGGGACATGGCCATCCGTACTCACTGAGCACACCGATGGCTGTGCCCTTGATGGCAAGGAGATGGCCACAACTGCCAGCGAGGGTGGGAGAGGGCCACATCCAGCACCTGCTGGGGGAAAGGAGCTGTGAGCCCCCTGCCATGGGGTACACAGCGAGGATGAGCACCCCATGGCCCCGGGACGGGGTGCCCGGGCTGCGCATGCAGGCACTTCTCCCAATGGACCCACACCTCCCCAGTGCCCCCCATCCACTGTAGCTGGGTGTCCCCACATCCGCCCAGCTGCCTGCACACCCCTTGCCCCCCTCCCAGCGCCCCGGCAAGGAGGTAGGTCCTGTCTCCTTCCCCACCCCACACCCTCGTCCCCCTTGCACTGGGGTGCAGGAGAAGGAGCTGTGCAAGCGGCAACTCGTTGCCCATCCTCTCCACAGAGACCTGAAGTGCATCCACAGATGTGGTCAGACCTATGGGGAGTAGATACCCTCACCAGCGCCTTCAGTCCAGTCCCTGAGAGAGGAGCTTCAGCATGGCCATCAGGGTGTCTCCACGTGGCTGGATCCAGCCCTGCTGGTACCTTGCAGACACCGTGAGAGGCCACACTGGTGGGCTTTTCCCATCTTCTCCATGTGCGGGGAAGGTCCCTGCAGCCTCCAGCCCTCGCCAGACCTGACCTGGGTGACGCCAAGGGACTTCGCACCCCACAGGGTGGATCCAGCGCATTGTTATTTACCTTGTGCCAGGCAGTCTGAAGGCTCAGACTCTCCATTTCTTCTGCTTTGCCGCTTGCAGCCCCACAATTCCGGGCACGACATGGCAAGGCATGGGGAGTGGGTGGCACGGGGACCTGCGAGGGGACATCACTGTCCTTGGGTAGTGGAGAAGGAGGCTCAGATGAAGGCTGCTTCCTGCCCAGGCACCACGTGTCCTTCTTTTCCAAGTTCTTTTTGTTTTCAGCACAGAGTTGGCTTTCTTCTGGAGGGATTCGTGAGTGATCCTTGTCATGTTCTAGGGGATTTATTGGTCATTTCAGGGAGTTTTTTAAAGCTCCCACTTATTTACAGCTCCCCATGCCCCTTCCATCTGCCCAGGCCTTCAAAGGGGAGTTGACAAACTTGAAATATTGCTGGAGCAAAACTGATCCCAAATGGCAACCATTTTCAGCGGGAGCATGCCAGCTTTAGCAAAAGCTGCTAATCTGGAGCTGGACTCACCTATCCATACTCACCAACTTTTACATCCCAGATCTAATTTTAGGCCTGCTCAGCGTGAGAGCTGAGCAATGTCCTCCAACAGCTTCTTTTGAATGAAGCTCTCAGCCTCTGCTGCTGGCTACCATCGTAGATTTAACCTGCTCTCCTGAAGCCAGCGGCCAGAAGAAGTGCAGAGGCCATGAAAATGATTTCAAACAAATCACCTTCGCTGAGAGCCAGCTGGGAATGCACCGAGCTCCTGCTTCAGCAGCAGGTTCAGACCAGAGGACGTGCTTCCCCAGCCGGGCTGAGCTTTGGATGCTGCACCCGGACCCGTCAGTGGCCAACACTCAAGGGCGGTGCAAGCCACAAGCTGCTGTTGCCTGAATCCAGCTTAGCCCTAAGAAGGACCCTAAAAAAAAAATCCCAAAATCACTCCCACAATGTTGCAAAATCACCTGCAATGGGGTCACGTGAAGGACATGACAAATATCTCGGGGCGGGGCTGCTGGCAGGGATGCGAGCTTTCCCTGCAGCCCCGCACCGGTACTGCTCCTCGGACGAGAAGCGGGGAGCAGGAATGTGCGTTATCGGCTGGAGAGCACAAGCGTCAGTCTGGACACCAGCAGACTCCTCAGTTTGCAAACAGTATCAGGAAGCCTGGCGGGACCGTGACAGACCCATTGCCCCTGCGGGATGGCCCGGCAGAGCCAGGAGAGGCTCGTGGAGCCCTGCGTGTCCGGCCAAGGGGTGGCAGCCAGGACACCCCAGCCCTTGGCAACACAGCCCACCGAAAGCAAGCCCTTCCCAGCGCAGGCGAGCAGGCAGACATTGCTCTCTGGGGGAAAGCCCTAATGTCTTACACGGATACGGTTTGCCCCCTCCTCATCCTTCCCCAGCAGAGAGCAAAGGTGGGGTGCCAGCGAGGCTGTGTCACATACGCAGCACCAACCTGAAATCTGGGCAACATTGGTGGCGTTTAACTCCGTGCAAGAGCAATACAAACATTGGCCAAAACCTGGCCCTGGCTCTGTCTCAGAGGCGCTGACAGGGGAGAGGTTTGTGCAGACATCTCGCGGGGACGCAGGTTTCACCCCAGGGACTGTCTCTTAGCCTCAGGACCCTGCACTGCCCCTGGGGGTCACACGTGTCACCCTGTGGGTAAGTCCCCAGCCAAACCACCACGTGCTGCATGGAAAATACGTTGTAGAGAGAGCTCCTCCCAGCAAAATAAAGCCAAATCAGGAGAATCAGGAGACTGGTCAAGCAGGGACCTCCTGCATTACAGCCAAGGTTGGGAGCCCTCCAAGCAATGGGACCATGCTCAAGTTTGTTCCCGGTTTCCCCTCCTCTGCCCGGGCAAAGCTGGGCTCCTGCCGGGGCAAGGAAACCCCAGCCTGGGGAGCACCGATGACAACCAGCCATGGCAGTGCCACCCCTGGGGGGGGGGAAGCTCGGGTCCTGCCCAAGCAGAGGACAGCAAGGGAATCACTGTGTTGTGCAAACCCTCCCACAGAGCTTCAGGAGTCAAAAAACCTTGTTCTTCTTGTGCTCTTGGTATTTTTTAAAATGTTCTCCCTTATCATAGAATCATAGAATGTGTTGGGTTGGAAGGGACCTTTAAAGGTCATCTAGTCCAACCCCCCTGCAGTAAGCAGGGACATCTTCAACTAGATCAGGTTGCTCAGAGCCTCATCAAGCCTGGCCTTGAATGTCTCCAGGGATGGGGCCTCCACCACCTCTCTGGGCAACCTGTTCCAGTGTCTCACCACCCTCATTGTAAAGAACTTCATCCTAATGTCTAATCTAAATGTACCCTGCTCTGGTTTAAAACCATTGGCCCTCATCCTATCGCTACATATCCTTATCACCTTATCAGGAGGGGGGCAGGTGTTTTTTACAGCATCCCCCAGGGCTCCCCCACCCCACTCAGACCACCTGGGCTGGCAGGTCAGGCTGGCGTCATCCCAGGACGAGGAGCAGCTGCTCGGTGGGTACTCAAATATTAAGGTTTACAGCTGTGCTGAGCTCCCACCTCAGCAGTTGCTGCAGGCAGGGATTGGGGTGGCAGCTGAAATAGGTGTCCCCCCCAAAGCTCAGCTCTCAATTTGGCCATGTTGGTGGGCTGGATATCCAGCCCAGCCAGGAAAGCAAACAGGACTTACTGCCAAAATACCCGGAGAGCATGTCACGGTGGGGCTGAGTGACACAGGGCCCATGTGTGCTGGTGTAGGAGGTCTGGGACCCAGAGGGACACATGTCCTAAGGCAGGGAGCAGGAGGAATGTAACCCCCACAGGAGATTTCTACACTCAAGAGCTCATGGATGATGGAGGTGGGGGCAAAAGACAAAGGGGGATGATGCTTCTGGCCACCGACCGTGGCATCGCGCTCTGCTGTACCTGTGCCAGGTCCTCCTGGTCCCGGGGCTGGGCTCAGGTACCTGGTGCTCTGCTGGTAATGTTCATGAAGACATCAGTCTGTGGGTGCCTCAGTTTCCCCCCCAACACAGAGCCACCACTCCAGGCTCGATGCTGCTGACCCAGGACGCTGTTGCAGGTAAAAAAGGAGGAGAGCATGGTCAGGGAGAGCCCTCAGGAGAGAGGACGGGGACTGAGTGGAGGAGGACAGGCTGGGAGCTCTGTCTGCTCCAGCCCTGCTGCCCCTGGCTCTGGGTAGCTGTGCCGTTGCAACCAGAGCCTCGGCAGCCCCCCCTGCCCTGCGTCCTCCCTCCCCGGCCCCCTACCAGCCACTTCACTTTCGCTGTAGCTCTGCTGACCTGCCATTAGTTATAATGCCTGAGCCAAAGTAGGAGGTCAGCGCAGGCTGGCCCGGACATAAATCAGCTCCCTATGGGCAAGGAGACTGGGGGACAGCAGTGACAGGCACCCGCCACGTGCTGCAGGACCCCCCCCCACAGCCCTGGGATGCTGCCCAGGGATGGAGGCCTTACCCTGCCTCCCTCACATCCAGCCAGGCTCCCCGGGGACCATGCTGTCCCCACCAGCAGGTCTTCAGGGTGTTGGGAAGCACTGTGCCACCCACCCTGGCTGGCTACAGAGGTGACAAGGGACATGGCAGGGTGTGGCCGGAGAGGAGTTGCCCACAATGAAGCAGGAGGGCTGAGCCCCTAAAAGCCTTGAGGGGGGGACAGAGGACCAGCTCAGGAGGTGTCCACATCAGGAGGTGTCCACAGCAGCGCCGGGCGCCCTTAGGGGTGACATGACTGGAGCCAGGTCAGAGGGGTGGCACCATGGGGCTGAGGGGACAGTCTGCAGGCGGGGAGCACTTCCCGCTGCCCTGCTGGAGGGGGGTGGGGGGGGTGGAGAGGGGGGTCTCCCCCCAGCGTGGTGCTGGCCGAGCAGAGGCCCGGGCTGCCTGCAGCTGCCCGTTGCTGCCCATACCCGGTCCTCCAGCTCCCTCTGCTGCCTGCCAGGACGGCGCCTGCCCGAGCCCAGCGCACCGGGGCTGCACCAACGGGAGCAGCTCCTCAGCCGCCCAGGGTCCCCGGTGAGGTCCTCACCCACGGGCGACAGGGCGGCTGCACCAGCATCCCCCCCCCACCACCCCGGTCCGCTGACCCGGAGAAGGGATGCGGGCAGGGGACGCTCCCGGCACACTGCGGGGGACGTGGGGCACCCAGCCCTGAGCAGCCCCCCCACACCGTGTGGTTGGGGAGCCCGGTGGGTGGCTGCAGACCCCGGAGACCCCAAGGAGGGACAAACCGCGGTGAGAGCTCAGCCTCGGTACTAGACACCTGAGACTCCCCGCAGGGACTGCAGCTCTGAAGTCTGGGCGTTTGTAACCCGGCTCCTTTCAGCTTAGGTGATTTTTTTATTTTTTTTTTCCTCCGGGTAGACACGTGTGTCCACGCGCGCACACTGCAAGTGTCAGGAGCTGCAGAGCAGCCAGTCTATTTCTTTTTAAAACTTGACATAAGCAGGTAAATTATCCCCAAGTAACGCATTTACCACGAGAGGGGAAATGTCGGCGCTGCCGTTGGAGCAGGAGCGCCTGCCTCCCCTTCTCGGCAGTGACGGGGAGCCTGAGTTATGGCCCTGTTGGAGAGACAGCGGGTTTGTAAATGCCTCTGTTTGTGCTGTTTTCCAGCCCGACCAGAGCCCATTGATCACCGGGGCAGGAGTAAAGCCAGCGAAGAAACGCAGGAGCAGGAATGGTGGAGGCACGTGGCCGGAGCCATGCACGGGGCTGGTGTGTCCTCATGGGATGCACGGCCATGCTGTGCCAGGAGCTGGGCACATGGAGGATGCTCCGACCTGGCCTCCCACTGGGACATCCCTGGTCCGAGGACACAACCAGCATCTTTCATCCCTCAAACAAGCTGGTTTGTCTGGACACGGGCAGCAACAGCAAAAGGGTTTCTCAGCCAGGACTCCATGGCGCTACAGGGGGAGGTCCCTGTGCCAGGGTGGTAGGAGCAGGGAGCCTTATGGCACGTATATTTGGTGTAAAACAAGGCCGGTTTTGGAGGTGAGGACCGAGCCTTTGTTTGGCCACATCTCACAGCCACTAAACGCTACCATGGCTCCTCGGGAACTGGGCTGCCGTTTGCACACAGTGAAAACCAGACCCTGGCCAAAGAGCAAACAGCCTCAGGAAATTCAAGGAGGAGGGAAACTGAGGCACAGGATGGCGGCATGGTGACTGGAGACGTCCTGGGTTTGATCCAGAGCCTCAGTACTGGACCCTTTTACAACCTCAAGCACTCGCTGTAGCACTGCCAGTGTTGTGACACACACCTGAGCGACGTATAAACTGCTTGGAGTGAATTTTCCCCCCCGGGACAAGCAAAGGAACCAGCTGCTCCCACAGGCAGTGGGCACAGAGGCAGCATCTCAGCACCATGCGACACATGGGGGTCATGTCAGATCCCCAAAAAACATTCCCTACAGTTGGGGGCGGGGGAAGGCACACCTAGTCCAGGCATAGGAACTGCCCCGTAAGAGCTGGTGTGCTGTAGGCACGTGGTTGCTGCCCCCACCACGAAGCCACCCACCCTTTCTGCGAGCCCTGCACGGAGTTGGGATGCCTCACACAAAATTTAGGGATGGCCAAGGGGCTGTGTCGGATCAGGGCGCTCAGGTCATGATATCTTACCTGCAAGGCACAGGCAGGTTGTTTTCCATAGGCCAGGTAGCAAAATTCAGGCAGGGAGTGCTGCTGGGACACGGGGAGCGAGGGAAGGTGGCAGTGCCTCTGTCCCAGCTGTACCATCCCTGCTAAGCCATAGGGAAAGCCACTTGTCTACCAACGCGTGAGGCCCCTGTGCAGACCACCCCCATGGAATCAGGGTCAGCATCCCGCCCCAGGCCCGGCTGGGAGGACGATCCTGGGGTGCCCGAGAGGGCACCGGCTCCAGGCTTTGCTCTTCCAAGCACAGGCCGATGCTGCCCACCAGCCCCTGCTGTGGCCTCCACCATGGGACTTGGCACAGCGTCCTGCCACAAGTCCGTTCCCCGCTCCCATCAGGGCAGCCCTGCCATCTCCAGGTTGTACCTTCCTCCAGCCAGAGGCCAGCGGTGCTGGAAACGGAGGCTGCGACGCTGAGCATCAGTGCTGGGACCTGGCGCATCCCCTCCTGCATCCCTCACTCCCGCTCCCCACTGGCTGCCCGAGCAGGGCTCTCGCTCTGCATCCACCGGCCCTGGTGACGCCCCGCAGGGAGCTCTGCCCCCCTGCCAGACCCCCCCTGCCTGCACCCCAGCAGCCCTTCCCTCACGCTCCACGCCATGCCAACGTCGCCCCGGCCATCAATAGCGCTTGGTTAATTAATTTGATGGGAACAGCAGGGACCGCACTTTGCATTTAGTGAACTTCCGAGAACTTCCAACCTCATCTTCATAATTGGCCTCATAAATTTGAGGAAAGAGAGAAATCAGCAAAGCCAGAGGAGCGCGGGAGGCGGGAGAGGCCCTGCACGCGGGAGGGCGGGCGAGCGTGTGAGAAGTGACTCTAGTTGGTGTCCTTATTTAATTTTATTGCAAAGATCCATCTTCGCCCGCCCCCTCCCTGCCTAGCCCTCTCTCTCCCGCTCTCCCTGCTGGGTTCACCTAATCATGATAAATTCATATTCATTTCCCTGCCTGCTCCGGTGGGGGGAGCAGCTCCCTTACATTCGCCCAGCCGTGCTGCCATTAGCAAATATTTACTCACGGAGTGCCAGCCTTAGAAGCCAAACCACCCGCTCTGTACCCCTTTTCCTCAGCCCCAGCACCCTCCCCACCCTGCACAGGGACAAGGGTGACGGCTAAGGATGGGTGTCCTCCCCACAGGGTAGGGAGCAGGGTGGGAAGAGCTGTTTAATTAATGCTCAGCGCTGCAGCAACTTCACCCAGGCTTTTTCTTCCTTTTACCCGGGGGGGGGGCAGAGACATGCCTGATGGGCAGATGGGAATTGCCCAAGCCCCCAGCCTGGGCCCACCTTGGGGGCACAGGGAGGTGAGGGGCGGGAGTGAGGGGCTCTGCGGCCCCCATCCCAGCTCCCTGACTTTCCATTCAATCTCTAAGTGCTGCTGCGTTTGGGTTTATTTTTAATTTTCAGGATGATCAGACTCACAGCCAGGAAGAGTGGGAAGGGGGGTGCGCTGGGGAGGGGGAATAGCCAAAGCCCCTTCCTGGGAAGGAGGAACCGGGCAACACCTCATTAGAGATGCCTAAAACTGTCTTTGCTCACCCTGCCTGCACCTGCCCTGGGGGCTCAGCACCCACCTCCTCCCGGGCACCCCGAGAGCCCCATCCCTTGTGCCTCCTTCACAAGTATGGCACCCCGGGGTTCAGAAGAGGCAGAAGCCATGCTGGGGTGAGGGGGTGGCCAGGTCCTGCCCTGCTGCAAGGGCAAAAGAGGGGTCTCAGAGGAGCATGTGGCCTCAGGGGATGCCAGGCTGCAGTTAGCCCCTGGCTTGGCATCTTCAAGTGAGTGGAGGGATGGAGGACAGGATTAGGGGCACAAAGAGCAGACTGTGTGGGACAGCTCTGCCCCCTCCATCCAGGGCAGGAGGGACTGTCCAGCCCAGGGCTGGCAGTTGGCAGCATGGTCCAGCCCCTCATGATTCTCCTCTTGCACCAGGATGAGGGAGAAGCAGGAGCCTTCAGCATCCAGAAATGTCATCTCCAGCCGCTCTGGACAAGCTCTTTGTCGTTCTCCTTCGCCTCCTGCCCCTTTGCATGCACCACAGCTGCACCCAGGGGAGATGGCCCCCATCCGTCCTTGGCCCATCTGTCTGCAGCTGGCCACAGGAGGGCCCTCTGCCCCCTCCAAAACTCACGGGCAGGGATTTGTGGGGTGGGAGGGGACAGACAGACTTCAGGCCCCTTCCCTTACAGAGCAGGGGACTGGCAGGACACCTCCGCCAGCAGCTTCCACATGACATGTAGGCACTAGGGCCACCCTCACTGCCATTACCCAAGGGGCTGGGTGGACAATCCTGCTCCTGAGCAGTCGCTGCCACATACGTCCCCATGTCTGGCCTCCCCGCCCCGGTTAAAAGCAGCACAAACAGCAGGGCCAGGGCTTTGATGTGCTGCTGCAGCACCAGTTTGGCACCAGGGTGTGAATTGTGTCCCTGGAGCAGGGGGTGACAAAGGGGAAGGAGCGAGGGGCCAGCAGTGCCACATCTCCCCCACCTCCAGTGATGTCCCCAGCACATGGCCCTGGTGAGAGAGGCAGCCCCAGCCCTCCAGGAACAGCTCATCTCAGCACGCAGAGCTGGAGGCAAACCTGTGCTCATCAAGGGACCAGGGTGAGCAGCCTCATACCCCACTCCTGCCCCAGCCCAGGCAGAAAAAGGCCCAGGTCCAGGGGCTGCCAGCCATAAGCCTCTAGGAAAAATCCTCCAGGATCACCCCAGCACCACCGGAGGGACAAGGAGCCCTCACCCAACCTCCCTTTGGGGCAGAACCATTCCCAGCCCTGAACAAGGCCAGCTGTGGCCCTGCCCGGCCAAGCCTGGCTGACCCCAAGGATGAGGACGCCCTCCTCTCAGGGCTGGTCCCTGGGCTGCACAGCCCTCCTGGGGGAGAAAACACCCCCCCTCAGACCTCCCAGGCCCCGGTCTGGCTCTGACTCCGCTTTGGACACAGAGAACCCAGCCCAGCCCCCACTGCCTCTGCCCACCCATGCCAGGAGCCCGTCCCTCTCCAGCTTTTCCATCTCCCTTTTGAGCCAACGTTTCTTGCTGCTCATCTCCATGCTGCCTTGGCTTCCAGGCTGTTCAGATTCCCCTTGGACAACCAAAGCATTTCCATGCTCAGGAGACCGAGCTGTGTTCCAGGCACAGGAGACAGAGCAGCAGCCGACTCCCATATACCCCATTCTTTGATGAAACATGGAAAAGCTGACAGCAATCCCTTCCTGACTCCACACCTGATGTAAGAGCTCAGCCCAAGGATCAGAGCTCAGGAATCACTCCTTTCTCTGGGCACGGCCAGCCCCAGCTCAGCCACGTGGCCAGCTGGATGCTGGAACAGAGACAGGTCCCACTCTGCCATGGGAGGATGGCAGTCAGCAACTCCCTGCCCTGAGAGCCAGAAGCAGTGATCCAACAGCGTGAAGGCCTCCACTGCCTTCTCCCTGCCTGTACTGAAAGCAAGGAGACGGGCCAGCACAAGAGGGGATCCTGGTCAGCCAGAGGGAAGAGTCCCAACAGGCAGAGAGCAAAAAGACAGAGATGCGAAGGAAAAAGAGAGAAGGGATTTATTTATTACACTTCAAATTTCAAAGCACCGAGACATACCAGAAGACATTCATTTCCATCAGTGTTCAGTAGAAAGGCTGGGCCGACAAATGACACTGCTGGGGTCAAGGTCTGCCCAGCAAACACCCCAGCCCCACTGCTGGTGCCCAGCAGCCATGGCTGACAGTGGAGCAAGAAACTGTGCAAACCCACCAGGTTTAATACCCTTGTGCCTGCCCCGGCAGCAAACACGCAGCTTGTCACATGACAAAGACATGGCAGAGTGCAGAGCCGGGGTGGCAGGTCCCCTACAAGACGAGGGAGCGGGAGGCCAGGCCAGGCCATGCCAGGCCCAGAGACTGGCCAGAGAGCGCCCCGGGGTCCTGGCACAGAAACACCTGGCACAGAAAGCACCTCTGCCAGCAGGAAGCACTGCATACCCATAACGGAGACAGAGCACTGAGTCTCTGGGCCATTCATCTCTAGACTATCGAGATAGTTGACGTTTCCTGAGAAATAAAAATCACTCCCATGGAACTGATGGGTCCAGGACACATGTCCATGTATACTCAAATACACACGCACACTCTGATCAAAGACCAGATGACTCCATGGCTTCCACACCTACAAAGGGAAAGCTTTGCTTCGCCCAAATTAGAACTAAACTACCTCTTCATGTTTTTCTCTGCCTCTGTGCCTCCTATGCACATACACACAGCCCTGCTGGATTAAGTTCAGTGCCATTACATTCAAACCCTTCCTAAGCACAGCTCCCCGGAGCCACGAGGTCCGCTCCTCTCCTGCGCTGAGAGGAAAGAAGCCCTTGGGGCCAGACCAGGGGGAATCACAGCACACAACGGGCTCAGAGCAAGCAGGCACAGCACATCGGGTCCCTACGCCTCCTTCAAGGCTTACCTGGCACCAGGGGAAGCTGCTGGCAGTCGCAGCAGCCCTGCTCTGTGCAGGTGAGACCCACCAGAGAACACAAGTTGGTTCAGATGGAGCGAGGACACAGCAGCAGCAACGGGGGACCCTTCATGATTCCTGCAGTAGCAACTGCTAGCAGCAGCGAGAAGGGGGAAGGCCTGTTCTAGGGCCAAAACAGAAGCCAGCTCCCTTCATACACAGCTCGGACCAGAGATTTTGGAGTTTCTGTGCTCAGGCACAAAGGAAGACATATCCCACTTCCCCCGTTCCCAGGAAGTGGGAGGGGCTGGATCACAAGGCTCTGCAGCCTAGCCTTCTGAAGTTTTCCCAGAGAGAGCAGGGCCAGTGTAGCTGATGGGCAGCAAGCCCCTTTGGCAGCCAACGGCTGCCTGAGAGCTATGACACAAGAGGCCGTGTGTAGCATCAGGCAGCACCTCCAGCATGGTTCCAGCCCACGGCCTCTACTGCGTGAAGCCACACAGCCCTGCTACAGGACCCTGCGCTCGCAAGGAGCCCCAGTTTGCTGCGATATGTTCCCCAGCCTGCAGTCACAACAGAGCAGCACTAGGGAAACCAGCACCCTTCAAAATAGCAGCACAGCAGTGAGTCCAGGGTGTTGGGTCACAACCAGCTGTCACCAGTCACGTTCTGAGGGCTCCCGGTAAGGCAGCCCCAGCTGAATGAAGACATCTCTCTCTGTAGGGGTGGGCAGAGTATGGCCAGATGCCACCTTGACGCCTCCAGGGCCTCGCACCACAGCTGTGCTGAGGGCATGCTCCGAGAGGCTCATGCCCTTGGTCTTGGCCAGGGCCCGCATGGAGCGGTTGAAGTGAGCTGAGCCAGTGAAGTAGAGCAGGGCGCAGGCAAACTCACTGTAAGGCACCACGATGATGTCAAGCCGTCGGTGATGCTGGGCTGGTCCAGGGAGGCGGCACACCCCCAGGTACTTCTTCTGATCTCCGTTGTCCTCCTGACTCACCAGGTCATCTGTAAGGAAGCCTGGAGAGAGAACAGGCAAAGAGGACCTGAGTGGTAGAGACTGACAACCCCACCCCAAGCTCCCCACTGTCCAGACGGCAGCTGAGTTGTCTCATAACGTGCTGTGAGACCCCAAGGGCAACCCAGTCTCAGCCCTGAGAGCTTCAAGCAGATAAGAGAAGCCATGCTGAGCTGCAGCAATACTCCATCCTTAACATTGGCTGCAGAGCTACCACTGGAGTAGGGCCAGGACCAGGGGCAGTACTCTAAGGACTTACAAGTTGTCCTGTCCTTGGGAAAAATCGATCACCTGCCCTTCAATGAATGCCATTCACCTCATTGCCTCCTTGGCTTGGCCATGCTAAGAACAGCTTCAAGCACCATGTGTCAGTTTCCAGCCCTCTTACCGCTCCTGTGGAGGCTGTCAAGCAGCTTGCTGAACACTCCACGGTGAGACTGCCCATCTGGGTGAGTGACCAGCACATCCACATCTCCACAGGTGGGCTTCCCCCGACGGTAGGAGCCACATGCCACACACACGAGCCCGGGCTTCAGGGCCAGGGCAGCTTGTCTGACCTCCAAGAAGAGAGAGAGGGATGAGGAGTCAAAGACCAGTCTCTTAATGCCCTTTCCATCAAGACAGCAGAGAATCTTGTGCCTGCCTTGTGGCCTGTCATGCGTCTCCAGGGTCTCCATACAGAGCAGACGCTTGGCAGGCAGGGCAAACTGCCCCACCAAGGAGGCTGGCCTGCTATCAGGAGCCACATGAGCCAGGGTGGCCTCCACCCAGTCCTGCAAATGCCCAGCACGCTGCCACACAATACAATGACCTACCATGGCATTACCATCAGTCATCAGCTCCTGGGGGTACTGGGCTGGAGCTGGGTTGGGACAAGCAGGAAGATGCAGCAATGCTGAGGAGGCAAAGTATGGCCTGCCAGAGCTTTTGGGTTGAGACAGCAGGAGAGAAAAGGTTTTTCATCTCTCCTGTGGGCCAGGAGGGCCAAGCTCACCACCTCTGCCCACAAAGAGAATCAGTTCAACACAAGATGGTCCCAGGTCCTGTTTCAGAAGCAGAGATAGGCTCATGGAGAGTCTCCCCATCAGGACTCAAGACAGCAGAAAACCTGCAAGTGTCCCTTGGAGTCCACTCCTGCCAGGAGCTCTGCCTTTGCAGGAGGAGCTGGGCTTCCTGACCCAGAAAAAACACAAATGTCGCAGTATTTTAGACCGAACAGATGCCAACATGCTGCTGCCAGCAATCAGACACATACAATCAGAACTTCCTCTAATGCAGCCACCTCCAGGCTGGACCCCAAATCCTGTTTTGTGCAGACAGTGCTAATTCTGATGGCTTCATTCATTAAATGCTTAAGAAAGGCTCCCAGGTCCTTGGACAGGAGTAAAGTATTCTTGGTCTGATTGTGCCAATCACCCTGCTGGCAGCAAATAATTAGGGGCTCAGCAATTCCCAGTGACGAGGCCATCACAGAGGCTGGGGTTCACGAAGGCAGTGTCCATGCCCACAGCCCCTTGTCACTCTTGGGGATCATCCTTCATTAGCAAGAGATAAACCCATTAACCTTTGCCCCAGAGGTGCTCCAAGAAGCCACAAACCTTTCTCATGCGGAGCAAGTCCTCCTCTGGTGTCCTTGCCCCCCTTCTGGCTTTAAATGAAGATTTCTAGAAAACTCCCAGCCCCACCCGAGAGCCTAAAAGCTCCTCAGATCTCACTGTGACAGGCAGCACAGACAATGACTAATCCCTCATTCTCTCTCCTGGGCCTGGATCAGAGGTGTGTTCGTGTGTATGGAGGGGAGTGCAGTAATCCCATCAAGATAACAATAGACCCACCCCCAAGAGCCAGCTCCTCGACCCAGCCTGCCTGGGAAAGGGACCACTCACCACCAAAATGGCTAATCCGGCACACGGGACTGACACCCCAGCAGGAGCCTGGCAGGAGTGTATTCTTTTTGGCCAGGCCCTGTGGCCGAGTGACAGGGTCATGCTGGCTGCTGCTTCCATGGTGATCAGAGAGCACAGGGGTAGCAATGACAGCATGCCCCCCAAGCTCTCTGCTCACATTAGGGTACACTAGTTTAGCAATCCATAATCCTGGAGTGCCATGGTGTACTAGAGCAAGCAGCACCCATCTGCAACCTGGACCCCCTTCGCTACCAGCAGGGATATCCGTGCTCTGTCCTCCCACTGACAACCAGCTCACAGGGTGCTCACAGCTTCCTTTGGAGAAGCAGCACCAGGGAGACATGTCAGAGAAGATGAGAGCCAGGAAAGAGGAGCTGGGAACCCTCGCATCCCACCATGCCACATGCAGCCTTTTTCAAAGCAGTGTGTAGAATCAACACCTGTGAAGTATCCCCCTCCTTGACAGGAACTCAAACTGAACCTTCCTACAGGGCAAAGTAAGGTGTCTTGTGTGCCCATGCCCAAAAAGCATCCCCCAAGCACTGACCCTGCTCAGAAGAGAGGCTGAAGAGCTCATCTATAACACTGTGGGACATTTCCACAGCATGCACCCTCCTGTCATGTCCCAGCAGGTACTCTATCCCGAGGGCCCAGGGCCAAGCTACTCACGGTCTGTTCTATTTCTGCAGCTTCCTCCCGAGGCATGCGCTCCAGAAAATCCGTGTAGTGCTTCAGCCCCACAGCTTGCTGGCTGGTGAGAGTCGCCTTGGTGCGGATATCATCCAGTGTCCGGAAACCCTAGTGCAGACCATGTGATGGTATTCAAACATCTACTGAGACTTTGCTCTTCAAATACTTCCAACCAAGATTTGGGGAGATTGTATTTAACCTGTCTCAAGTCCAAGCCAGGCACAGCTTCCAAGTTCACACTTCGAGCCTGGTTCCTAAAAGAAGGGATTTAGGCAATCCCACTACCCACACATACCTCTAATGTCCACCCCACAATGACTGAATCTTAACTAAACCTGACAGAAGGCTACTATTCTTAAGGCACTGTATTCCTATAGCTTGAAGGAAAACAAAGTGACGCAGGTAAAGGAATAATACCCAGAATATCCCAACGAGGGAAAGCCTACAGTGTGAACACAACCATATTTTTAAGACAGCAAAGACTCCAGTCACAAACCAAACACTACAGGAAACCAGGCTTCATTAGGTGCTGTGCTCAGGAAACAAACTGTTTTTAAAGGAACCCACCTAGTGGCCTGGGTAGCTCATGTTGGCACAATTACTTTAACCTCATTCTTACAACTGCCAGACAAGGTGGACGGCTGCTCTGACAACTACAGGAGCCAGCCAGGCCAACAGGCCAGCAACTGGATCAGGAACTTCCATGGCCAAGATGTCCTGGCTCAGCCTGGCTCTTAGCAGTGTCATTGCAGTGAACAGTGTGAGGTGAGCTCCAAGCAGTGATGCTAACAGAAGAGCCAGCGTGTCCCCCACTCCTTCTATTGCATGTCTCTGTTGCCTGTTGCCTGTCCTCCACCCAAACTCAAGTCTCAGCCGGGTTGCACTCCATTCTCCCCAGTGGGACACCCACAATGGAACTCAGCCTCACAGCTCCTTCCATAACACCAGACTCAAATCCCATCTGTAGATACTGGTGATTGGAAACTGTTTGTGAAAGTAATTCTCCTGCACTCAGAAGTCCTCAGACCCTAGTCTAAGAACCTCTTGTGTAAGGCACTAAACTTACCTGCTGGTACCACATCTGAGCTGTCTTGACTCCCGCTCCCCAGATGTTGGAAAACAGCTCCAGCACAGGCACACTCTCACTGATGTGATCCAGCTTGCGCAGGTGCCCACTCTCCAAGATCTCCAGGATCTTCTCTGCCATTCGCTTCCCAATCCCAGGGATTTTACAGGCTTCCTAGCAAGAAACCAGAGCCACTACTGGAAAAGTCAAGGCTACAGACAAGCTGAGGAGATGCTACCCGCTCAGAGCCTGGTTAGCCATTTGATCAGTGATTGATAAGTGGCAGGACTAGTTCTGACTGCTGCTCTCTTCTCTAGGCCAGGCTTACATAGGCTACATCAATTCAATGCCAAATGGAAAAGGACAAGCATGCCGAACTGAAACACTAATGGACTGTCACAGCCAATCAGGCCTAGATCCAATTAGTTTTATCTGTTATCTCAAATGCTGGCAGCTGCTGATGCTTAAGAGGAAGGTGAAGACATCCCTGTGTTGAGCTTGAAGAAGGCATTTATCTCATGGATGCTCAGATCCGGCCCTAAACGACTCTCCTTTTCTGCTCATCTGAAAACACCACAGGTGATCAATAAACACAACTCGCGCTTGCCGCACATATTCCATCAAAATCCTGCCACAGGAGGGAACTGCCAAGGCCTGAAGAGAGGCTATTCCATGTACAAAAAGAAAAAGGAATCTGACTCATAACAGAGCTAGGATGCTGGGTCTATCTCCCTGCTCCACCACCCTGTGAAGGTGGGTGGTTTTTTTACCTGGTAGGACGTGACTGGTTTGTGGTAGCTCTTGAGTGCATTGATGGCTTTGGCATAGCCCAGAGCTCTCCACTTGTCCCCCTGGACAGAATAGGCCTTTGCCAGCACTTCCAGCTTCTCTGTAATGCACTGGTTGTGATTATCCTTCTTGCTGTTGGATGAATGGGCACAAACCCACTTGCTGGCAGGCTGGGCCACCGCAGAAGAGCTGTCACTGGTCTCCTCCGATGATTTCACAGGGTAGCGGCCAGAAATCAAAGCTTCCAGATCTCCCTGGGTGACACTAGCATCTTCTCCTTCACTGTCTTCATCATCAGAGATTTTCTTTAGGGAGAGGTAGAAAAGCAGCCATGTGAGAATAAGTGCGTGCCTCACATATGTCCCCTTGGCACAGGCTGCTCCTGAGAGCAGGAAGTCAGAGCACTAACCAACCTCCAGGGCATGCAGTGCTCAAATTGCCATCTCTGGAAGCTGTTGGTTATACACACACCAGAGTTCTTCATACCCCAAGCTACACATGTACCCCTTGAAGCTACATGCACATCTCACAAAGCACAGGAGACTAGACTCTGCTGTCCACCTGTGATCCAAGCACACACACACCTCCTATAGCCAAGCCCCTGAGACCTAACTAGGGTAAGACACTGGTAAGTGAGCAACTGCTGCCAGCAGTGTGGTATGACAACGCTGAAATCCCTGGTTTGGGGAGATCCTGACTCCCTGCTCCCACTGGGAAACCTTTCGCTGGTCTGGCAGCTGCACAGACACATCTCTCACATTCAGACTCTGCACCTTCCATCCCGTGATGCAGATGACAGGAGATAGGCACTGAAGTCTGTTTTCACGTTACAGACACAAAATCTAAACAGGGTAGTAAATTACAACCCCCCCATTTTCCCCATGGCTATCTGCAAGAGAAAAAGGGGAGGAAGGAACGACACAAAGGACTCCACATTCCACAGTGACAGAAGAAAGAACCAGTGTATACATTTGCTGATACCCTCAGCATTAGGATGCCTCTGTGTGGACTTAAGAAACAATGAGCCTTGGCTTCAGGTAACTGAACAAAAGCGGATAGAAGTGGGAAGCCGCACAGAGGCTTTGTAGACTGCTTTACTCACTGGGGTCCCTCTCTCTCTCCTGATGTATAAACACAGGAGTCCACAAAGATTCAAGAGCTGCTGTGCTGTGGAAGTAACTGAATGGCACAGGGCTATTTGGGATCAGTCCGGCAATTACATGCGGCACACAAGTCCTGTTATGAGTTTCTGCAGAGTGTTAGCCTAAGTCAGAGTGATATCCTTACAACCTCTGGTTCTGGTGGCTAAGGAGGTCTGGAGACACAATTCCTGCAAGGTACAGAGCTGAAGTCTTTAGGCAGAAGAGGCAGGATGTTTCTCTTTTGTAATGTTGTTTTATAACTCTGAAAACTGGGTCAGACTGAGGATTTGATAGACTAAAGCGATTTTATTTGCCTTGAAAACATTGAAACGCAACTCCCTTAAGACACTGTTTCCTCTAAGGGCAGCAAAGCCTCAGAGTGTTCAGATCGGTTAGTAAGCCCCTTAAAAAGCATTTAAGGAGCATGTTATCCAACAACAACGCAAACAACTCTGCAGCCAGAGCACGCAATTCCCATCCTCTCAGCCAGCAGCATCACATAGGTGAAACAGCACATAAACCCCTGACTCTCTATGCTTTGCCAAGAAAGCTGATGGACTTTTCACAACCATACATGCAAAACCAGCTAGTCCCATTAGCTTCTGAGACACTCCAGGATCCTACAGCAGCTTACTTGCTAGAGCTGGGTGAGAATGGGATGTGTGTGGTTTGTCTGGAGCATAGCACAGGAGCCAGGACAGCAGCTGAAGCCCAGTAGCTGAGGCAATACGCCACCCAAGAGGGAGGCAGGCAGCCTGGGGTAACAGCTCCAGGGTTCAGCCAGCGAATAACTGGCACTGCTTGCAAAAGCTGCCTTGCAGAACTACTGCATCCAGATGCCAGTCACACAGTGGTTGCCACAGTCTGACTGGTAACAGGGTTTCCTCACAGGAGTTTACTTGCAAACACAGAACTCCCAGAGCAGCCCCTGCTCAGTATGAAACCCTGGCATGCTCATCATCTCCCAGAGAAAAAAAATCCACCCAAGCTACTTCTAAGCTGAGATTTCAGCTTCAGCTTTACTGTTATAGTGGGATCTTAAAAGTGGTTGGTACCGTCTTTAAAGCATATCCAGTGGGTTCTCTTCTTCCCAAACTCACGTAGCTTGGGACAAGGAATTTTACTGAATTGTCTACAAATAGTGCTTTTATGCACAGACTAACAGGAAATATCATTGCTGGAGGGGATTTAAAAGTAAAAAAGGCAATAAGGCTTCAGACTCTAGCAGCTGTCTGACCACCCAAAGTAAATGTGAACAGAAAGCAGGGCAGATGCCACAGGATCTATAACACTACAAAAGATCCTTTCTACCATTACGTGTGAGATTTGTTAATAATGATTGCTACTAAAATACAGTTACAAAAAACCAGCAAAGATGGAGTAACTGCAAAGGTGATGCATTTAAGCAGCAGCCAACTCTGCCTATAGCACACTGGATAGTTAAGTCTAGGGAGAAAAGATATCCCCCTACAGATATTCAAGAGAAAGCCTAAAACAAAGGAGCCCTCAGTGGGCTGCCAGTTAAGGAGTTACCACAGGGTTTTGTGAAACAAAATTTGGGACTGTGTTAGAAAACAGATGCCGGCATTTCAAGGCAGCTGCTGCTCTAAGAGGTCTGGGGTAACTTTGCTACAGATAGATTTGAATTATGCCAATGCCCAAAAAGAATTCCGCAAATTTGAGCAAAAATACAGAGAAAGGAAAGAAAGTTAACAGCAGGTTGGAGAAGCTGACTCATAGCAGAGGCCACTAATAACCCAACACAGATATTTTAAGCACACCACCACAATCGTTCAAGTGGCAACCTGATCCACTGCACATGTGTCTGAACAGGGTGCTTGCCAAGGAATGGAGAATGGGTGAGTACGGCTCAGGGAGGAACACGGGATGAAATATCAGAGACAGCTTCCTGAAAGTGAGATATTCTCAGCCAGGGAATACTCCTCAAAAGGACGCAGGGGAAACATGATCACCAGAGTGAGCCTTGGCCTTACCAGAGCACCAGGACTGCTTCAGCTGGAAACGTTCTGATGGGGACAGGAATTTAAAGGGAGTTCTTTCTACTTTTAACACCTAAAAGGGACAAAGAGAAGGAGTAACCATGTCCACAGCCTGAGTCTGCCAGCACCAACCCACTCAAACATCCAAACACCTTCCCAGACTGAGAAAATCTGGCATTGTATCCCTGCAGGGATGCTCTTAGGCAGGAAAAGCAGCATGCAGGATCTGTTCACAAGGAGAAGGGCTGGTGCGGGAAGCCTCACCTCAGCCAGCTGCTGACGTCCAAGGGTACCCAGGCCTCGCTGCGAAGAATTCCCAACCTCTGCTTCAGTATTTGGTTTCACTGCTCCCTCCTCTGCTGGGGGCTGGATCTCTTCACCTCTCAGGACCTGCTGCTGCTCTTTCTGTAGTTCTTCCTCCTCCAGGTACCTGTCATGGATCAGATGCCTTAGTATAGGAGGAGAAAGACTTCTCAGCTCCCAGAAGTTTGAAAGAGAAATCCTTCTGCATGTTTTGGGATAGAGCAAAAAACCTACAGGAGTTGTACTCTCACAGATTAATTATTCTGATTTTGGCTCAATTCCCCAATTTCCATCCAGCTTGCTGACCTGCAACTTCCACTCCTATCTCCCTCACTCTTAGACACTTTCTCTAAAACTTCACCAAAACATTTTGATCCTAACCTGTGTCTGCCTGCTGCTCCGTTCCTTATTTCCTTTTGTGCCTAGTTGTCAGTTCTCTCTCTGCTTTTCATCTGTAATAAGTAACAGCATTTAATTCTCAGCACTTTTGAAAGAAATATCCTTGTTATCATTAATGGATTAAGAAGAGGTGCTTTTAGCACCTGGAACAAGTGACAGGACTCCTTTTAGCACTTCTAGGCCCTATTCCATGTTTTGTTACCCCACAGGATGGCAACTAGTCACAAAATCACTAAATTTCACAGTCTGTATGGGGAAGTGACTTTGAGTCATGCCCACAGGAGCTGCAAGGAGTTGCAGTCTGAGATTTTGAGCAGAGGTCAAATATTAGTGCTGTTCAGTTTAGGATAGAAGCACTGTAGAAAGAAATGAGAGTATGCCATTTGCATACCTGCGAGGGATAAAGACACCATAGCCGGCGGTACTCAGCAGCTTCTGGTCTCTGATGCAAGCACTTAGCCAGGATGCCTTCACTAGCTGCAACCCTGAAGGTAGCTTGGTTAATTTAAGGAGACGAAAGGCCCGATCACAGTCCATGTCTTCAGCCACAATGACGTGTGTCACCTCTGAGGAAAGCTGGTTGCGTATAACACCGCCATTCTGGACAATCTGCTTGTGGAAGATCTCTGCCCTGGCTTGGCCAATGCCAGCTTGCAACACGTAGGCAGTGACTGGTTTCAGCCATTCTGCTGAGGAAAACACAGGGGCAGGAGCTCAGTGGCAAGAGAAATAGTATCCCAAACCAACTGGGCTACCTATCTCACACAGGACTTGATGTCACTGACAGTGGCAGGCAATCTTTGTGGGGCACCAACTGGATACGCCAAAGCAACCCAGCCATGGCCTCTACAGAAAACACACTTGGGGGGCCAGAAAAAGCCTTTTGGGTAACAGCGCCCCCAGTTAACAAGCTAGAGTAAGAGTATTATATTCCACAACATGGGCATGCAGGACTTACCCCCAGATATCTCTGATCCTTCCTCTTTTGGGATCTTTGGAGGGATGCTTTTCCCTGAGTCATCCCTCACCTTCTTCCTCTTGGGAAAGGCTTTGACAATCCCTTGTGGCTCCATAGGCCTGGTGGGAAGTTTAGCTGCAACTGCCAAATACCAGTAAGAAAGAGGGATGTTGCTTAGAACAGTGCTACGCAATCACAACAACTTAAGATTCACTCATTTTGCTCAGCAACTTTGTTGGTTTGGGGTTTGGGTTTTTTTTGTTGTTGTCTTCCAAAAACACTTGCCCTGAATGATGCACCTGGAAACAAGAATTTCAGCCCACAAGGTCAGAAAAATTAAAGTTCAAAACCATCAAAAAGCCACTTCAGAAAACCCTGCTTGAGTATCCTACAAACCACTAAAATTGGGTTCTTATAATTCAACTAGTTTATCATTTTGGAGCTTCTTCCTGCTCAGCCAAAAGAAGCAACTTTATTTCCCAGACATTTCTTAAGCACATTCCCATGAAGAGGGAAACGCCTCTCCTGCCAGGGCTGAAATCCAGTCCCTATGGAGAAGAGATAAAGCAGCTGATCAACACCAAGCATTTCATACAGACACAGGAGGAAAAGCCCCAACTCAGCTTCAGCTGGAAACAGCAGATTAGTAAAGCTAAGTCCAGTACAGTTACAACTGTAGCTTTACCATTACAAACCTTGCAAAGGTAAACTTTGGAGCTTTAACTACTGTCCTAGGCTATCAGGAAGCTCAGTTTTCCATAGCCCAAACAAAATCCCGGATCACTGTATATCCCAACAGCACCTTCCACCCAGCTGCAGCGTTAAGTCAACATCAACTTGATTTCTTCTCTGTGCAGCACTTCGTGTTTTGCTTAAGAGGTTTCTCACACACAAGCCAGCAAACACCTATCGTGTTAAGCCTGGAAGAGCTGAAAATAGTCCCACCTGGCCATGTCTTCTCCCTATGGTCACCTTCTCACCCGAGCATTAAACACAATCCTCAAGAAGACCAACCCAGAGCTGGACTCAGGTCCCTGCTTCTGCAAGGGCGGGTTCAGCTTCAAGGGATAAGAAACCCTGCTAAATTTCTAAAGCTCAGTTTCACAGAAACTTTTCTGTTTTCAGGACATTTTGACCAAAACACCGTCTCTCAAAAGAGTTAATACTTTCTATTATACAAAGAAAAGAAAAACCGCACAAAAATACCCCAAGCTCCTAGGTGCCTAAGTCCTCTTCAGGACTTGGAAGAGTGTTTTTCTAGGTAGTATTTTAACTCGTCTTAACCAAAGTACACACACCAGGTACCAGGCTTGCCTTAACAGCACCCTTAGGCCACGAAGGCTTCAACACCGACAGCCCAGCTCGCCCCAGGGCTAGCGGCAACCGAAACCCCGGGGGCACGAAACAATTCCCCCGAAACCCCGCGGCTGGGCCCGAGTCTGGGGAAGCCGGCAAAGGGAGGCCGGAGCGCCCCCGCGCCCCGGCCTGAGAAGAAGCGGCGAGAGGGCCGAGACCCCCACACCAGCCCGAGACCCCCGCGACCCCAGCGGCGAGGAGGGGAAGGGCCCCTACCCGCCAAACCCGACGGAACGTGGGGGCTTCCCCACAGCCGGGGGGCAACGGGCCCCGGGACAGGGCCCGCCGAGGGTCACTGCTCACCTACGGGCCAGGCTGGGGGTGGCGGGAAGTGCTTCCGGGTGGCGGCCGGAAGTGTCCGCGTTGCCGTGGCGACGGGGCCCGGCCGCCATGGCGGTGCCGAGCTGGCTGGAGAGGCTGCGGGCTGCCAGCAAGACAGCGCTGGTGCAGGACGGTAACCGCGGCGGCGAGACGGGATAGCCCCCTCCTTCCCCCCACCCTCCCGGCGTGTTTTTGGGTGACCCTGCAGGGAGGGGATAGAGTGCTCCCAGGGATGGCCCCGCATCCAAGGCAGGGCCACAGGAAAGGCCACCAACGTGGGGACTAGGCCCCAGACAAGGGGAGAGGGCCCCAGACAGCAAGACAGAGCTGTACACCCAGGGATAGGTGTATTCCTATTTACCCTCACCACTTGCCTTGCCTCTAGGGAAGAGGAAGATCCACTACCTCTTTGAGGATGGGAAGGAGATGGCAGAAGAGTACGATGTGAAGACCGGCCAGTTAGTGAGTAAGTAAGTGGTGCTTTCAGCTGGGCCTCAGCAGATGTGGGTTGGGGCAGAACTGAAGCGTGCATGGCAGTGGGTCTGCACTCGCAGGCCTGGGGTGCCGAGAAGGACCTCCTGGTCAGGAACAAATCGCCTCTAAGTGTTCTGGGAGATCAGCATGCCTGTAGCTGAATTTTGTAGGGACGTAAGTATGGTTCGGTTTGGGCCCAGGGCTCTCTGACTGCCGTGGCACAGCAGACCTTGTTTTAGCCCAGGCTCTCTCCCAAACAGCTCATCTGTCACAACAGACAACTGGGATTGCCATCTTTTGTAGACAGGCACCAAGTCTGTAGCACGTGCTGGGGTGCAATATGCTTTTTTGGTGGCTTCCACAACCGCAAATGTAAGGTGTTGGTTATGGCTCTTGTCCAAAACCACATCAGCTGCGGCATGGCACCTGCTGCAACCCCACCATAGCTTCAGCACTAAGAAGCAAAGAAGAGGCACTCGGTACATAATTTCTGACTTCAGGAATAGGCCAGGTAACGGCTCCACTCACACCGAAGCAAAAAATGACTGGAATTAAGATGTGTGTCTTCATATCATCTCAGTGTGCTGGGCAACTTTGGCAGTGATGTGCTGGAGGAGTTCTTACAGAGCAGAATAATGAAAACCCTTCTTCTCCCTCCCACAGGCAGAAAGTGGCGAGAGAAGAATACCCTCGGGGGTTCCGGCAAGTGGCAGGTTGAAGTGGGAGAGCCAACCTCACCACTCCTGGGAGCACTGGAATCAGAGCTTATAAAGGAAAGCAGCTCCAATGTATGTAAGGGTCTACAGACACAACTGCACCTAAAACTACCTAGTCTTGTGCTTACAGCAGTAATTGATAGATCACAGATAACTCACAGGCCTAAGAGACAGCTTTACCCTGCCCAGCACTCTGCTACAAATCTTCCCAAAGGTGTAGTGCTGGGTATAAAGAAGGCAAAGCTTAGGTTCTTTTTGGGTCTTCAGCAGATTTGTAGTTTCCTTAAATAAAGGAACTGTACTGCTGTGTTGGCCAACTACTATTCTGGCTTTTGAAAGAGTAAGCTGAAAGGAAGGGCAGTGCCAGGAAAAGTCAGTGGGTGGGAAAGCAGAGACAATGAGAATGGAAGGCCAACACACGCAGCTCCTTAACATAGCACAGCCTGTTTCATCTTCATGTCCCACTAGCTTAGGGGGCAGACGTTTTCATCTCTCAGCATCTTTTCTACAGACCTGAAACACAAGCACAGCCCTGCACAGCAAATTGGGGCAGAGCCAGGTCTGAAACCAGCAGGTCCCTAGGGCAGGCAGAGCTCAGTATTTGGTTGCCTGTGAGGAAGAGGCCCGGTTTCCCTGTAACCCTGTACTGCATGACTCCCTCACTGAACACTTTCAGCTTCCTACAAGCAGAGCAGGCAGTTCCCTGGATAAAGGCAGAGTAGTGCTAGCTCTGGGAAAATGATGGCTCAGGCAGTTTCTTGAGTTAACTCCCCTGTGGAGCCTCTTGAGGTAGTACAGGAAGAAGGGGACAGGGAGGAGAGGAGACACCTGGAGGGGCCTTGCTAAAGGTACTTGTTTGCTGTAGCCTGTCTTCATGAGGAAGGATACCCTGACCACCTTCCAGTGGCGGATCCGTAACCTGCCCTACCCCAAGGAGGTCTACAGTGTCTCTGTGGAGAAGGAGCAGCGCTGCTGTGTCATCCGGACGACCAACAAGAAGTCAGTAAGGACAGCACTGCTGGTGCTGACAATCCCTCGGGGTGGGCTGGCACAGAGGGCAGGCTAGCGATCGCACAGGGGGGTTGTCCTCTCTTTCCTTCTGTTCCTAGCATGCAAGGGCTGAGGATCTCCACCTCACAGCTTCGTGTCTTCTGCTGTCCAGTTTCCAATCCCAAGTGCTCCAGACACATTTAAGTACAGCCCCTCAAGCTCTGCGCTGACCTTTGCAAATTTATCTTACAGTTCTAATAGCATAGTGTTTCCTCTGTTCTTCCCCTGTCAAATGTTGCTCCCTTAGAAAAATAGAGAGCCTTGCAGACCTTTTGAAGCTAGGGCATTCCATCTTCTCCCCCCCCTCCAACTCGATACTTTGATCTAATCATCATATCTCAGAATGCATGGAGCTGCGGGATTCAACAGATACAAAGTTGTGGGCACCCTGGCAGACAGATTTCCCTGTCTAAACCTGTACTGACAATGCCAATACTGTGACCTGGAGGTAGCAAGAAAAAAAGCCAGACTGAATCTAAAAAGGAAGCACCACAATATTCTGCCAAAAGAAATTTGAGATGTGGGAGAATGAGGGAAGCTGTTAAGCATCATCTTATACTGTGCCAGTACATGGTCTCCTCAGCGAATGAGGGACACATTGCGCTCCAAAGCATTTACAGCCTCAGTGAGATAAGCCGGGATGAGCAGTAGTATTGGGAAGAGATAGCAAGGAGCAAGTATTGGGAGAACAAGGGAGGATATTGGAAGATAAGTGAAAGCTATTTACACACTGGGATAATACACCAGTGTAGACATCTGGGCAGGCTGCTCTCTGCTTGCCTTCCCTCCCCGACATTGCTGCAGAACAGAGAAGGATCAGACTCACGGGTAAAATCAACCCCGGTGTTTCCCAGTCGGCCCCCTGCCCTCTTTAAGCCGCTCGTCGTAGCTGGCTGTAGGTGGTGCTGTTGGCAAAGAACTGCTCCGCTTTGCTGAACGCCTTTCAGATCACAGAACCCGCGACCCTTCAGGTGAGGGTTTACCACATCAGAGGCCGTGGCAAGGGGATGTTTGAGCTCTGCACACGAACGCACCCGGACGCTCAAAAGCAGGAGGAAGCCAGGCAGAAGGAAGGGGGAGTGTCTGCCGAATGAAAGCAGCAAGCAATTATAGCTCTGATAGAGAAACAGGCTGGTCTGAATCCATGCAGAGATTTATAAAGAGTGGCACTTTAGTAGGGAGACCTGTGTAGCAAAGATGAATGAGATTCCCATCAGCCACAGGTGGGTACCCATGGAACTAAGACAGGAAGGGCGTACGTGAGCCTAAGTCCAGCAGCATACTATCACAGACAGGCTTATCTACTCCCAGTCCTTCTAATAGTAGCGTGTATGTTGGAACTTCCTTGCCCATGTAGGTGCTGTATGGTTATAGTGTACCACCGAGGCCTCACCCATGCCCTACCTGACCTCAAACTTTTTTGTGCCACCCTCAGGAAAACAGTAGTCTCCCCCCACAAACAGTCAACTCCTACACACTTATAGGCTAGAGACAGTTAAAGGACCTGAAAGTGGCTCACGACCTGCATATGAAACTTAAGGACTTTTGGAATTAGAGCTGAAAGTCTCCTCCCTGGGGACAAGAACGACTTTGCTGTCAGTAGGGAGCAGGGACAGACTCCAGCACTAGAACACTTATTACAGGCTCCAAGATATCTTATATCATTTCTCCTGGGTCTTGGCCAGGGCAAGACTCCACTCAGCAACTAATTCCAAGATAGCAACAAAGGCATGGAGTCCACAGAGAGTGCACATCGCTACGGGAGAGAAAGGAAGCCTCGGAGCCTCTCCAGCCCTTGGAAGTCAGCCACGCTGCTTCTGAGCAACAGAGCTGCACTGACCGCCAGCCAGAGGCACAAGAAACAGGATGGGGTGCCAAGTCACTACTGAGTAGTAGCTCAGCTCCAAATTCTCAGCATACCAGTAGCAGTTTTCCCTACCGGCTGACAAAAAGTGGGTTTCCAGTAGGAAAATAATAGAGGTGACTTCACATACGCACTGTGGATCTCAGGCCAGGACCCAGGCTCAGAGTGCAATACTGCCCTTGGCCATGGGGTGAGAGGCGAGGGCAGAGAATCTGCCTGCCTCAGCAGGGATAACTGCCCATCAGCTACCTCCCCAGCCCAGACAGGAGCTCTTCACTTCCACCAGTCAATCCCGTTCCCTCTGGCCACGGCAAGGGCTGCTCAAGTGGGATTTGCTTAAAACCTCTTGCTGTAAAATAAATCCATTAAACTAAACTCTAAAAACAAACCGAGAAAGCCACCTCCCCAAACGCCAAACCTGATTCAATTATTGTAGCAAGAGGCAGCGGTAATGTTAGGAGGAGGAGGGGGTGGCCAGGCAGATCTAGTTTCCTTTGATCTTGTCACAGATTTTAGTTTGAGGCCAGCCAAAGCCATTCTTCTCCCCTTCTCCTTAGTCCTGGGGCAGCAGAATGCTGCTGTTTCATTGATGACTCCCAAGGCCCTTTGAAACAGTGGGTTTTTTCTGTGTACTGCTTTTTTTTTTTTGTCTAATCGGTAAGAAGTTAACACTTCCTTAACATGTCTTTGTGTTCATCTAATCTCTGCTGTTTAACCTTTGACATCTCCCTTATTATCCATGTCTGCCACCTTTTCCAAATACCGACAGCAGTGACAACACAGAACGGTTTGAGCCCCGCGGTAACAAGCTGTGTACATTCCTCCCACTGCACCAGGAGAGCCATTTGCCCTTTGTAGCTGTTTTCACCGTGACTTGGAAAATAAACTGCAATTTGGGCAGAGGTAGCTAGAGAGGCCAAGCCTCACACACAGCCAGCTGAATGGAGTAGAACCCGTCATGGCATAACAGCAGCTGCTGCCTGTTCCCACCCTGCTCCGGGCACCTCAGTGCCAGCTACAGGACAATTCCTTGGAGACAATTGCTCATGATAGTGCTAGAAGAGATTAAGAACACAACCATGCCTCTACATGGGCATAGGACCACCAACTACAGTATTTGGTGCAGCCCCAGAGAGAAGCAGCAGATGCAGGGCAAAACACACCAAGGAAGAAAAGTCTCAGGCAAACACAGACACAGGTCTACAAGGTTTTGGTCCCAAAGTCTTAGAAAACCTTTTAGCTGCCTAGACAGCTTATAACCACTCCAGTTCTCTCTGAAACATATCCCTTTTCCTTTGGACTGAGCAAAGCCCAAGGTTCGGTGGTGAAAAGACAGGCTGGATAAAGAGTTGGCAAAAACCTCTCTGTCCTCTGCTTAGATGTGAATGGTCATCAGGAAACTGGGATAGAGACCAGGCAAAGAGCAGCCAGGGGAGCTGGGAATGCAGAGGAGCACCATAGCCACTATGGGGGCTGCATGGAGATGCTGCAGAGCAGAGGCTACACCTGGAGCCCAGGGGTATGCCTGAGCACCACTGTGCCACTAAAGCAGGAAGTGATCGCGGAACAATAGCAAGATGGGTTTCAAAAGGATTGCAACACAAAATGGTGCATCACTCAGGAAAGTAAATCACAGGGCACGAGGGCTTTGACAGCTGTTTTGACAAGAGCTAATGGAAGTTGGTACTTAGAGGGAATGAGAGGCCATGAGCAGGGACAAAGACAAGGGACACCTCTTGGTAGCACTGAGTAGTCTGGCACTACTCAAGGGCAAGCTGGAGGACCAAGCCTGCTCACACACTAAAGCTCTTCAGGACTTTGCCAGCTCTGATTTCCAGTTTGGAGGTTTGGTTCCAGTGTTTCTGCCAGCCTGGGGGCACCAGCAGGCACTCAACATGGCACAGGGTCCTCCTGCCAACCCTGAACGGTCTGTTGTCCTCATCTACACCTTGTAGAACAGCACTCCATAGCTCAGCACTCCTAGGAAGGTGGGGCTCCTATTCCCCTACTCATTTCTGTCTCCTCTCTCATTTGTAGGTACTACAAGAAGTTCTCTATTCCTGACCTGGACCGATACCAGCTCCCCTTGGACGCAGCTGCCCTGAGCTTCACTCATGCCAACAACACCCTGATCATCACGGTGAGGTTTTAGCCACACGGAATAGTACTTTGCCCTTCTCTTTATGTCCATAAAGAAGTTAAAATTCTTACGCATGGGGAAATGAGGCAGAGCAGGGAGATCTGCTGAGGGTTACTGATGAGCCCCCTTCTCTGTCACACAGTCAATGGGAGTTTCAGATTACACTGGGCATGCTGACACTAGCCAGGACAGCCTGGGCCACATGAGGGGCCCTGCTTGCTGCTCAAGGTGACTTGCAGGTGAAAGAATGTCTGTTGTGCCCTGTTTTCTATGTATCCCATCCCTCAGGCCTGAGCAAGCCTCCACTCTCAATGACAGCGAGTTTCTCTTGTCTCAGTGTGTGTTAAGAGTCCAAGGACCTGCTGCACTTAGAGGTCTTGCAGTCTTAAAAAAAAAATAAATTAAAAAGAAGTTACCTGCTGGTTTCTGCCAGAGAGGACACACTTCCGCACACATGGGGGAAGTGAAAGACAGCAGAACGGGCACGTGTTGTTGCAAAGAGCAGACAGAGGCAGACAGATGCTTTTGAGCAGCAGGTGATCATTTTCTTAAAAGTAGAAGTCAGCTACCAGAGAGCTTCCCCTCCAAGGGAAACCTCGCAGCAGAGCTGGGGGTGCATGTGCAGAGGAAAGAGGCAAAAGAGGGGGCCTTGAGTCCTGAGCTTCCGTTTGCTACAGGCACAAACCTTTGCAAAAAAGCACCTGTATCCACCACTAAACTGCAGCTGGGCAAGAGGGCTCTAAGGGGAGGACAGAGGAACTGCAACTCTTCCTTCTCTGTCCACCTTTTTAAAAATGCTTATAACACGTGTGAGCATACAATTGGTGAGCACACCAGGGGTCTGCATGACGCAGCTTGCCAAGATATTCCAGAGGGGCTGGTGGGGGCCAGGACTCCATATGCAACTGGGAAGTTTTACTTGCACTGTAAAAGATGCTCCAGATCTTAGCAAGTGTCGCTAGCGTGATGGCACCACCTCTCCAAACAGAGTTCGGAGACAGCTGATAACAGAAAGGCCACAGTTGGTCAGCTTGGGCAGAGGCTGAACAGGAGCACTAAGGGCATTTCTCTCTGTCCTACAGTACCAGAAGCCGAAGGAGATCCTGGCTGCAGAAGAGCAGCTGCAGAAGGAGCTCAAGAAGATAAAGGCAGCAAACAATGGGGATGGCGACTGTAAGACCCAGTAGGCAGTGGCTGCTGAGAGGCTGAGGTTGGGGGCGGGTCTCCAGCACAGGTTCACGGTATTTATTTTGCCTTTTCCAATAAAAATTAGTCCTGTTGTTAATAGAGATGCTTGGAGGACTCTTTGCAGGCCCAGGGAGATGGCGGGGCTGTCAGTCTCTTTACTGCCTGGTCTGCTGATTTACGCAGATATCTATGATCCTTCTATGAGTTGTAGAAAACTGCAGCATGCAAAGAAAACGCATCACATCCACAGCCAGCAACCCAGTCCCCATCCTCCATGAGATGAAGTGACATGAAAGCTGGGTAGTTCCCTTTGGGAATTCCCTCTGTCTGACACCACTGCTGAAGGCAGTAACATTTGGAAAACAAGACCCCCCCCTCATCACACCCGTTACCTGCCTGCGATGTGCTTGGAAGCAGCTCCCTCCTGTGCTGTTGTGCAACGTCCTTTGTGCAGTCAGAAGGGTGCTCTGGTGACCCTGGTATGTCTGCAAACAGCATCAATGCTGATGAGCATTTCCTGAACAGGCACAGCCTACAAAATAGGGTGAAGAGGACAGCACCCAACTGCTTCCTTGCCATGCGCGACGTGACGTGCAGAACGCAGGCACCAAAATGCAGCTGCCTTCATTTGCATGGCATGGAGTGGAAAGTGGCGGCGGGGGCTGCTGGCCAGCTCAAGAGTAGCAGTAGCACACCCCTTCCATGAGGGCACACACATGGCCCATCACAAACCTTGCTGCACAGACGGCACCCCGTGCACAGTGACAACCCCAGCAGTGCTGCATTAGCAACTCACCCTCCAAACAGCTACTGTCTCTACCCTGAACCAGCCATCCCTATGCTTGGGTTTCTGCACGTCCTTCCATCCTGGTTCATATTTGAACAGCTCCTACCCATAACAAACCCTGTTTTTGAGTGAGCTGGTCCTGGGCTCCCAACATAACTCTCCTGATGAGGACTGCTTTCAAACTTTGAAAGCTCTTTAGAGCCTGGGTGGCATCCCCAGTTAGAGCCTCACTGCTAGGTGGCTCCAGAACCCACCTGCATAGTCCTCCCCAAGACAGTGGAGGCACCATCGACTAGCAGAGCTCAGCAGAGCCATTGCACCAGCCCCACTTGCAGCTTTCCCATCCCACATGTTACCCAAAATGTGAGGTTGCGTCCTTCAACCCACCAGTGCTGGCACCACCATGGGGCTGCAGCTTTGCTCCAGGCTTCAGCCAGAAAGAACCTAAAAGCAGCTACAAGAACATAGGACCCACCAACATGGGCTGCAGAAAATAAATGGCAGGACTGGCAGCAGCAGTGTTGCAGGCAGAGGCCTGTCACGGGAGGAGTTTCCTGCACCAGTGATACTTGTTCACCTGCTCAGCTCACATGCTCATTCCTACTCTGGGCCTTGCCCAAGTCCCAGTCCAATAAAGAAACTCTCCTCCCACCCCACAGTTACTCTGGTTCCTTCATAGCCTCTCCCTGGGGACAGTGCCAAAGACATTTAATGTCTCCATCCCTCCCCATCAATTTCATTAAAGGGCCTGTAACACACCAGGACCTGAGGAAAAACTAAACCTCCCCCATTCCCAAGCTCTCTCTGGTCTTCTATCTCATGCCTAATAACCTAAAGCTCTCCCCACATGCAGAGCCCAAAGTGCTCCGAGCAATACAGCAGCAGTATTTAGCAACCCCTGATGCAAAGTGCCATCTTTTCAGCAACAGCTCGGTGTTACCAATAGCCTAGAGGTCACCCCAGAATCATTATCTTGGGCTAGCAGTCTTTGGGATCTAGAGCTTTGAGATGATGGAAGATTGTTCCAGCCGTGGCATCTTTTTACAGCAGTAGATCATTTCTAAATTCTAAAATTCTAAAAATCATTGCTTGGGGCACTTAGACATCAACTCTGCCACTTACACAAGGAGAATATGTAGCACTATGGTAGCTACAGAGGAGCTGCCAGCAAGCAGGCAGGAGTGACAGCAAAGGAACAGGTACAGATTAGGAACTGTGACAGGCAGCTATGCTGGAAAGGTCCTTGTGAAGAATGTGATCCTGCAGCAAAGCCATGCTTTTAAATTACTTTGCAGCCTGAACTGCTGTCTCACATCCACTGGAAACAGAGAGCTCCCTTCAAGAGGGTGAGGAGCTGGTTGGTTCCACTCCCTCCCTGCTCAGGCAGGGGCTCCAGCAAACATCCCCTTCCCATTTTTGTGCACCACAAGGTAAGAGCAGCCTCCTGACGGTGGAAATTACCTACTAAATTCTAACAAAGGACCATGCTGTATGCTTTGCCCTAAAAGTGCTCTCAATTTGTGATACAAAACCTCTCCTTTACCTATCCGTGATACCCAAACTCACATCCAAATAGGGTTCATGCACCTCCTTCCCCAAGGAGGACCAGACCCCAGACACTGCTGCATTCACCCACAGTACATTCATCCACATTCATCTACGAACATCCATGTTCATCCAGACAGCACAGAGCATGCTGAAAGCTATGGTTGTTCTGAGACCCAGCTGACACAAAAACGAGTGAGCCTTGCCCACAGGATCCCAGTAAATCACATCAAGGCCTTGGTGTTTGCACTAGTCCATTTTGGTACTTCATTATGTAGGCAGCAAGTTGCAGATCCTACTTTTTGAATTCTTATTTCACAAAGATCCCAGGAACTGCAGCCTTCAATGCAGCAGTGTCTCCCTGGCCAGGAGAGAGAGATCTATTAGACATGTACACAGCATCTGAGAACAGGCCCAACCTCCTCCACCGAGCCAGGCCTCTGCGATCAGTGGGTAACATTGCAGGCCCTTTGGAACTTGAAACAAAACATAGAGTCTCTTTTGTTTCCCTTCAGAGTTTTATTTAGCAAAACACAACTGTTTCAGCCCTGCCAAGTGCACAGCCTGACCTGACGGCCAGCTTGGGGAGGCATACACTGAAAGCAGGGCTGGCTCTGCCTTTTAGCTCAATTCTTGCTCTTGGCTGCGAAGGACAACACAAGCAGCTGTCAGGAGAGCAAGCGCAGGTGAAAGGTGGGCCCCGCTCCAGGCACCTTTACCTTCCACCAAATCAGTCCACCCCACACACAGCCTAGACTTGTTTCACATGGCTCAGAGCTTGGCTGATCTCAACCTGACCAGCACACGCAGCTGATAGGGCATCCCGGCTCAACTTGCTGTATCCACAGAAAAAGGAGAAAAAAAAAAGAAAATAGAACACAGGTAATAAAACAAACCTTGACTTGCACAAAATAAAAAGGGTAAAGGACAACTGGTCTCTATTTCCATTAACGGGCAGGTGAGGTTGAGAAAGTCTGGCCCTTTGTGCACTCTTCAATGTAGCTTTCTGTCAGGCAAAAAAATCCCTTCAGAAGCCTCGGGGGCCATTCTCACCTCTCCTGCCCTGCAATTCCCTGAGCCAAATGTCAACTCTGCTGAGCTGGGGTGACCAGAAGAAGCTGTGGTGCCCGTCATGGGGCCGTGAAGTCTAGGACATGCAGGGCTGATGCCAGGGCAGCATACAGATGGGTGGTACTGAAACGGAGGCAGTACACTGGGCTGCTGGTGGGTGAAGACAGGTGAAAGCTCTGCAAGAAAACAGGAGAACAAACCTTTCAAAGAAGAGATCAACCCAAAGACCCCAAACAGTGTTACAGACCCAAAGGCAGAGATGCCTGAGCAAAGCAGGTTTTTCCCTGTATATAGGTTAGGTTTCCCATGGTGGGCTCGCCCCAAAGATGGCCCAGCAACTTCTGTCTCTTCCAAAGAGACACAGGCACCTGGTCGCCAGAGAACAACCCACAAGCTCTGCTGCTGCCCAGCCTCTGGCTGGCCCTCACCTGCAGGCACCGAGTCTGCCGCTTATCCCAGAGGCGCACCACGCCATAGTACGAAGAGCCACTAGCAATCATATGGTTCTTATCACTCCTTACGCAGTACAGGGCGCTGTCATGGGGCTCTTCCCACTCCTGGACACATTTCCTGCAAGGATAACGCAAAACAGAGTGAGGCTGAGCCTCCACTCCTCCACCACTGGAGCTGAGGCCCAGTTTGCCTGAAGGAGCTGCAGAGTCCCCAGACACTGCACAGGGAAAGCCCAGGAGCCACACACAGGCCCCAGATGCCAGCAGGGTAAGCTCACCTGGTGCTGGTCCGTATGTCCCAGTAGCGGATGTAGGTGTCATACCCACACGAAAGCAGAAGAGAGGGCGTTTCGTAGAAGACATCAAGGACTCCAGCTCCACGGTGGAAGTCAGTCCCTAAACAAGTCAACAGATGACCGCTGCAATGAAACACAACAGGGGAATAGTCATTCAGAGCAAAGCGCCCTCCCAATTCAGCTGGCCAGAGCAGAGATGGTGTCATAAAAGTCTCCTAGATCTCATTTCTGTGATTTAACAGAATACAAGAGCCTGCACAGTCTTCCTCTCCCTCCTCCAGCTTCTGCTACTGACTGGGCCACTAACTGCCATGAAGTGTGACCAGCAGGAGTCACAGCTGTAAGAAGAGGAGCCAAGGAACAGGGGCAGCTGACCCCCAGCAGAATGGGATCATTTTTCTTGGGAGAAGGGACCAGTGCGCTGAATGATAGGTCTCTGTTTCCATGGGAGACAGTTCTCAACTTAGTCAAACTCCAGACAATCTGCAACAGCCACTCACCTGGTCAATCCCATCCCATCCTAGACTCCATCCTTCAAAATACTGCCCATTGGGCTATTTCCCCATATCTTTGACACACAGCTCAGATCCACAAGCAAATCAGACCCTCCTGACCTAGTCTGCCATAGCTGCTCTCCTCAACTCCCTCCCGTTACACTGCAAACTGCATATCTGGGGCTGAACATGACAGGTCAAGAGCAACCACCCCAGGGCTGCTCTGGAGATGACTT
The DNA here is from genome assembly GCF_964199755.1 of Larus michahellis. NCBI lineage: Eukaryota > Metazoa > Chordata > Aves > Charadriiformes > Laridae > Larus > Larus michahellis. The sequence goes on along the minus strand of NC_133901.1, from coordinate 58,358,101 downwards.
TCCAAAGGCTATAGCTTTTTGGGTTTTTTTGATCCCTCCTCCTTTTTAATTCCTTGATTGCTGTGAAGGAGCAAAAGCAAGATCTCCATAGAACTCTAAACCAGATTTTGTGGCCATATTATTCTGCTGCTTGTTCACATGCAGCACCAGCAGCTCACCAGGTAGATGGTGCCTGGTGAGGGCCCACCCTGCCAGACTGCAAGAAGGAGCTTGAGCCCCTTCCCTGGGCCGCAGGAAGTTGCATCTGGCACATGGCACAGCCTGTCCCCAGTATCACTCCACCTGCCCCAGCAAACAGCAACACCCAGCCATGGCAGACTCTTGGGAATGGAGCGGACCATCTGCCCAGCTGCTTGAAACGGCCATCTATTGCAAACCCTCTTTTTCTTCCTCCTCCTTCTCCTCACACCCTCTAAATCAAAAATGCCGGACACAATAAACCTTGAAGCACCTGCTTTTCAAACCCTGCTGCACGGCCACCCCTCTCCAACAGGCTCTTGGTTCTCAGGACAATGAAGCGGTCCTGAAAGCCAACAGCATGGATCCCGCAGTGGGGTCACTCCCAGCATCTCCCCCCATTATTTTGTTACTTTCTGCTCCTTGATCCAGCATCACACAGTTCTGAGGCACATCGCCAAATGCCTTAATTCTGTCTGTAATCTGGGCTAAAGCCCTCGTCGGGGGATAAAGACCACACAAAAGGAGAAATAGAGTCCTGGGAGATGTTAAAACAAGTAAACACCTTTGTGTCAGGAGAGAGAAATCGCTGATAAAGCAGATTAGTGCCTCGAGCCCTGGTGTCCCCAGATCAGAAGGCGAGCCCTGGCCGATCTTTGCAGCCAGCACGCTTCTATGATCACAGAGCTGGCGGCATGCTGGGGCCAGCCTGTTTCCCCACAGTCACTCTCCAAAGAGCAGATTATGTAGAATAACAATTTCTTTGTGGCTGTGTAATTCCCTCCGTGACCGTGGCTGTGGGCAGCTACATTGGCCCTTGATGCCAGGGCCCTAGCAACCATTTAGAGAGGCCAACCAGCCCTAGCGATGGCCCCCCCGTGCAAACCTCTCGGACAAGCTTTAACATCAAGTGCATGAATTAATCCCCCCCAACATGAATCCAGGGGTGCTGGCTTATTGGACTTTGTGTTTCTCCAGGCAAGGGATCGAGGGGATTCCAGGCTTCAGCCCTTTGCAACCTTCTCACAATACATTAACCCTTGGAAGGTTACTTGCAAACCAACCCAGCAGCAACTCTGCACCTGTGTGCAGGTCGAGAGGTTGAAGCATTCGCAGTCTGAGCGCTGGGAGCAAGAGCTGCAGGGTTTAGCCGGGGCAGATGGGTCCCCAGCTACACCATGGCTTGAGACATGGATGGGCATCTCTGAGCTCTGGCACTCCCTTGCCCCTGCAAGCACACAGATCCCCTCCATCTGCTGTTCTTCAACGCCAGCAGGACAGATGAACATGAACACAGCCCTTCTCAAGGCTTCCAAAAAATCTTCTTCATCCTATGAGTTATATGTGTGTCCCAGAGCCGCGAGACATACAACACAGGTATGAGGAGGAGTCAGCTGCTTTCCCAAACAAGAATCCTTGGACTACCTGTGAGATGCGTAAGGGGCCAGACTGCCCAATCTGCAGAGTCCTCTGACAGTTGCTCAGGCAGGAGCAGGAAGTCACTCACATGAGATGAGCTATCTCAGCGAGCCCTAAGCAGCACCAGCAGCTTGAACCTCTCTCTCCCCACTTCCACATACTACTGCTTTTTTCTGGTTTTGCAGGGTAGCCCCTGGACTGGGGCACTGAGCACATGGTACTTCAGGAGAGGAAACCAGGACGGGCAGCTGCACATGGGCCACACAGCCCAGCAGCACACCTAGTGAATATCTCCTGCTAGCTAGCTGAAGACTGTTATTTCCCCTCCACTATCTTCCCTGCTAATACACCTTTAATACGTAAAGGACTAAGTGAGCTCAGGGAGAACGAAGCACTGTGCTGAGGAAAGGTAACAGGATGCAGAAGCACATCCAGGGATCTTTTACTCGCTGGGACTAGCTCTCTTCCTCCTCTCAGGTGCCTGAAACAGGTTCACAACATATCTCCTCACAACCTCCCACCTCTAAAAAACCCATCACACCCAGAGAGAGCCTGGCCACGCTAAAACTTGTCTTCCATCTCAGTCTGCGGTGCTACAAGATGGCAACAATTTTAAATGGTGTTCTGGTGAGGTCTCCGAATGAAAAATTTCAGCATCAAAGGGACAGGAGAAACCAGAGAGTCTGGATTCCTGCTTTCAGACCTTCCCGTGCAGCACTGAACACCATGCAGGTGCCTCGCTCCCAGTGTCTCTCCATGCCTTCACGCCTCACTGCAGTGGTACCCAAGCATCCCCAGCAGAGTCACACCTGCTTTCCTCCCTCCACTTCCCTTTCCAGCCTAGGCAACAAAAAAAGAAAGAAAAGGGAAAAAAAAAAGGGGTGGGGGTGGGGGGAGGGAAGGATTAGCTTTTCCCTGTAGACAGGAAAGGAACACAGATACTTGCAAGTTACTGCAGCAAAGCAAACCTTGCTTTGCTGGTTTGTTAATCAGTTCAATTCTCCTGTCCCAAGAACAGGTCAGCCAAAGCAGCTTTCAACTGGGAGGTCCAGCCCCTGCATACAGCAGCAGTCCTTTAGCAGTTTACAGAAACAACGCATTAGTTGCTACAGTGAAGCACTTATAATCTGACACCAGGGGAAAAAAAATCATACTGTGCTGTACACTGGGCACACAAACCAGAAGATCTAAGTGTTCTGGCATGTGCACGCTTAAATTGATAAAGATGCAGAACACGATTAACATTTCCCCTGTTTTTCAGCAGATTAAAGTGTCTCTGGACCAGCTCCCACCATGACAGGCTAGTTTCATGTCCCTGCAGCATAGGCAGCCATGCTGGACCCATGCTAGGAAGGGAACTCTCTGCCACCACACATCTCCCAGCCTTGGGATCATATATTAGGGCCCACAAATTGTCCAGTCTTCATTATCCCAAATACTCCCTGCCTTCAAACCCCAGTCCCCAACAGTTTCCACTTCCTAGGAAGCAAAACCCACAGCTAATCCTTAATAACCCATAAAGGATCAAGATAACCCATCAAGGGGCAACAGAAAAGCAGCAGATACACCAACACATCACCAATGGTTTTTAACAACTTACATGGGCAGAAAATACCCACTCAATGGGGGACAGAAAGAGATGCGATAGCTATCTTGAACCTTGTTTCTCACCAGCTTGCAGAGAGCACCAGCACCAACCAAACACAGCAGGGAACAGCCTTCTTCTTTCCTTTGTGGGCCCTTTTTCACTCTCTGTACCCAAACACCTTCCAAAAACCAGGCAGTTGATCCTCAGCACTTCCGAGGCTGCGGTGCCCTGTCCTTGATTTGGATTATGAGGGTTCATCAGCAAGTGACTGTGAAGTCCAAGCAAGACCAAGCATGGAAGGTCCACACCACCTCCCCACCGTGCCCTGGCCCTCCAGCAGTAGGAAGTAGAGGCTGTTTCACTCCCAGACCTTCTTCAGGCAAGCCAGGTAGTTACCTGTGCAGACCATGAGAGTTTTGCTATTTTTGCTGTACTGAACAGCCTGGGACAGATAGCGCCAGGGTTCAGTCCCAGTGCTGGGTGGCACTGACAGAAACAACTCTGCACCAGTGGAGCTCTGTACAGCAGAATCACAAACTGGTCTTTCCAAGAAAGCTGGAATGTCACGTCTAGAGACGGAGCTCTCGGCTTCAGCACCTTAACCACAAACCACTGGGTCAACACAGTGCCCACAGACACACAGGTAAGGTTCTGTTGCCAAGCAGGAAACTCACAGATATTCCTAGTTTCTCCTACTTTCTCTTAAGCATCTAGACAGACTGAAATCATATTGGTGGTAATCCGGTACCAGCCCACAAGGAACAGAGCTAGAGCAAATCCAGCAGCCCATTTCATCCCTAGCAGAGGAAAGCTGCGTTATTACCAGGCTCTGGACTCCTTGCTGATAGAACAAGATGTTTAAAGTCCTTGTGCCTGGGAAATTTATCAAACTGATGAGCCCAAACAATGAAAAGCATTTTGCTCAGGCACTATAAAGAATCCTTTGATTCACCTCCATCAATTCCTGCATTCTTCAGAAAACAAGACTTTTTAAAATTACTTTTAAAATAAGCTTTTTGTTTGGGATTTCCATATTTCACTTTTCTTTCCAAGATAGAAATCTAGCCATGAGCATCGCTATCGTGATACCTCCAGAAGACAGTAGCCTGCTAGCCTGGAAGCAAAGTGAACTACAGTGGAATGGCAGAAACAAGCTGGTTTCTTTAAGTTGTTTTGTTTTTTTTCTTTTTGAAAACAGCTTAAGGCCCTATTTCTCCTCACCCCAGCAATGTGAAGGGGAAAAAAAAAAAATCAATCATGGCAGAGCCCAGATGATTAGTTTCCATATAATCCACAGGATGCTGCTGCCACCAAGTTAAAGCCATATATAGCCTACCAAACTACAGTGATCATTTGTGTGACCATAAAAGCTCGGGATTTCTCTGAGACCTTGCAGATAGCTGGAGTCTAAAAGCAGTCTGCACCTCCCTCCTTATACCCTGCTTATTTGTTTCAGGTCTTGGCCAGCTGTCTCCAATACACATAAACTATATTCCAAAAGCTAGGATGAAACAATAAACACTTTTCTCCTCACCCTCAATTTCTGGTGACCCCGATTCACTAGAATTGATATTATACAAATATGCAAATTCTAGGAAACTGATAAATTCAGAACATCTGCTGAAAACAGAGATGTGCAAAATCGAGGACATACTCATTTGCTCTGGAAACCTCATCTGTGAACCGTGATCATCCATCAAAGACAAGAAATCATTGCACATAAGCAGGTGACTATTCAGAAACTGCGCAGAGCTCTAAACCAATATTTTAGCCTCAATAACTACTCGCAACAAGCCAGGTCTGAAAGGGAAAAGAGGGTCTTTGCTCACAAGCTAGCAGGGCTCATTGACAGAGCTTTAAACTAGGCTTTAAGAGGGAAGGGGATAACATCAGGCTTACACATGACAAGCTGTGGGATGACACACCAAGGTTAGAGGGACAGGGTGCTAGTGAGGGCCCTCAGCCTGTTGCTCTGAGATGTGCTAGCTACACTACGGCACACATGAAGTCTTACAGAGATGAGCCACGGGCTCCTGAAGTAATAGGAGTCAAGAGGAAAACACTGGTGACATCTCAAAGGAACTAAGGGGTGTTCTTCTAAGAAGGTGACACGGCCAACAGCCCAGCTGAAGCACCTCTACACCAATGCACACAGCTCGGGCAACAAACAGGAGGAGCTGGAAGCCACTGTGCTGCTAGAGAGCTATGACCTAGTTGCCATTACTGAAACTTGGTGGCACGAATCCCATGAATGGAGTGCAGCTATCAAAGGCTACAGGCTGTTCAGAAGGGACAGGCAAGGAAGCAGGAGCAGAGGTATTGCCCTCTACATCAAGAAATGGATAGAGTGTGAAGAGCTGTCTCTGAAGAATAGCCACAACCAGGTTGAAAGCTTATGGATAAGAATTAGAGACTGAGGCAAAAGGGAGTCTTGTGGTTGGCGCCTATTACAGGCCACCTGATCAAGGGGAACCTACTGATGAAGCCTTCTTACTCCAGTTACAGAAGGTACGGCACTCGCAGGCTCTTATACTGCTGGGGGACTTCAACCACCCCAACATCTGCTGGAAAAGTAGCACAATAAGCTGTAGGCAATCCAGGAGACTCCTGGAGTGCATCAAGGATAACTTCTTAAGCCAGGTAATAGACAGCCCCACCAGAGGGGATGCAATACTGGACCTGTTGGTCACCAAAGCAAGCAAACTCATCAGTGACATCAAGATTTGAGGCAGCCTGGGCTGCAGCGATCAGACACTGGTGGAGTTCACAGTCCTGAGAGATATGGGACAGGCAAAGAGTAAAGTCAGGACCCTGAATTTTAGGAAAACAAAATTCCAGCTCTTCAAGGGTTAGTCAATAGGACCCCCTGGGAAACTGCCCTCAGGGAGAAGGGAGCAGAACAGAGCTGGCAGATCTTTAAGGATGCTTTCCAAGCTCCCAATCCCCAGCTGCAAAAAATCAGGAAAGGAAGGCAAGAGACCAGCATGACCAAGTCAAGACCTGCTGGTCAAACTAAAGGGCAAGAAAGAAATGCACAGGCAGTGGAAGCAGGGACAGGTATCCTGGGAAGAGTACAGGGACACTGCCTGACTGTGTAGGGATAGGGTCAGGAAAGCCAAGGCACAGCTGGAGCTGAACTTGGTGAGGGATGCAACGAATAGTAAGAAGGGCTTCTAAAGGTATGTCAGCCGGAAAAGGAAGGTCAAAGAAAGTGTACTCTCCCGCAACGAGCAAGACTGGCAAACTGGTAACAACAGATGAGGAGAAAGCCGAGGGACTCAACAACTTTTTTGCTTCAGTCTTCATTGGCAGCCTCTCTCCCCACACCTCTCGAGTGGATGGACCGCAAGGCAGGGATTGGGTGAGCAAAGTGCTTCCCACTGTACGAGAAGATCAAGGTTGGTGACCACCTGAGGAACCTGAACATACAGAAGTCTATGGATGAGATGCATCCCAGAGTCCTGAAGGAACTGGCTGATGTAGTTGCCAAGCCACTCTCCATAACATTTAAAGAGTCATGGCAGTCAGGTGAAGTCCCTGATGACTAGAAAAAGGGAAACATTGCACCCATTTTTAAAAAGGGTAGAAAGGAGGACCCAGGGAACCACCAATTTGTCAGCCTCACCTCTGTGCCTGGGAAGATATGGAACAGATCCTAGAAGCTATGCTAAGGCACATGGAGGACAGGGAGTTGATTTGAGACAGACATCATGGCTTCACCAAGGGCAGGTCCTGCCTGACCAACCTAGTGGCCCTTCTATGATGGAAGGACTACATCTGCAGACAAGGGAAGAGCTACAGATGTCATCTATCTGGACTTTTGTAAGGCCTTTGACACAGTCCCACAACATCCTTCTCTCTAAATTGGAGAGATATGGATTTGATGAGTGGACTGTTCGGTGGATGAGGAATTGGTTGGACGGTTGCATCCAGAGGGTCATGGTCAACGGCTCAATGTCCAGATGGAGACTGATGACAAGTACGCATCCTCAGGGATCCATACTGGGACCAGTACTGCTCAATATCTTCATCAATGACATAGACAGTGGGATTGAGTGCACCCTCAGCAAGTTTGTGGATGACAGCAAGCTGAGTGGTGCAGTTGACACTCCTGAGGAACAGGATGCCATCCAGATGGACCTGGACAAGGTCAAGAAGCGGGCCCATGTGAACCGCATGAGGTTTAACAAGGCCAAGTGCAGGGTCCTGCACCTGGGTTGCGGCAACCCCTGGTATCAATACAGGCTGGGGGACGAACGGATTGAGAGCAGCCCTGCTGAGAAGGACTTGGGGTAACTGGTGGATGAAAAGCTGGACATGAGCTGACAAGGTGCGCTCGCAGCCCAGAAAGCCAACCATATCCTCTCTGCATCCAAAGAAGCATGACCAGCAGGTCAAGGAAGATGATTCTGCCCTTCTACTCTGCTCTGGTGAGACCCCACCTGGAGTATTGCATCCAACTCTGCAGCCCTCAGCAATGGAAAGACATGGACTTGTTGGAGCAGGTCCAGAGAAGGGCCACAAAAGTGATCAGAGGGATAGAACACCTCTCCTATGAGGACAGACTGAGAGACTTGGGGTTGTTGAAGTTGAAAGTTGACCTTCTCTGAGAAGAAAAGGCTCTGGGGAGACCTTATTGCAGCCTTTCAGTACTTAAAAAAGGCCTACAGGAAAGACGGGGACACACTTTTTATCAGGGCCTGTTGCAGTAGGACAAGGGGTAATGGTTTTAAACTAAAAGAGGGTAGATTTAGACTAGATAAGGAAGCATTTTTTTCACAATGAGGGTGGTGAAACACTGGAACAGGTTGTCCAGAGAGATGGTAGATGCCCCATCCCTGGAAACATTCAAGGTCAGGTTGCATAGGGCTCTGAGCAGCCTGATCTAGATGACAATCCTGCTCATTGCAGGGGGGTTGGACCAGATGACCTTTGAAGGCCCCTTCCAATTCAAACTATTCTATGATATGGGTTTTTTTTTTTTTAAAAAACAAAAAGCGCAACAAGCACTGTTCAGTTCAAAACACTGGGATATTTGAGCTGAGTATCACACAGAGAAAGGAAACAAAATCCATTTAAAAAAAATTATCCAGAGTGCAGCATTTGCACAACTTCTGTCATCCAATTTGGAGAGCACACCAAAACCAAAGGGAAGAGCTCTGCCAGGTGCTTTGCAACAGCAGCTGAGGCTCCCAGGGGATGCAGCAGCTTATGCTAAGAAGGTAAAGGCTTGGTCAAACACCATCTATAGTGTACATAGGGAGAAGCATAGATCCTTGGCAGAGTTATTCTTCATAGAGTTATCCTACCCCAAGGTTACCCTTGCATTTAGCCAAGGCTACTACTTCCTGCAGGGAAATGTGGGATTGGCTTGGGGAATTTTGAGGGAGCACCTCCATGCGAAATGGCTCAGAGATGCTGTTATAAGTGATTTTTTTCAGGAGAAAAGCCGCTCTCAGCTTCCTCAGTGCAGCTGAAGGGACTTGAGGCAGTAGGGGGGAATGACACCAACGACGGTTTGAGATTGTGTCGGGGGGAGAGAAAGAAGAGGGAGTTTTGCCTTCTTTTCTTCTGCTTTCTCTGAATTGGCCCACACACGCTTTAAATGGTCCAATAAAAAGATACAATTTCTTTACCTTTCCAGCTCTGGGACCCTGTGAGTTTTTGTTGTTCGGGTTCCCGTAAGGTTAAGTTCAGAGGATAAACTGACACGCTGGGCTATGGGAAAAAGCCAGTTTCTTCAAATAAAGCCACAACGGTGCAAAGGAGACCCTGCTGGGGCTTTTATTTGGGAAAACAAACAGAAATGGCACCAAGCCCTTCTGCTTTACGAACCAATTTAACTACAAAACCAATGTTCTCCCTCTCGGGGGTGAGGAGGGGAGAGAGACAGAACATGACAATAGTCCAAAACCTTGGGGGGAAAAAAAAAAAAAAAAAGATAGGACAAAAAAGGTTGTCTGTCCCCTTTTCTTTCTTGTCCATGGCTCCTTTTCTTAGCACACGTGTGTTCTTGTAAAAACGATTAGATTGCAATTTGTATAACATGGTGACCCCCAAATTCAGACATTTAACCCCTTTTCTCTGCAAAGAATGTCAAGAATGTCTTCTCTGTCTTTCTTTCCAACGGGAGGAGTAGGGGGGAATTCTCTCAAACTGTGATTTCTTGGGGGAAGAGAAAAAGAGGGAGGCGAGGAAAAGAAGCAGGGAATTCTCAAAGCCTCTCGCCTTTTGCCCCACTTGTGTGGGAACAGGCGGCTGTATTGCTCCCTTTCTGGACAGAGCTCTGCAGGTCTCCTTTAGTGGGGAGACAAAAAAAAATGGAGAGTCCAAATCAAAACAAAGCCATCTGTTTAAATGAGCTACTGCCAGCCAGTGGCAGAGGGGGTTCCTCATTCACTCCTTCCCATTCTTCTCTCTTGCCTCTGTTGATTCTCTCTCAACCCAGGGAAAAATAAAGATTGCTTTTGCTTTGGCTCAGAGGGATGAAACTGATTGATGTGCTTGGAGTGTCCAGCCCACACCCACTCTCTCTGATTGTTCCGGGCCTTGTAAAATTGTCATAAATACGCCTGAACAGGAGTGCAAAGGCCACAGCATGCCCTGGACATGCACACATCCAAAGGGCAGGAGCTGGCCTTATGTTCATCTGCAGTGAGACAGGGCAAAGACCGCCACGGGGAGGAAAGGATTTAGGATAAACACCTGTATGTTCTTCCTCTTCCAACAGTTTTATATTTAGGTTAAGATACACCAGAGCCCTCTTAACAAAAGGAAGGCAGAAGATGCCCAGCTTACGTGAAAGGGTTCAGAAAGATGATGTTAAAAACAACCCCAGAAATCAGTAAAGAACCACAAGACCCCAACTGGTTCTGAGAACGCATGCATACCATGGGAAATACATTACACAGACAAGACTGAAGCTATCCATTATAGCCAAGAGACAGAGCTCTGAACAAAACAGTCTGCCAAAAGGAACAGTCATCCAAGAGACCACCACTTAAGTGGCTCCCCACAGGAGCAAGCTTTCTCCAGCACCGGCTCAAGTAGTTGGCCATCAGCCTGGTGTCCTATCTCCAACAATACCCAAAATCTCAGAGCGAGAGAATCAAATCGTACAGTACAGAGCTGCAGAACTGGGGTAGAAATTTCGTTCTGGCCTTGTCAAGTGCTTAATTCATGCCTTCAGGCATGAGACCTGTTTATATCTAGTCTTGCTGCTCAAGTCAGAAGTGTGACTGCCAGCTCCATGAAGAAGGACCTCCTTTTCCCTTTGCCTAGATCCACATCCAAAGTCTCCATCCTACCTACCTTACTGCAGAGGGAACAGTTCCCAAGGACCAAGTTAGAAATCCAAAGACAGTCATCATACCAAACTGATTTAACATGAACGGGCCAAGAAAGGGTTTGCTTGAAGACTAGAATTCCCTTACGACAGACCCCAGTCTGTCACTTCACCAACTCTTTTTCCTTTAAATTTCAGGAAGACAACATGGCATTTGTGTTCCTGATTAACGAAAGAACACATAAATGGGAATGCCCAGAGCTGATGCTTTAAAAAGAGTAAGCAAAGCCATCTGTGGATGGGATGGGGAAACAGCACAGCAAAAAACAAGCAAGAGAGCCTCAGGAAAAGAGACTGAGCAGCCATCTGAGGAAGAGCAACTACCTGTGGATCATCTCACTGCAGTGAGTGGAGGCAGCAGAAGGCACACATTTGCATTCACTTCCCTGATGTAAGCACAGCCCAGAAAGCTGTTTATTTCACTGCTGGACAAGTTTTGGATTGGTTATTGTGAATTAAAACTGTGTTCAGCCAAGACAGAGATGCTGAGAAAGTAATGCAAGCCTGAAAGGAGTAGGGAGCCTCTTTCCCACAAAGCCTGGAGAGAGCTTCCTTGGAAAAAAGGATACATGGCATGATGGACCTATAGAAAAGTAGGGCAGGAGAGGGAAACCTGCATTTACAGCATGGTATTACGATTCTTCTGCCCCCCAAATCCTGTGAAACTGTTATCAGTGCCAGGATAGTATTTGCTATCGCGTGTCTCTCCTGTTACCAGAGATATCCATCCACTTCTCTGTGACTGGATAAATCCAGTTTAAATGTCTGGTGAAATAGACTCCCAACACTTCTTGGAGTCAGTTACCTTTCTTTTCAAACTAGCAACTCCAGTTCTGAATCCATTCGATCCCTTCACCCAAAAGACTCTTTCTGTTATTAAACTAGAGGGTCTCAAAGTTGTTTAAACCTTGGAGTTCAAAGCTGTAGAGAGAATGATCTTGTATAGAACTTGTTTTAGAACACAATGCTAAGTCTGCTTGTACATCTTGGGCCGAGCTTCTACACTAAAAGCTTTTGTTGAAAATATTTATCAAGCTTTATAATGAAGAACTAGTACTGCAGATTCTCATTTCATTTATCTACTTCCGCACATTAAAAAAATATATATATATCTGAGCACAACAGGATGTGAAGCCAAGAAGGACTGGATTTAAACAGGAAACCATCAGTAGTGATCAGCTAACTGGGGTGTTGAGTGCTACATACTGCAACTGTCAAATTACACTTGCTGTTTAAGAACAGCACAGGGAGTCTAAGTTTTAAAATTGCTCACGTTCACTCACTCAATGGGTCTAAAGAGCCACCAACATGGACGCAGAACAACATACACCAAAATTTCAAAGACAGCAACTAATTCTTGGCCACCCCAGTGCACAGACAGATGTAACCTAGCAAGGGTCCCATGGAAGCGCATACCAGAGATCAAGCACCAGCAAGTTAAAAAAACTTCAGCCAGCTGCTTATGATGGTAGTGCTCATGCTGACTCTTGGAGAGAAAGAGTGCAATGAAATAACACTAGGGGCAAATCCGGATTACTAACCTGCTCAGCAGCTGCCTGGCTACCATGAAAGGCTCCTCCCCACCCCTCTGCTGAGGACACCAGCCACATACCTGAATCTCCCTTCTCCTCCACTCCCAAGCCACTCTTCATGAATCCTCTATCTCCCACCTCCCCAAAACTTGCAGACATCAAAGACACCTGCCTTGAACACCTGAAGAGCAGGGGGGCCTGACGGTCAAGAAATGCAACTCTTGTATCTTCCCCTTCCATGCACTCTGTATTTTTTTCCCCTCCATCCCTTTGAAAAAGGTGGCAGAGATAAATGGAGAACAAAGAAACAAGAAAAAGCCACAGCTTTGGCCCACACCCTGCCTATTACTTAAGGGGGAAGGAACTCTTCCGAAAGAGGAGGAAAAAAATGTGCTCAGACACAATGGCTCAAAAGGCCAGGCAGCAAACCGGGCCACTTTGTACTGCTAACAAGGGAAACCTAATTACAGGAAGAGGGCAAAGAGGGACAGATAAAAGGGATACAAAATTTCAACATCTGTTGCCATAAAGGGATAAGAAGTGGGGAAACGCAAAGTGTCAGTTTGGTGTCAGTGACGGCGTAAAGCCACTTTCAAAGGGCTCAGGAGAGAGAGAAAAACCGAACAAGAAATTAGAGGGTTCTAAAAAAAAAAAAAAAACAACAAATAACAAAAAACCACTCTGCCAAAAATGCTTTCAAAAGGGGGGAGGAGATGGACAAAGACTGGATATTTAAAAGGTAGAGGATCTGGGGTGGCTTGCAGGGCACAGCTAACTTTGGCTCACTTTTCACAACAGCTCTCGTGCCCTGCGTCTGTGTTGTTGTGTCACAGGAAAGGACAATGTAGGACTTAGGCATTCAAAGTGTTTACAGTGTGAGGACTGCCACGCCAGACAGATCACTGGTGCATTTCAAATATCGGGCTTGGCAGAATAGCTCCAAGAGCTGCTGCAAAGCAACCTCTGGAGTATCCTACCTTATCAAGAAGCATCCTTGAGGCAGGGGTATTTGCCTCCTAAATACATGCAGACCATCACAATAGGCTGGAGAGCAACAGTTCTCCACGAGCAAACGACAAATGCTGGCCTTGGAGCTGTTCCCAGTGGTGCATCGCCCTTGTCTCCCAAGGAGTTTAAACTCCCAAAGGAGATACAAGGTGAGAAGAGAAAGAAAGAGGAACAGGATCTGAAGAAAGTTTCCCTTTCTCTTGCTTGCCATTAACTGGCTGTTCTGCTGAGCCACACATTTGCACTGGCAGATGGAACAGGAAGGTCTGAGCAAAGAAAGGCAAATGGGAGCAGAGGTACCTCACCTGCAAGAAAGGCAGCTGCCATCATATCCCTCACCAGCACAGAGGGGCAAGGGGACTTGCAAGAGCCCAAGAAGTCAGCAAGCCCTGATACTTGATAGAAGGACATGGGTTAGTATCCAGTGGCTCACGCTGCTAATCATCTTTCCTGTGCAGGCCTCTTATCGCTTAAGTTATTCACAGCCCCCCTCCACACACACACCTTGACCCTGAGTGGCAGTAAGTGCACAGCAACTTCCCCACATCTAAAAGCAATCAGATGGCACAATGTAGCATCTGTGGGATGAGATACATCCTCCAGAGGTGCAGCTAGCCAGCTTCAAACGCATAAAAAAAAACCCCAAAAAACAAGCCTCCTTCATTACAGGAGAAAGGGCCAGGTGTAGCAGCAGCTGGAATTTCAGCCATCAGAGACAGTGTCTTGGCATTACGCGGTCATTCCCCTGCTTTAGACTCCCCTTGACAATTGCTTGTTGCTGCCTGTTGCAGCTTTGATCCAACGCCATCATCTCAGCAGAGTCAGAAATGAAAGACAGTTGTGGGGGTGGGATGCAGCAAGAGGCGTTTCTTTTCCCCACTAAAAATTTCCTCGCTGTCAAACCCAACCAAGCCCTTTTCAAAGCCCAGAATATTTCCAGGTGAAGACATTATCCGCTTCCTCTTGGAGGGATGAGAATGGCTGCCCTAGGGTCAGGGAACAGCGAAGGTCATAAATACGAAAACATACCATGACCAACAGCTACAAGCACCAGCCAAGAACTTATCTGGCCTGGAACTAAGAAGATCAGTACACAAAAGGTTATTTAAGCTTTAAATCCTTTTGTAGCATGTTCCAGCTTTCAGCTGTTGGGGAAAAAGACCACCTACCCCAAGAGAAGAGAATGCCACAGAAACTGCTGCAATGTTATTTACACAGAGCCCCACACAGAAAAAACCCAGCTAACTGAACTATCTGGTCTTGAACAGCACTAAGCATCTAAGTAGTGCGAAGGATCCTGTAGTTTTCAAGAATATGTCTTAAGCATGACTCCACCCTGACTCATTTTTTTGACAGAGAAGTTGCCTGGATTCTGCTCTTAATGTCCTTGCTGCCACATTTAGCCTCTGCAGGTCAGACTCTGGCCCTTTGTGGCCACGAAGAAGAGGTAACCAGCAAATTCAGGGTGCCTGGCTCTGTTTTCCAGATGTTATTAGGACACACTGGGCACAGGAGGAGCTTTTCAGTCCTGGGTAGCTCTAAGGTTTTGAGCTTCCATGCCACGCTCCCACTTCTGGAGTCTGACCAGAGAAACGACATGCACAAGCCTCAAAGGAAGAAATAACAACTGCTGGAGCCTTTGAAAAATTAATCCAAAGCTCTGCTGGGAAGAACAGTTTATGGAAAACTCAAGACCTGGAAGAACAGCTCTGTCCTCCCGTGCTATGAAAGATCACATCAAGCTTCACATGTGAGTTTCCTGGCTGTGCTCCCTACTGAGTCTCCTGCCCTGCACATGCTGACAAGATTCTCAGCTCACACACAGGTCTCCGGGGAGGAAAAGAGCCAGTGGCATGGTACATTCCAGCTGTGACAGGTGAAGAGGGAAGAATAAGTTTGACACTCCAGCCATTGCAACAGAGGCCCAGTGGCCTAGGTTGCCTTAGCTTTTTTATTTGCCTGTCACTCAGGCTTTGACGTTATTGAAAGATCAAACTCCGTTGTGCCTGTTCATTACCTTAATCCTATTTTCTACACAGCTTTATTATCTCTTCAGGCTTCCTTGAGAAAGACTGTCAGAGAGGCTGGGGCAGGGGGGAAAGGGTTGCCTATCTCCTCACTCCTGTCAGATGCCTCTATTCAAGAAGAGCTGGAAGACTTGATGGGTCGGTGTATCACAGCACAGCCTACATCCTTCTGGGGTACTCCCAAGGCACCATTGGACTAGGTGACCTAGAAACATGCACCATAGCTGAACGCACTGGTGCTGTCTTTCCTGTTCCAGTTTGTCCTTTGTGGGATGCATTCTTTGCAAAGTCTTCATTTTTGTTACTTCAGAGAAAAACAGGTTTATATTTATATTTGATGCAGTTGCTTCAGACAATCTAAACACTCTAAACTATAGATTGGAAGGCAATTGGCCTCAGACCAGCCCTACATCCACACGAATCCTCCTCTATCTCCTTTCCCCAAAGGCAGCTCTGCTGACACCCCTCAGGCTCCTTCTGCCATTGCCCCCTTCTTTGTCCTTCCAGAGCCCACCAGCTCACCTCAATCCTGACGGCACTCCCTTGATAATCCGTGCTGTGCCACTCCTACCCAGAGCATACCAGTCCTGGAAAGCTGATCTGGCATTCAATAATCCTGCCAAATATTTGCTATCCGTCCATCACTACACAAAGACCCCCAGGCTGAGAGTTTCAAATTTGTCAGCAGTTGAATCTCACATCAGAATTTGAGACCAACATTTCCCCAGTTGCTAAGGTCAGCACCTTCACCAAACAGGAACTACTCAATGGCCCCAAATCAGAGACCACAGCAATTAACCTCCTCAATGCCTATTAAGACAGAGAGAAGACAACTTGCTTAAGTCAATTCCGTAGGTAACCTGTTGCCACCCCTCACCTCCCTGAGCTATCAGAAACACCAGCCAGGACAAGATGACTGTAGAGCCTGCATTTGCTTCTGGCTTCTGAGAGCCACAGACAAGTGGGTGAATGGGAGGATGCAGGTCACCTTCCTCATCCCTCTGGCTCAGGCTGAAGCATCAACTGAGACAGATTAAAAGAAAGGTGTAAAGGGCATATTCTGACTGTACATGGGTAATGGGAAGAAACCAATACAGCTGTGCCATCAACTAGAAAGGCTGGAAAGAAAAGTAAAGCTGCTCCCTACTGAACCAGAACTGCTCCCCACATACATACATTTTTCCACACTAGTTTTTTCCATACCCCACTCCATCCCTCATGTTTAAACATCCCTTGCCTACATGGACTAAAGGAATGATTTTACAGCATTTCCCATATTGCACTTCTCGTTGTTATTCACTTTTCTCAACGAGTCCCTCCCTGTAACCCGGAAGCTCACTCACCTCTCAAGGTCCCAGATTCTCAGAGGTGAGGTGTGTCCACAGCAGGCTGTCCCCGTCACAAATGAGCTGTTTAAAAAAAAAGCGAACAAAAAACCCACTTACTAATCCTCATGTTTCGAAGAAATACTGCATGAGCAAGACAGAGAAAACAGGCTACAAGACAGACTCTGAATTCTGTTTCAAGACTGTTTGAGCACGTTCCACCGCATTTCACAAGGGGCAGGCAGCAGCAAAGGGAGAGGTGCTCCAGAGCTCTCAGTAGCTGAGCTTCCCAGATGCAGCAGGTCACAACTGCAGAGAATCGGCAAGACATAAAGATGTATTTGCATATGCAGAGGGAAAACCTAACATAGGAGCAGCTGTAAATTGCAACGACATTTTCAAAACAGCTAACATAGTACTCAGCATGTTTCATATACAGTCAGTGCTGCAAGCTGCAAGAAGATCCCATGAAAAATTTCCTGTTACTTCCCACTTCATGTCTCACTTCTGTTTGCTGGCAACTTCTAAGCACAATCATGAATTGGCTGCAGCATCACAGGCCTAATGAATCAGAGAATCGAGTTCTCCAGTCCAGCCTGCTCAAAGCAGGGCCAATTTCAAAGCTGGATCGAGTTGCCCTCCCCAGTGCTCGAGCATTCTCTATTAGAGGCAGCACAGCTCCCCCGCAGCAATATTTGGCTCAGTTCATGCTCTCCAGCAGGGTCCATTCCAAAGTCCTCTTTGGCAACACTGTCCCTGCTGCACATGCTGGCTCCAGAGGTCACCTGACAGCCACTGGCCTCAAACTAGTTGATAAAACAGGAAAAAGAATCCTCAAAATCAAGCAGCAAGAACACGGGTGCTGTGCTTTCCACACCACACTGCTTGTTTTGTGCCAACTTCCCATCCTCAGTCCAAAAAAGAGAAAGCAGCTCATACAAAGATTTCTAAGTAAGCTAAAAATGACCTCTCACAAAGCCACATTTATTACAGCTACTGAGAATAAAATGCCAAAACTATGTTTAAGTCATTGCAACAAGGATAGCACGAATGCAGGAAGCGGAGCCTGCTTTAAATAAAAGCCAGCTCTACACTCTGCCTAAGCATCTTTTGTAGCATGACATGGGGCTGGCAGCTGAAAGAGGAAAGCAAAATAAGGAAACAATGTAAAAATAGCAATTTTTAAACATTTCTTTGATCCTCTACAACATTCTTCTTTGGAAGTCAGAAGGTGTCTCCAAGCCTCTACTACACCAGGAAGTGTCCTTGACTTCAGAGAAGCACTACTGCGGGTGTTGCAAGGCACCCAGCAGCAAAGTAGGGAACACGCACTCAACTCAATCAAAGCCAAAGAAGAGCCATGTGGAAGCAGGGCTGGAACTCGGGCCTCCTTCTACTCCTAGCTCTGTGGTTTAGCTGAGCAACTGGTTTCTCCAAATCCTAAGGCCAAAGCAGCACTGCCCATACACTCTGCAAAAGAGGCAAAACAGATTACATCAAGCCATCTCAAAAAGCTATGGGAACCAAGGAAGAGCTACAGCTACTGAGGCTCTCTAGTTTTTTGCTGGTTTTATCCCTCCTACCCAAACTCACACACCTGGAGGTGTCCACAAGTCATGTGACCCTTAGCTGCCCTTTAGGGCTAGACAAGGCCTGCAGCACCAGAGCTATTTCAAAGTCTCTCCAACCAGTCGGTTTTACATGCAAAATCCCAGGTTCATTGGCAATGCACATGCAATTGACCCAATGCACCTGCAGCAGAGGGCTTTCTGCACAGATGCTGCAGGGTGCACACGTTATTCTTCTCCATGGAAGTCCCTGACCAATGTCTGAGAGTCTAAGGAAAAGCCAATTCCTGTTGCTGTGAAGCAGCCACGAGGACCAATTAAGAAAGCAGCAGCATTTCATATTTGGAAACAGAGTTTGTGCTCAATACCTGTCTTCTCTCCACCATAGTGCAGGACAAGAGGAAACATTCCCCTTTCGCCAATGTCTTCCATCTCAGAGGAAAACAAGCAGAAGACACCCACTCTGATAGCTCACCAGTCAAACCCCATGTCTGGAAAGTAGCACTCTGGTCAGGGAGTCCCTCAGCTACAAAGCTAGGTGTTGGGTTCTGTCCCTCCCTCCCCAAACATAATCCATTAATAACTACTAAAGCTAATTACCGCGGTTAGAAACATAATAGCAGTCAGAGAGTCAGTCAAGCAGGCAATTGGGTGTTTAAGATTTTTCTTCTGGGGGACAAACTGACTCTGTCCCAGCAGAGAACACCCTCACGTGGGAGACAGGTCCCTTTGTGCAGAAGGTATGCACAAGGCTTTGATGGTTGCCACAGGTCTAAATTAGCATGGAGGCACACCAACAGGGAGTAAAAGGTGGGAGGAACAGCAAGGTCTAATCCCCGCTCATGCTGTCAGTTCTGGACTTCGGCTTTGCCTCCTCAGTCCTTACCTCCCACCCCACCAAAAAAAAAAAAAAAAAAAAGGAAAAAAAAAGAAAAATAGCATTAGATTAAGAGATTTCTCTCCACCATCACATACAGGCCTCAGGGCCACAAACAAGTCTCTTCTGGGTAAAGCTGACTCCATTCAGTCAACAGGAATTTTGTCTCATACTTCAGCAGGATCAGATTTGCAGGCCTTATCTTTAACAGGCTGGAGCCCATTAGCAAGCAAAGATAAGACTTCTCCCAGAAGAGTGGGGCACCTTCACTGCCAGGATTAGAAAGCAGCATTCTCGAGACATGCACAAGAAGTGGTGCCAATGTGAAAATGTCAAAGCTGGGGAGTGAACTGACCTGGATGTCTGGATTCCCAGGGGATAATACAGGGCCTCTCACCTCGAGTATGGTCTGCAGGCATACACCTTCAACCCCCAGGTCCCTTGTAACTGGGAACCTTGCAGAGGTGACAGTTTCACTCCAAGCAAACGGGCAACACAAGTCAACTTTGGTAGGTTTAAAACAACACGCAAATTGGAGCTAAGCATGTAAAGCTTAGCTCCAAAACTTCTGAAACATCATTCAGCAAAACTGAAGCCTTCTACCAGGCTTGTTTCTTTCAGTTTACCTTCAACAAGGCTTTTTGTCTCAGGAAACCCAGAGAACACCAAAACCCTCTGACCTAGAGAAGCCTTTTCACAACTGTTCTTGACAGGTGCCCAAAAGAAACCACTCAAGGCGAGTTACTAGCTTAGTGAGTGTCATTTATTTTGCCTACAATGCTTTCAGGAATCGGAGAGACTGAGGAAAGACTAGATTGGGAAGAGGAGGACACAAGATACCCTAATATATATTACTGCAGGGAATGACCCATCTCTCTGAAGCAGATACAATAATACTGATGTATACAGACATTGACCAGATGTATCTACATACTACATAAAAACTGCTATGTCCAACCTTCAGACGGCCTTGGAGATGCAAAATCCCTTCCCCACTCAGCTTTCCTTTGCTCTGTCAAAGCTGATGGGTACCATGACTACAAGCTCCCTCCAAAAGGCTCCTCTAATGGGAAAATGAGCGCCATTGCAGGGGTTCCATAACATGGCATGTTGTCATCACAGGGATCCCCCAGGAGGTGAAAACAAGCAAGCCAATACAGCATTTCTACCTCTGCCATGCTGGGAAGGCAAGGATTTTGCAGAGCATCGAGACACACATACTTCATACACAGCATGTTTTTGTTGTCCAAAGCAAGGGATTTTCTAACTCATCTGATACTTTGATATTCTCTTTCCCTTTTGAAACGCCCTACTGACAAGGGAAAAAAATAAAAAAAAAAAAAAGAGAACCACTCCTTCTGAAACCAGACCTTCTCTATGCTACAGATGATACATTTCATTAAAGATCATCCCCCCACAAAAGAAGCTGGGACAGGAGATGAGAGATAGCATGCATTCTGTTGAAGAGACGCAAGAAATTCATCTGATTGACCTGTGGTTGTTGAATGCCATGGCATTTCTGGCAACAGCAGTAGTGCTCTGGCTACAGTCCAGCTACAACGATGCCATCCCAGCTCCCAAGGTACGAACTACCCAGTTTCACCCCACCTGTAGCATCCCTCTTTACTCCATCCTAGAGAAAACATTGTCAGATGTGGATGAATCAGAGCTGCACATCAGTCTTTTTGATGTTTTTTGTCATGAAGTTTGGAAATGGTCTCAGCTCCGGAGGTGCAAATCCCATTGTACAATAGATACCTTCCTCACTTTGAACCCAACCTTCAGAGTAAGCACTGCCTAAGCTGGGACTCCTGCAATGCAAAGTAATTGAAGAAACCTGGGTGAAACAGGTCCTTTCCGACCTCTTCTGTCTAAACTTCCACCATGCCCCGCACTTGGGCCCTTCCCCTGTACTGTAAACAGATTGCTTCTCAAGTCCTATTCTGCTCTTTGGGGATTTCAAATCCACAGTCTGCTTGACACGTGCAAGAGCCTGTTCCTTCCTCCTTGCGCGCTCCCCCGCCCCCTGGAATTGGATGTCGTTGTTCCATTTTGGAGACTATTATATACGGAGACTCATCGGACCGGGAAACAAAGAAGTTATTACTTGACAGAGCCCTGCAGCTGGGAATGTGGAAGGCGGGGGGAGAGGAGGGGGAGCACCGAGGGAGACAGGATGGGGGGGGCTGGTAGCAGCGCTATGAAAGCGATCAACAGAAAGGACGGCTCAAAGATGGGAAACATCCTTTTTAAAAAGTCTCAAGTGGGATGAGAAAAGGAGGAGAAGAGAAAGCAAGTCCAAAATGGAGAGTGGAGAAGAGAGAAAGCAGTTGGTGCCAACGGTGCCGCGGATTAAACGCACGGGTCTGTGGGTTTGTGTAGCCTTTGATTCAGCACTGACACGCTTTGGCAAGGGAGGCCACCGGAGCTGTCAAATCCTTCACCAACGTGCCCATCAATTGTATTCAGCTCTCCCCGACCCGCACTGGCATTTTAATTACTGTTGGGTAAACTAATTTGTACAAATGAAGGCAACTCTGCCTAATAGAATATGCAAGCTCTCTGACCTCTGACAGGCGATGACACAAGATACAAAGGAGGCAGAGGAAGGCTTTTTATCAGAGCCTTATTACTCTCTATTACTCCAATTAGTTAAGCTCCAGTACTCCTAATTGGGGGAAAAAATTGCAATTAAATCAATTTTTGATGGGCTGAAAGTGGGTTACCGAACCGCCCTGCCTGTGAAACACTGATATTATAGCAGCAAAGGTCAAAGTCTTTGTCGGCACCTGTGGGGCCCCCACCTCCCCTCTCTAAGCCCCTCTGTGCCCCCCCCCAACACACACACGCAGCTCACTAAGGCGAATCATTAGAACATGTCATGTCTTATCGCGGCCGCCACCATCCTGCTAACCTCATCAGTTGACATCATTACAGAAGGTAACTGCTCTGGCATGAATACAGTGCTAAGGTCACACAAACTTGATGGAGCCCCTGCTGAAGAGCCCAGGAGGCTGGGGAGCAGATGCAACAGTAACAACATTGTGAAGGGAAGAGGAGGGGGTCGGAAACTCAGCGCAGAGAGTTTGGGCATCTCCAGCATGAGGCTTCTCCAACAGACCAGATACGCACAAAGGGAGGGAGACTGAGACAGTGCGGGTGGAAGCAGGTGCTCCTTCCCCAGGGGCATTTAATTTGCAGGAAGGGGGAGGAAAAAAAAAAAAAAGTAGTACAGCATCAGTTTAGCATTTTCTTCTCCATGAGAAAGCAGGCACCACAAATGTGCAGAAAGTCCCGCCTGCCTTTGATTCAGCCATTGCCAGAAAAAGCCAGGATTGGGTGCTCATGCAGGGCTGGTGTTGCCCCTTCGCTGCCCGAGACCGATCCCTTTAGCCCTACTTTGTGCCTCTTGCAGGATGACCAGAGAACTGAACCAAGCACCTTCAGTATCTCAGAAATAAGTCAGGACAGCTAGGTTACATACTAACAACTGAGTAACCACAAACCGAACAAAAATCAGCAGGTAAGGCAGTTGCACCAGAAGTCCGCCCACTGTTAATGGGCCAAAATTACAGCTTTCCAGACGAGGGAATGTGGGGAGTGGAAGGCTATTTAGAAGAAGATAAGATTGGAGAAGGTGAAGAAGCCAATAACACATGATATAACTGCCCAAAACCTTAAATAACAAATGCAGGTTGCATCCAATTTATTACAGGCTCTGCAATCTCCCTTGGGCTTTTGTCTCCAGACTGCCTTTCCATATTCCTCAGTCCTCAAGAGCCTTCCCATCCTTCCGGTCCCATGTACTGCCTCCTGCATCCTTGCCATGCAATGCTTCACCTCCAGACCTTCAGTGGAAGGAAAAGACAACAAGGGCCATCAAACTGACTTAAACATTTTCTACCTGTATTGCTCCCTGTTGTTCTAGGCTCAAGGGTACCCACACTTCGCTTTGTTAAAGCCTGGGTTCAGGAATCTGCTGGCAGTCTCCTCAGGTCCCTGTACTACTCCACACTCAGCACCAAAAAAGAGCTTCTAGAGTGCCCTAGAGACGAGCTTATATTTGGGCCCAACTGCTTGCAGACACGTAAAACAGCCTTAACAGGACTGAGCTCACCTGAGCAAGCAGAGACCCACTGCAGCATAGCCTCATCTTTGTTCAGAAGTGAATAACATTGCCAAAGAGAACCAGCAGCTGGAGGCAAATGACCAGGCTTGTTCCACAAACAGACTGGGAAGCGCTGTCACGTTTGCTGCCGCTTCCTTGAGCCTCGTGTGCATGCCGCAGAGTCCCTCCAGGCATCAGCCAGCTCAGGGTTGAACTGTGCTCCTGATATGCATCGTAAATTGCACACAGAGAAGTTAAAGAAGAGCTCTGCCACTCCCCACCAGGGACTCAGCAGAGAGAAAACAAAATGCGTAAAGACGACTGCATGAACACTGCAACATTTAAAACCACTACTGCTCCAAGAGGAAATGCCGTGCTTTGGCAAGGAGCACCAGTGACACAGGCACAGACAGACTAATAACTCATTCGCATGTTGCCTTGAGCCTGAAGTGGACCACGAGAAAGCGGTCCCCAGAAAGAAGGTATTTGCATTTTGTACTGAAGGGCACTATAGAGATGCTGGGTTGACACAGTGAAGTCTCACATTTGAGGCAGAACTCCAGCATATTTGATAGAAGAAATGCTTACGTCACTGACTCCGATGTCATTTACCGCATGCCTCAGGGTAGAGGGAATGTCAGCTTCACCTCTCCAACCCTCTGCCTTGACCTCTAGCTTCATGTCTCCCTCCAGACTTCAGAGAACTACAGGCTGGAGAACAGAACAAGCCTTTAATATCACCAAAGGTTCAATTCCCATCATGGTAAACAGATCACCCCTACTCTAGCAAGTTGCTTAGCAGGTAGCCAAGCTAGACACTTCCATCTTGCCTTCATTGCTTTGAAGTTTCACCCCATATTTTCTGCCTAAACACATAACCTTGTTCACCATCCCTTCACCAGCCTTGCAGCAGGTAAGTTTTGTGAAAACAGGCATCCAGATATAGAATGTAATCCCCATTTCTGGAGAAAAACTGAGCTCAGTGACATTGAGACAGAGATTCCAGACAGGACAGACACATGCACACAGACCTCTTCCACGCTGCAGCACTGAACAGGAAAATAATCCTTTATTAGAAACCATTGAGTCCACCCACAGAACAGTCCTAATGTTCCATGGGCTGTTTGCATCTAAATATAACACTCCTTTCCCCAGTACTCCACATGACACATGCTTTCAGGAGGATGATGTCCAGGACAGGACCACACTCAGATCAGCTTTATAAAAGTTGATTGAGGGTCCTGGGTGTTCCCATATAAGAGGGGTATTCAAACAGTGCTTTCCACAGTGCTGCTGTCATTTTTCAGAACCTCAAACAGCTGCACAAGTATTTCTACTGGGTGATATCAGCCCTACTCCTTTATTAAAGGAAAAGGCTTGATAACCCATGTTTAACAGTGTAAAGCACTTATTTGGATGGTATGTCCAACCCTCTTCATCATCTTTCCTCACTCCTCAATCTCCAGGCTTGCCAGGCATGGAGCCTGCCAGGCAGGTTGTTCAGGGCAGAGGTCTCTGCATGAGAACTCCTGCATCCCTAGCTCTCTCCAGATCCAATATAATCCCCAACTGATGTTCAAATCATTATAGGGGGGGTTAAAAAGACTCCTTAACTATAGAAGAAATGTAATCCAGTATGTAACTCAGGCACTGGTTTGAACAGCATACACCAAACATCAAGGGGGGCAGAAAGCCCGTGCCAAAACTGTTTTGCCTGTGCATGCTTACCAGGCCTTTCTGTGAACAGAGCTCTCTTTGCAGGCAGTCACTGGGGTTACATCTTGGAAGCTGAATCATAAAGAAACATGACTCTGCTGAGAAACCACTTCTGAGTCTAAAAGCAGGGCTGTGCAAGAGATATAGTTCTCTATTCCTACCACAGAAAGCTTTCTGGGGAGAAACAGAAGGAAAAAAAAAAGAGGAGAAAGTCTAGAGACTTCCAGGTCAGTCCAAGACTAGGTGGTTAAACAGTGCTACAGTAAGGTTATTTCAGCTTCAGCTGATCAGTAACCAGAACAAAACCTCACAGGATATTTTTATTTCTCAGAAGTTGTAAAATTAGAAAAGCAAAGAAAGTCACTATTAATGTTACATTTGAGGTTTGAGGAATTTCAGGTGTGCGGGTTTTTTTTTTTTGTTTCGTCTTCTTTTGCAAGCGCAGGTGAAATAACCACAGCTAGTACCTGGACTTTTTTAATTACACTATGCATTCTCCTTTCCAACATCACTAGGGCAATCTCAGCCATCTGCAGCAACTTCAACCTACGTTCTACTCTTGCACTACTCCCCAGAGCAGACATTCAAATACAGACAGGCAAGACTCCTGCCAGGTACCCACCAGACAGCATGCTCTACCTCCAACTGCTGCACATGCCACCTGCAATACAATGCAAGGGAATTGCAAGGTGACTTCATAAAATCTCCATCTTGAGCAAATCCACTGGCTTTTTGGAAATAATTGAAAGGAAGAAACAGGTGAAGCTGCCGGCTGAGCAGCAGAAAAACATGGTCCCTGAATGAGATACATGCAAATGTATAAGACACTGGACACCATCTGCTCCTGGGATAAGGCAGGGCACCTACAGACCATCACACATTTCAGGCAGATCTCTGAAGGCCTGGCACTCAGTTCTCACCCATCTGCACATGCACTTCAAGCCTTCACACCCAGCACCTATGCCTTCCCTACTGGACTCAACACGATCAGCCTTACCCCTTGCCCGAATGGGGAAGACACCCTGAGCCTGACCCTCATCCACTTCCCCAGATCCAGTCACTCCCTTGAGCTGTGCTTTGGGCCCACACACAGCCTTACAAGAAGCTCTGAACTCCAGCCCTTCCTTTCTCAAAGCCTGCCCAGGTGTAAAGCTCCAGCGATTCCTTTTTCTTTACCATTTTCCCTCCCTCCTCCCTCTCCCCCTAGCCCCACCAACATTTTCGGGCCACACAGTGAGCCAGGAGCAACCTCCAACAAGTACACGAGGACCACTGCAGCAGTCGTGCTGTTTCAGGCCCCCCCAACTCAAGACAATTTCTAAGAGCCATTTCTTATCCTCCCCTCCATGAAATGATTTCTGTTAATTGCCTGGTGGGAATCACTTGTAGGTGGGGGAGATTCTCCCCCCACACACACCCTGGCCCCTAATTGGCTTATTGAAGTTTTAACGGGGCTTTCACCTGGAGAAGCTGGTAATTATTCCCTTCATTCCCCTCTTGCTTGTACCTGTAGCTTCACACTTGGGGCCTGCCTGGCTCCACAGGGGGGACTTTGTTCCCTCTAACTACAAGCCCCACACAAATGGGCCCAGCAGCAGGAGAACACAGCAAAGTGGTAATTTTCAGCCCGGCATAATTAGCCAAGGTTCTTTCAGCCCAAACTGCTGAATGGGGAGGGGGCTGCCGGGGAGGGTGCGCCATGTGGGAATGGCGGGACAGGGGCTGCTCTCAACAGGCGGACAAAGACCTCTCAGGGGCTCTGATCTGGGGTGAGCAGGAGGAGGGGGTTGGAGCAGGATGGCCTGCCTGGCAGAGCAGCGGCACAGTCAGCAGTGGAACACATGCTGAGGAGGTCTGCTCATGACAAGCATCTTTCCCCCAGCCTGCGGAACAGGGCAGTGCAGGATGCCAAAAAGGGGTAAAGGAGAAAAGATAGATGCAGTAGATGCACAATAGGAGCATGTGAAGAGGTGCAACGCATGACAGAATCTTGAAGGCCTGGTGTAGCCTACACTCCCAGGGCAGGATTTCTAGTCTAGTACCTTTGCAATGAGACTTGGGGAAAGGAAACTGGACAGTGCAGGTCCCAGACAGGACAGCAAGAACTGTGCCAAGGACAGAGTGAGAAGTCTTATTGCTGAGAAAAAAAATCAGGGAAGAATCATTCACCTCTTCCAGCATCTGCCCCAGATGTCAGATAACAAGCAGAACCAGGAGGACAGCAATGAAGGCTCCAGGTTCTCTTTTTGCTGAGCCATTTCCCCTTAGCAAAGCAAAACTGTTTTTTCATAGTGGGACCTCACTTATTCCACCTCCCTTTCTGCTACAAGCCTTTGGTTCTGCAAAACCTACCAGGAAACCTGCTGCATGTGGGTTGGCCAAACCACTTGGCTCCCAATGTATTGCTCCTGCATTGCACCAGACTGTGGCATCAGTTATCCCACAACCCAGAAACTGGCATCCTGTGGCACAGTGTCTCTGTCGATTCTCAGGACTCGTCAGCATCTACACTTTCTTTGAATTACCACTGTCGCCTTCAGGACAGAAATCCTTGTCCTGGCTGGTCAGCTCCAGAGCTGTAGACACGTTAAACCTGCCCAGCTGACTTGATGATCCCAGCTCCAGTGCTATGAGGTCTTTGGTTTTTACTTCGAAAAACACTCATCTTGTGTCCCTTATGATTGCAGCATCCTACTAGAAAGCAAGAATTGTCACAATCTGAAAGCTCAGTCCTTATTATGCAATGAAGACCAAATGGTAAGCAGGCAAGTGAAAAGATGCCCACTATTTCCATCAGAGCACCAGTTACACAGGAGTGCTGAGCAGGCCCTAGGAGATTAAGTCCCAACAATCCTGACAACAAGGAAAAAAGATCCCCAGAGACTCAATATGTAGCAAGGAGACAGGGAGCACAACCCCCAGGGCGCACACTTAGAATTTCTGAGCTGCCTAAAATACACAGCTGTGACCCAACGCTGCAGCAGGTTGCAAACTGGAGAAGTTGCTGGATTCCACCCCATGATACTCTGGGTTCTCTTCAGATCATATACATCTTTTATGTTTTATTAAATACCCCGCAGAAAGGTCCATTTCTCAATTTCAATCCATTTTTTTGCAACCTCACCCAAGATGCTTTAAGTACTTGCCACAGAGATGAGTTCAGCTAGACACCGTGTGCCTTCGGCTCATCAGTGCTCAAGACTTTTTACATAAAAGCAGCCTTTGACACTTCTGAACAAAATATGCTTGCCATGAAATCAATGCCAGCATCTGAGAAGCAGACACCAAGAATAACCATAAGCAGACCCAGGCTGACCAGGCCAGTTTCAAGGCTACACAAGCCAACATTCCCAGCACCAGTAGGGAAAAAGAGATGTAATGTTGCCTATACTCATACCTTATCACAAACTTTACAGTTTCCAGGGCTTTTTCTTCTTACAACCCCATACCCTACAACAAGGGAACATGTAGAATTGGTTTAAGTAAAGATTCCAGCTGTCATTGCTTTGGAAAAAAACTCTAAGTACATGACCATGTGTAGAAAATGCTTAGAGAATCAAGATGCAAAAGAAGAAAACCTTTCCAATTTTAAAAATATCTCCTTTCTATTTTTTAAGCTTCAGGACTGCCAAGGCCAATCCCAATATATTTGCAGACATGACTAGCAGAGTTTGCAGTTAACAAATATTCTTTTAAAAATGCATATATATGAGAGCTTATCTAAACTTTTCCATTAGAACATATGACAGAAAATGACTTCTCAACAAGCCAGCAATCCATGCATGCCAGTGAGGTCAGGGGGAGGGGAGAATCCTTTCAGGTTTGCCAGAACAACTAAAACCCAAGAATGTTTCAGTTTAAAAGTAGGGGCGGGAAGAAATCTGTTTTCCTGGTGCCACAAGCCACAAATTATTTTTGTCTTATTTCTTTTGCCATACACACATACATACCAAATTCAAACTCCCCAATTTAGGAGAATTTTGAAAAAAAGTGATCAGGGTGGTGAGGAAGAATGGGACTTCTCAACAGACACATGCTTTCATCATCTTCCCACAAAGGGCAGCAGTTCTTTCTCCACATCATGCAGAGGCAGGAGCTGTACTTGTTCATGCTTATAGGGGAAAGAAGCCAAATCACTTAAAACCAGAGTGCTTGATCTTCCTCCTCTGCTCTATGATATTCAAACAGTTTCCAAATGAAGTCTAAATGGGAGAAGGAAATAATATTCAGAGGGTTTTAAGAAGCTAAAGACCAGGAAAGGTGAAAGGGGAGAAGCGTATATACACAGCACGTGCTGCACACAGAGAGGTCCAGGACACTGAGGCATGGAGACACAGGTGCTCTGTGGAGGAGGCGAGCAAAGCCTCATCTGCGTTTAACTCAGCCATGAAATGACTCCTAAAGCTTTCCTGCTCTGATCATTCCAGCCCCGACACGGACACGCTTGCAACAACCTCAATTCACTTGCCCTTAAAGCTCTGGACAGCTTCCCCCTCCCCAGCTCTCCACTCTATGCAATATGATTTGCTTCAGGGTTTTCATGCTAAACGTTTGGAGCATGTCAGCTGTTTGCCCCTAAGCAACCAAGATCCTGAATGAAGCCCCTGCTCTCCATCTGCAGGTTTAGGGCACACTTGGTTGCGAGCAAGCACCAGAATGAGAAATAAAACCCACCAATCAGACCAGAAAGCTCCATCCCTGTATGCAGAGAAAGGCACACAATATTTCGTTAAACAACTAAAGAGACAACATACGTGTTGGCATAAAGATGTTTAGTGGCCAACTCCCACAGAGGTCCTGAACTACCCAAAAACTTGCTGAAAATATTTTGCAGGAGCCACAACTCAAACTATCCTGACATCAATATACAATAAAACACAGGTTCACAGCACAAGTTACCATCTTCAGTATCTGTAATCAGGCTGGGCTGCAAGGCAGACCAAGAACTATTGAATTTCAGTGATAACTGAGATTAGCCAGGTAAAGATAGGAAAGGGATCAGGCAAAACAGATGCTGTAGAGACAGAAAAAGGACAAGGCAAGAAGGCAAGGAATAATTTATTATGATGCTTCATGTCAGTATATTGGGAAAAAAGCAACACAGAAAATGGAGTAGGAGGGAAAGGACTGCACTGGAAAGGACTGAGTAAAAGCCCCTTCAGGCACACGTCTCCCGAGTCTGCAATGGAACAGAGGAGTCCCTAAAACACATCATCCTTTGATGTCAAGAAACATCTGATAAAGGGATATCAAGTACCCCACTGCCTCCTGCCCCTCAGAAAGCTGCTGTCTAGGTGAAGCAGGACAACCTGCTGGCAGTCAATCCTCCAACATTTCAAGGAACAGAAGCTAGAAGCTTTAGATGCACAGGCAGCTTTGCAGACAGGAGTGTGAAACCACAGTTTCCTCCTTTCCTTTCCATGGCCTGCCCCATTCCCATGCGCTCTGAGAGTTTAGGAAGTCTCATCCAAAAACACAGTTATTAAAAGAACCATTTTTACTTGGCAAGACAAACACGCACGTGAAGAAATGCCAGAACCAAGATTGCTCGCGCGTCCTCCACTGAAATGAGCACATTACTTAAGCGTCAGTATTTGATTCTGCAGCAAGTAGGAGTGTCCCAGTTGAAGCTGTCACTGATCTTTATCATGGGGATACACAAGATCCAATTACACGCCCATCCATTCTGGTTAGACTGCGTCTCTGTGGACTCCAGTCAGAGGCTGCATTGGGAGGAAATGATGAGCTTACCACATCTCAGGGAGACACCCACACGTGAAGTCCGCTCTAAATAACAACTGGCCAGCAAGTACTGGCAACAGTCATGGTTTGCTACCACTTTGCACAAGGCCATCGATACTAGAGTTGGGGTGGGTTGGGAAAAATACTAAAACTATAAACAGAGCAGAGGGTATGCAAAGGGAGGAATCATTCACTGTATGCCCCCATAAGGCAAGTCAGGCAAAAGGTATAGAAATAGAACAAAGTGTTTCTTCCTCAGGACACAACACTGAATTGGAAAGGAGCCTACGAAGACCAGAACATTAACAGGTTCAGAAAGAAGAGATGAGCTGCTCACAGAACCAGTCTCTGCAAATATGAAAGAAACACTGGTCTGGATGCAAACTCTAGCCAGGGAAACCCTAACCTCCCCATCACTGGAAGCTGGGAAGGAACATGCAGGAAAGGATCTTTTTGCGCTTGTCTTGTTTCTTACCCTTCTCCCTAGACATCTACCACTGACCACCACTGGACATTAAACGCTGGGGTAGAGGGATGCTGGACTGATCCACCATGGCCAGGAGAATATGAGAAATGCCCACGTTGGTCAAGCCATGGTCTGTCTAACTCACTGTTTTATCTCCAGCAAGCGGTACTAGCAGATGCTGTTTAGGAAGAACATGTAAGCTTGGGCAACTTTCTGTGGTCATTCTCTTTGTACTTCAATTTGTACCTACAATACAATTGCCGTATTAAGGATTTTAGAGAATGTATCCCCAGCTAGTCCTTCATTACAGACCTGCCAAATCCCTTTCAAAACTGCTGGCATCATCCACCTCTATAACCTTCTGAAGCAGGAAGCTCACTGTACACTGTGTGGAGAAATGCTATCTTTTGTCCATTTTAAAGCAATCTCCTAGTAATTTCAAATGCCTATATCAACTATTGTAGACTATCTGCTGCTAGACCTGCCTATCTGCCTATCTAAGCAGACCTGTCTATCTGCTTCAGACCCTGAAGAGGTTGGTTTATTGCCCCTTCTGAGGCAGGATAATTTGTTGCTCCAAGCTTCAGGCTTCAACCATTCTCAGTCACTCCTAGATCAGTAGGGACTCATATCGCTGGCTTCACTGAAAGAGCCAGAGAGACAACATGGGTCTGAGGACCATTAGGATCTCGTAAACCATACTCTGGGAAGCAGAGGACAGAGCCATTGCACAGTGGGAACAGTGCTGTTCACCTGCACTCAATACTACCAGAGTACCTGATATTTTCCACCACATAACAGAGCAGCAAGTCCTTATTCTGCCAGGCTATAAACCTATCCAAAGTGGTCTGCACACGATCCCAGACTGCTCTGAGACCATCAGAAGACAGATGCCAGAGAAACTTTGTTGTTTTTCTAATTTCTGGAGTGGGGTCTCTTGCTTCTCCACTGTCAAAGAGGAGAAAATCCAGGGGGAGTATATGGTAAAGGAAAAAAGGAAAACATGCTATAGGCCACATGTGTTAATCAATACCCCATGCAAGACAGAAAATAAGAAGAAAGAGTAAGCCTGTTCCATCAGACAGTCCTGCTCCATCCCCATCCCTCATATAATCACCCTGGACAGATGAAGCAGGTCCCCGAACAAAGCACAGGTGCAAAGCGCAAGACAGCTGCTCCAGGAGGCAGAGACCAAGCACAGCAATAGTAGCAGTTGCTGCTTGACCCAGCTTAGTCTGTAATTGCTTCCTCTGATCAGTTCACTTCTTTCTTTAGTCTCCTTTTTTTTTTTTCGGGGGTGGGAAGGTACACATACAGATGTACAGATGACCACCAGAGTTCTTTTTGCCCTGAAAAAAATAAGCTGTTGGGTTCTAGTTTGCAAGCCTCTATTCAGCCCCCACACTAATAAATCTCTGGGACTATCAATCACCTTGGTACAGGTCTCTCTCCTCAAAGGAAATGGGCTCTCTCTCTTCATTAGCTGCCTGTGCCTACCAACCATAGCAGGGCCTCATTTCAAGTCCTCTTTGATGGACGGCTAGACTTAGAGGAACATGTACCTCAGTCTCAGAGGAGAAAGAACAAGGATTTACTAATTAGACAGGGCTATGCACATTAAAAGCTCGCTTTAACACATGGTCCCACATTAGCCCCGCATCTGTGAAGCGTCAGGATGCCTACAAAGCAGTATGAGTACATCCCACGCACAAGCATGTGCAGAGAATGGAGCAAGTAGAGCATCATGAACCCACAACACCTCTTTAGATCAAGAAAGTGGCTGCAGCAGTTGTGCTTCTTGCAGGTGGGAGGGAAGGTAGAGAAGACATGACAAATCCTAGATAACGAACCACAGAACACACTATAAGCAACACTACACAGAGAGAACAGACTTTCCAATGTGCCTTCCAGTCTGGAGCAGTCTCACACTGCTCTGAAAAGAAACCAGAGGCAACTGAGCCAAGGAAAGAGTCATAGTCTAATTCCACTCCCAACAGAGATGCAGGATGCCAGCTACCCAGGGAAGCTGAAGCTTAGCTACGGGCATGAGACACTCTGGCATGCTGTATTTTAAAGCACATTAGCACACAAGCCAGATGCACAACTGCACATACTGAGTAGAAATTCCCATTCTTCAGCAGAATCAGTCCCCCTTCAAGCCTGACTATCTTCTCATAGCCATTTGCTCCTCTCCAAACTCCAGCCTCTCTGGTCCTGCTCCCATCTCCTCTCTGCCTCCCCCAGTGTTTCAAAAGTAGTTTGCTTCACTAATCTAGAGCCAGACTGATGCATTTGCTCATTTTAAACAGTCTGCCAAGCGTCTTCTGTAAGAACTGAAGTGGCTGGAGAAGGGTGGGATGGGAGACATCATCATCCTGATGTGTGACAGACCTAATACTTCACATTTCTGAGCCATCGTTTCATTTTTAACAGTATTTTCTCTAGGCCTGAAGATGGACCTAGAGGGCAGTACTAGCTCTGTGTCAAAACGCCAAAATTCAGCAGCAAGGGTTAAGTCAGAGATTTAAGTTTATGAATTCCATAAATTCATATCACCTGCAATGATATCCTGGACACATGGATGAAAGAGCCCGCCCAGGATGAAGGCACTGCTGCTGTAAACAGCCTCCCACTTTGCTAGGAACCACCTTCTGTGCAGAGAGGACCCTTCCTTCAATAGTTTCCTACAATCCACATTCCTATGCTTATATATTCCATCTCCTGTGCTGGAACAGGAAATTTTGTAGCTGTAGATTGGCAGACCAACATACATTGCATACCACACACCTGAAGCAAGTCTGCTTTTCTTTTTTATTTCTACTTTCCCCCTTTTCCTGAGAGCACTGATAATCCAATTCCTGCTTGGAAAAAAAGAAACTGTCTCTCCCTACTCCTAATCCAGAGATGCAATGCAAAACCTTGTCCCTTAAATTCCCTCTAAGTTATTCTTAGCACCCATTTATATGTGAAGATGCACATATAAAGAACATCCATGCATGCCTGTTTCTCAAGTTGGCATAAGCTATGTG
This sequence comes from Larus michahellis, assembly GCF_964199755.1. Lineage (NCBI taxonomy): Eukaryota > Metazoa > Chordata > Aves > Charadriiformes > Laridae > Larus > Larus michahellis. The sequence goes on along the minus strand of NC_133901.1, from coordinate 58,324,174 downwards.
GACCACAAAGCTATCTATGCACAAGCCCCAGTGCAGGCACAAGACATTTCGCTCTGGAAGTCAGCCATTGCCTTCCCGCCTTCCCAGGGATATATCCAAATTCCTGTTGGATACAACAGCTCTGATCAGAGGCACAATCAGACAGACATGCCTTGAATGAGTGCTTTGCACAACATGGACTTGATATACGGTGTAAAGCAGGTTAATCTTAGTCATAAAACACACATCCCTATGCTTCAAACAAACTAGTGCATTTTGGATATGGTTTACGAATTTCATTCAGCAAGTACTAGCATCAGAAAGTTACCATCACCTGCAGTCTCCTGTAAACTTTTTAGTTTCCTTCAGGAAAACTAGGACTAGCACCTGACTAGCACTTGTGTAACATGCACACAATCATCACTTTCTTCTCCTAATGAACAGCAAACTGGTGCTTTACTATCATTTCTCTTCCTTCAGCAGTCTGAAACCTTCACTCTGATAAATTCAGTCCTTCTCAGTTCTCTCTCAAATATATTTTTTTACTTTTAGAAGAACTGAGGACAGGGGGAAATCCCCCAAAGAGGCCCAGTGCTTCCCTACTTGTAATGAAAACCTGTAATGGAATGCCCTGCACTCCAATTAGGAAGAAATGCTAATTTTCTCCAGTTGAGCACCCCCTCTAGATGTATCTAATTTGTTTCACTGCTTTCATCTCTTCCCTCCATCGCATTTTCATTTAAAGGTTATGATCTGTTTGTGCCCTTCATGCCGTGCCCTGACAAGACACCCCTACGAGAGGTTGCAGGGGCCACGTAGCCCTTCCTAACCCCCTTCCCAAACAAAAACCAAAGCTTTTTTCCCTCCACTGCCTCTTTAAGAAATGCAGAAAGATGAAGGGGAGGAGCAGGGAATTGGGAAGACAATAATTAAAAATAAAAAGTAAGCCCTCTTGCCAGTTGGGTTGTTGGTTGTTTCCAACAAAAGGTGAGAGACCTTTGCACCATGACCAACACCAGTATGAACAGTGCAAGGCAGCTGGGAGAAAAAGCATTATAGAGGTTTGCTACTTCTGCAGATCCATTTTAGGAACAGCTGCCATGCAAGAACACCCTTCTGCAAAACATTTTGAGATGCTGTATTGTTTAGCTCCTTGCAGGGCTGGGGAATACACTCTCTCCCATCTGTAACAGATAAGAGTCTGGTCAGAGGGGACAAGGAAAGTTGGCTTAGCCAAGGAGAAAGTCTCAGAAAAGCTCTTCCCACTCCTCTAAATATATTATGCCCTGTTCTGGGAGTCTGTGTTTTGAAAAGTTCCTTCAGGAGAGCAGAGGCTTGAGCTAGGTAACATGGGCTTTTGAATAGTTCTTCAGGGCATCCACAGATTTGTGCTGCTGTGGTTCTGGCTGGCTGCAGGCAGGCTTGTAAATCCTCAGGGCAGAACCCATCTGGACAGGATGCGTGCCCAGAAAAGCACATATGAGACAGGCATTCAGATCACCATACTGGCACCACACCACTTCCCACAGAAATTTTAAAAGGCATTTTCACCAAAAGAATACTATTAAAAATAAAAAAAAATAAAAATCTTGCCACCAGCCTACCTCTGTTTTCTTCCAACAAGGCCCCATTGCAGCCTGCCCCAGTATTCTCAAACAAAACAGCATCCACGCAGCTGAACTCAGGGTCTTCCCTACATGCACGCTCTGCTCCTAAGCCAAGCCATTCATTAGTTGTGTTCAGCCTCTCCCTCCCTTCACTTCAATTCTCTCCTTCAATTCTTGTCTGTTAGCAAGGAAATCCCCAACCTACACTCTCTAGACACAAGTTTCACCATATATCTGTTGTCAATGCCCTACAAGTTGAAAGCACCCAAAGAACCTCTTAGGAAGCAATGCAGCTAAGTGGTCCCTGACTGAAATGGAGCAGGAACTGCTGGGTTCCACCTGTGGCACAGCCTGGAACAACTGCCCTCTTGGAAAAAGGAGAGGAACAGTTGGCTACATTGCCCAGGCTGAGCACTGAGCAGCCTGTTCTTGACAATAAGATGAAGCTGGAAAAGTACTGCAAGAGTGTTTTCTGTTATTAATAGGCACTTTGCTAATACTGCCCAAGATAGCCAGCTCCCTCTCAGTCATTTCCTGCTGCAGCCACTGAATCACGTTGGTCAGAGAGCTGTATGCTCCATTACAAGCTATTTCCTCTCTACGTTTTCAATGCCTCCAAAAGCTTTTGCAGAAAGTCCTGATGATCCCCCCTTCTGCCCCCCTCTGCAGCGACGATTCCCTCATAACTCCACTTTCTGGGACCACAAACGGGGAGTGGGTAGGAAGCACACAAAGATTTACTCTTCATAGATAGCACCCTTGCCCTTTCCTCCCCCCCAGGCCCCCTCTCTCTCTGGTCCATGCAAACAAACCCCGAGTGGGAAAGAGTATTCGGAAGAGGCCTGTGTCTGGGCCAGCCGCCTTTCATCCAGAAGATGCCCCTTCCCGTTGGAAAATAAAAGCATTGTGTGAAAACATTTTAATATATTCATGCACATTCCTATAGCTCGCAGGAGCGAGCGGGTCCCAGCACCCTCCCCTCCCTGCCTTCCAAATGATTTTCATAGGCAGCGATGCACTGGGAATGCCACCTGTTTTCTCGAATGCCCGCGAGTATGTAAATTGTGGGAATATGCGGGCCAAGCGCTGCGGTTTTATTGTGCTGCAGAAAAGATTTTACTAATTACTTGCCCTAAACTCCAAAGCAGTACGCCTGCTTTTTTACAAAGCAGGAGAGCGGGGAAGGTGGGGGTGGTGGGAAGAGGAGGAGAAAAAAAAAAAGGGGGGGGGGGGGGATAAAAAAAAAAGAGAGAGAGAGTAAAGGGAAAGAGGGAGAAGGAGAGGGAGAGCAATGGATGCATTTCAAAGTTTCTCCAGCAATTGGATGGGGAGGGGGGAAGCTGGGCCCAATGTGAAATCATAGAGGTCAAAGGTGGGTCTCCCTCCCTTGTGAGAAAGTGGTGAATCAGGACGGTTTATCAAACGATCATTTTCTTTTGAAACTGGGAGGCAGCGGCTGGGACAATTCTGCAGATGTGCTTGATGAGTTCGGGACAAAAATGGGCCGCCTCCTCCCCCCCTCCCCCCTTTAAGGTCTCCCATCAGGGGTTGCTTCTCCCTCCACTGCTTCCAGGACCCTCCCCTCCCTTCTTCAGTGGTCAGCTGAGACCCCCACCCACTGATCGCCTTTGTATTCCTGGCCTTTGGACACACTGACAGAGCCCTTTATGAGACCCCAATCAAGACCCCCATGTCACAGGTACCTAGTAGAGATACCAGACCCTTTTCAAATGAGGAACAACAAGGAAAATATGCTGGCCCATTGTCCTAGCACAGCACCAAGGGAGATGAAAGGGACAGGCTGCTCCCTCTCCGCAGACCGCCTGCCAATCAACCCCAGTTATTAAGGTCACGATGTGGAAATTCTTTTGACCTACACCTAATCAAAGATGCACCAGGGCCTTTTGAGACAACATGGGGGAAGGTGGGAGGGCAGGCATCCCCCCGCCCTCCCCACCCATAAATACAGTGGAGCTTCCAAAGAGAATTTAGTAGGAGTTACCCCAGTTAGTGCTGCAGAACACTTGCCCCAAGTACTGCTGGGGCAGCCGAGCTAGGCTCCATGCTTGCATCCAGCCTCAAGAGAGCTTAAATTAAAAGCTGTCCTCATTGAAAAGTTACAGACTGAGCAACATTGGAGGTAGCTCAGAAGTCATAATCGAGGACACTGTGGCAAGTACTAAGCATCCTCTTTCCTATTCCCAATAGCTTTGGTTTGCACAGGCTGTGGGCTTCACGAAACATGCTCAGCACTATCTGACACTGGGCCCTGAAGAAGGAAAAACTCAGTGGGCATGAACCTATTAACCTCCAAAAACTGAAGCACCTGGAAAAGTGGATGGATACCAGCAGAGCAGAGCAGACATTCTGAATCCCCCTTGCATTATACAGGATGAAGATACCAAGAGGACTTTGACGGTGGTAGTTCTTAGGACTACGTAGAAATTTCTCAGACAAGAGGAGCTAGGACCCACTTGCAGTGAAAGCGCAATCGGACAGGTGGTAGAAAACAGAGCATGGGTCAGATGGGATCAGAGAAGCACATCCCACCACACAGCTCCAGAGTGTTTGGAATATGGACAAGATCACCTGCCCCTGAAAAGTTGTTCTGTATCACTCGCTGTCTGAGAGTCATCACCACACACACAGTAACTGCACAATACTTCAACCTGACAACAGTGACACAAGAAGTGACAGACTACAGTCTGTGGCAGTTCACACAAAAGGGCAAAAAAATCCAAAACCCAGAACAGAAACATTTCCCAGCATATATAGGAGACTTCTGCAAGTGCATGATTTTGAATTAGGTCCTCCAGAAGAGCCAGACGGTACAAATCATGGCCACCACCAGCACAAGCAAGACCAATCTTGAAGAAACAGAAACTTCTGGCACCCCATCCACCACCACACAGGGAATACCCTTCCTGATCCCACTGCCAGCTTGCTGCTCTCATCCTGTTGGTGTCCTTCAAAGCCCATCTGGATCAAGCTCTTAGTGTAAGGCAAGCAAATTTGGGGTGGTGGTAGAGTGAAGACATGAACAGTATGACAGCCACAGCAACAAAGCTGCAGGTTTCATTATGCTGAACACTTCACTCATTTTCCTCTGCCTTTTATCCACTTTTAGCTCACGGAAGACACCAGCTCAGTGCTGCTCAGAGTCCTCCAACTCCCATCAGAGAGCCCACAGAAGATAACAGCCTACCCATGCGGACCAGCTGTGTGGGAGATGAGAAGTAGAAGATCCCAAAAAAGCTTTGGGACAAAGACTCGTGTATTTACCTAAATCCTACTATACTGCTTCTCCACTGCAAGTCACTGCCATTCCTGAAACTGTCCCCTTGTTCCTTGGCTCTTACACAATTGCTGAAGCAGGTGTAAGACAGTTTTTTCTTCTTGATGTTAAACCAACTAGTTCCTATACCATAAATTACTTAGCTACAACAAGGTATGGCCTGGTTTAGGCTGTTGTAAGCCAGGATCCAAATGGACACCTCAAATGAGCTATCTCCTGTACTGTTACAATAAGGTGCCATGCTCATGCTCAGAGCAGACATGACTTCAGCGCTGCAGCAAGGAAGACAGAGGTGAGTTCCTTACTTCAGGGCAATATCCTCCACTATCGCCCTCCTTTCAAATGCCAATGGCAGGCTGAGGACCAGCCTCCTGCTGTCCTCAGAGTGAATCAACACTCCTTTAGAGGGGCTAGGCTGCTATCTTAGGACACTACAGCTCCACTTCCCACCTCAGGGCATGAGCTCACATCCTCTGAGTGACACCTCCGGCCTCATCTGGGAGGAGTAACAGTGGAAGATGAGCCTGGTTAGAGGCATCTGCACCTGGGGCTCTCACCGCACAAGAAAGGTCCATCCCTCTCTGTCCCTCCCCGCCCCCAAAAGCAACCCTTTGAAAGGCAGGGGAGGGAACAGACACCACTCTAATTGTAGGAGTGAAACCCGGCATCCTCCTGCCCATCTACCTTTGCACTCCGTTTCTGATTCTCTTTGAACCTCTGGTACAGCTTGTCAGGTCGCTGCCCTCCTGAGAGATCAGAAAAAAAAAATACAGCAGTGATTACTATTGTACACTGATTTGCAAGCTGGAGAGAGAGAGAGAGAGAGAGAACAGCCTCCATGTGTCAGGCTATGAAAGGGCTGTGACTGAAGCGGCCTGAAAAACAAACCCTTAATTTAAATGTTAATGAAAGTGCTGAAGAGACATCAGAGGCTTTCGTTTCTCTACAAGGAGCAGAATCACCGGGTCTAGAATTTATGGCCCCCTTCACCTCCCCTCTCCCCTTCTCTGCTCCATCAGCCAGAGAAGTTCGGAAAGGAAAAAAACCCTAATTTTAACATTAACTCCACACTTCCACCCTGGGATGCAATTGCTAAATTATCTGTTGGCAGGACACTGATCAAAGGTGGAAAAACAAAGGCACGCTGCACAGCCGAGTAAAGGTAAACAGCAGCCAAGGTCTGGTGAAGTTACCTTCTCCCTCTGCGAATTTAAAAAGCAAAGAGAAAACAATTGCAAACTGGAAATAGAAACCTCAAATCATAAGGCTGCCAGCCCCCTCAACTAAGTTTCTTCTGTCACATCGATTAAACAAGATGGGTTCTCCTGTGCAAACCAAGCAGCGCAAGAAAGATGCTTCCCCTAAGCTTTCCAAGACAGACTTTCCCCTCAAGCAAGGGGAAAGATGAGAAAAAACTGCAGGGGGAGGAAAAAAAAAAATAATTCAATATGTATCACAGCTCCACAGGATTAGAAACAGATGTCTGGGTTCTAACTCGGTTAGCTACTGCCTCCCAAAACCTGCTCACCTGCCCACAACCACTAGTGAGCCAATTCACAGAAAATATATATGTTAGCGTATCGGCCAAAAGTGACAAAAAGGGAACAAGTCATCAGTCGCATGAGCTTTAGATGGCAAAGGAAAGAAACTGAAGTGAAGAAAGGTAAGTTGCAGTTTTTTAACTTACAGAAGTGTTTGCACATGTGTTTTTTTCTAGAGGACAAGGAAAAGGGACATGTATTTTCACGTGTTCACCCATGTGAAGACGACCAAATACAGTCATTATCACAAAATTAAAGAAGGTAAAACAAAGTCTTCTTCCTCCCAGCATCAAGGGAACAGTCAGGGCACATGGATAAGACACAGGTGTCATTTTAGCTTCAGAGGGGAGAAACTGATACTCATTTCCTGCTCTTCAGCTTGAGGGTGAAAGAGCACCAAGTCAGCAATGACTATATGACACGTATCTAGAAACCTGCATCCAGATCACTCTCTGAGGTCTGTAAGAGATGGTAGTTAACGCCACCACTAACTCTGCAAGTCCACCCTGGGATCTCACAGTTGAGCAGGTTCTTCCTGCCCCTGCTTAAGAAACAGCTGCAGGTCAAAGTCCCCTCTCAATTATTCAAACCAACCAGGCTCTATGGAGATCCCCAAGGACCACAGAGCTGTTGCTGCCTGCTATTTTGCTGGCAATGCACAAACCAGAATAAAACCCAGTTACTTGTCCCAAGTCCTAGCAGACTCAGAGAGGTTGTCTGTGCAAAGCTAGGTCAAAAGAGAGCACCACTACAGCCAACAGTTCATCTTGATATGCAGTAGGGGATATCTGCTGATAAAAGTGGAGCACTAACTGCTGCGCCTCAAGGCTTCAACTGTACAGATAAAACCACTGCAAAGTTGCTCTGACTCAAGTGGGTTGTTTTGCTCTAATACAATCGGCAAGATCAGATTGTTTCACTTTCACAAAAAGTTTCCAGATAACCATTAAAAAGAAGCCCTCAAAATTAATCATTTTGATTGTTCCCAATGGAAGAGAGGTCCATTCAGGCAAGGTGCCCATCAGTAACCCTTCTCTTCCTTCCTGTCCCCAGCAAGTTTTGGGTATGTTTTACAGTTTGTCTGAGGTTGTCCACAGCGGTAGAGGTCTCCCCAGATATTACTTCCCCATAATATTCCATGGGAGAGGCAATTAGGTTAACAGAGATTTAAATTAACATGTTAAAATAGAGGAGTCCGGTCTTAACTACAACACCGCATAATCAGAAAAGACAGAGCAAGCCTAGCTTTTTAAATTCAACCGCTCACAGAACTACTCATTTTCCTTTAAATTAAACATTTGATGCAGATAGCTTTGGTACAAACTTTCCTCCTCTCTGGAGAAAACCTGCACTTCAGCAAGGCAACATTTGCAAGAAGTAGTCATGTACTGCAGTAGACCAATGACACAGCTGGAAAAGGAGAGACTGTCTTTTGGGCTTCCACACACAAAGCACATCACTGCCACAATAGGGGGCATTACGGTTGCCTAATGTTGCCCCAAATTGCACCAAAGTTCTCCTAGCTCTCCATCTATAGTTGCACATTGAAAAACCATTTTTGTGCCTCCAGCATCTCTTTTCTTAGTTTAAAATTCGTCACACTGAGTACAACATGGGAAGCTCTCATGACAAATATTTTAAAATCTATATAGGACATGCCAGTGGCCAGATCCAGCAGGAGAAGCCAGCTTAGATTTGAATACTTTTATTAATCCAACACCAAAGAATTTCTGAATCCAAGATTAATAATGAATTTAACATTAAGGTCCACTTTTTTCTTTCCCCTCCAGTTTACAAGCTTCTCTATCATTAGGGGAAAAAAAAACTGCAACAAATTTTCCCCTAAATAAAGGAACATTTCAGCAGTACAACGTATATCATTAGCCTTATGTTTCTGCAGCCATAAATGCCAGGCAATTGGACCTCATTTTCTCCATAAACCTATCCCTCAAATTAAACAGTGTACAGTGGTCACTTCTCTTCCCTGGCTACTGCCACCTCAGGGAATCACAAAGCATGAAGGTGCCACTATTCCACTAGAAACCCCTGGGTTTGCCTCACTTTGCACATTTGAATTGGTCCACTGCACTCAGGCTTGCCCTGGTCCCTGAGCACACATAAGTCACTGCAGTAAGCACCAGTAAATGAAAGTTTAACATCTGCATGACGCAGAGTTCAAAAGGCAAATGAACTCAGGGGGAAGGGGATTACAGCAGCTAGGAAACATGGTTAAGGTACACAGCCTCTCTGCAAGTACAGCATTTTACTACTCCATGGAGAAGGACAGCTTTGGAGAACAATTAAAACAATTGCCAGAGCAAGCTGAGGCACCCTTAAGTATCCTATTTTAAGGATATAAGGATACTCTCAAACTCTTCTCTAGTCTCTGATGTGACAAGCAATGTGGGACCTGCTGTTCCAAGCACACTGACCAGCAGAGCTATGCAGAAGAGTTGCTGAAAACCCAGAAGAAACACAATGCCCTCTCCATCCCCACTACCCTGCAGGGCACTGTTAGAGATCCCCAAAGCAATGAAGCTCCAACGACACATATGGATGTGAAGGCAATTCCATGGCTGAAAAGATTATACAAATGACTAAGCACAATTTTCTCCTGCACATTAAGAGAAGATCGGGTACTTTTGGTACCCTTTTACCGCCTTTTACCCTACTTAATCTCCCTTGCAGGCATCATTCTGTTTGCAGACCCTCCAAGCACCCAGCCCAGCATCACTCCACAAAGAGCAAGGAGGGCTTGTCCCTAGCTCAGCACATCTGCAGGAGGATCTCTGTAGTGAAACAGGGAAACTGCGGACAAATCAAAGCAGACTACCCAAGAAAGATGCCTGAAGCCAGAGGAACTGCACTTCAAGAGCACAAGTCTCTGAAGCTTAGTTTGGGTGCACAGGCTCATTGGAGTAGCAGTCTAGCAAAGCAGGGCTGCAGCAGTGTGGGTCAGGAGCACATGTGATACTTTCTAAGGAAGCTTCACACAGAGGGAGATGTCACTGAAAAGCAAGAAGAAAAGTTTCAGTCCTGCCCATTAACGATTGAGGTTCAGTAAGAATATAACCCTGAGTACTCTAGAGTCTTAGTCCTGGCAAACCTCCAGGCCAGGAAACTGCAGCCTCTCCAAAGCACTTTCAAATGGCTAGAGCTAGCTCCTACCCCACTGTGCACAACTGCTTTGAGCTGTTCCTGAGGTCTATGTGTTCATAATAGAGAAAGCTGGTGGGTTCTCAGCAACGATGAACCAAAATACTTAGGTATTGGTGCCTGATTCTACAGCAGTTCTACACCCACAGAACTGTCCATTCTTATGGAGGAGCTCTCAGTTTACACCAGCACAGGTGAGAAGGAGGAATCAGGAGGGCACATCAAATGTTACGGAGGAAGTGGAGGTTATAGGCCATGTTCAGCCTCACTGAGGAACAAACGCATCCAAGCTCTGGCAAGAAGAATGGGGGCTGCAAGGGAGGAAAAGCTTCACACACAAGTGCATAGGGAATGAACACAGGTGAAATATGGGCTCTTGCAAATAAAACAAACCACAGAGCTCCCCAAAGAAGACCTTGCTAGAAACCAGATATTATCTTTTTGATACTCACCCTCATTAGACAGCAAGCAATAAAACCTATTAGTGAAAAATTCATCTCCTCTGCCCCTTGCCCTGGCCCTCCCCCACCACATGCCCTCCTGCTCTGATCCTCTCTCTCTTCTAGGATGGCTGCGATTTGTTCTGAGAAGCGACAGGTTTATAGGTTAGCCGACACCTTCTCTCTGTGGAATTTTAATTAACTTCTCCCATCGTCAATATGTTAAGGAGCAGGGTTCCCATTATATGAGGTCAGCAGCGTGTTTCAGGCCCTGCTATATCAGCCGTCAAATTGAAGAATTAATGACGTGGCTAATTGGCTTTAATTCTCCACACACACCCCTCCCCAAAATACGGAGGGGTAAGGGGAGGATGGTAGGGTGGGCTAGCGGGGGAGGCTGGTACAGTCCACAGTCTCATTAAAAAAAAAAAAGAAAAGAGTGCACACAATTTAAGCCCACTTGTTCATGGGGTAGCTGTTCCACCACCTCCCATTTATCACCCTGCAGGGAGGAAAGGGGGGGTGGGGAGACAGTGGGTAAATATTGTGACAGAGAGTGTGCACAAGCGTGCACACCAGGGAGAGGAACACTGTCTTGACAAGAGGCCACCTCAGTAGGTCATCACTTAGAAGTAGGAAGCAGCATGCCACTGGGCTCTAACCAGCCATGGTGCTAAAGAGAGAGCCTGTCTGCTAGAAGAGGGACCCTTGCAGCACAGAAGACAGCAAAGGGCTTCTATCTAACATCTTGCAGCAGCATTAACGCACATGGCACTTCTTCAAAAACACTATCTGGTCTGAAACACTTGGAGCAATGGGATGAGGGAACAGCAAAATCATAGTGGGCCTCAAGGGTCATTTCCCTGATAATGCCATTAGCTCTGCTGCCTGCAAAACAAGCTTGGAAATCTAATGAGGACAGCAGTTGTGGAAAGCATTTTGGTTTTGCGCAAGCCTAAAATTCACTAGTTGCAGTCATCACATGAGCAGCAACAATAGGTCGTCTTCCCCCACTCCCTTGAGGAAGAATCTCTCTTGCACGCAGAAGACCAGCTTAACAGTGAACCAAAGAGACAGATCGTTGCTGGCCAGTGTAAGATTTTAACAGCAAGAGTTTATCAGATTTTCACTTCCTCAAGAACAGGAGCATTTTGAAGAACACCCTGGAAGACACTGGTGCAGGTACTGCTCTTGCCTCCCAAGCTGAAGTTGTAGCATCACAGACACACTAGAAGCACAGGGCTACAGGCAATAGAGGCTAGAAAAACCTCATCCCTGAACTCCACTTCCATCTTTCCCAGTTCAGCATGCTCAAAGAAAACCAAGCTCTAATCACCACACACAGCTCCCAAGCAGGGACCTTTCTTTTTCCTCTCCTGCCAGAGAATGTGAATACAAATTGGCATCTTTTCAGTACAAAAGACCTCAAGAGAATCTGGCTCATTGCTTCAAATTAGCAAGTCAGAGAGTTTGCTCTACAAGTAAGAATGAACAGGTCCCACCTGAGAGAGTAACAGGATTGCAGGGCCATTTTCACAGCCTCTTTATGAGTGGATCACTCTACTGTTATGGGGAACAGAGACCACACACTCTTCTCTGAGCTCCTGCTGCAGGCACAAGCACACTGAAGTGTCACACTAGTGCCTCAGAGAGATTTGTGGACACACAGTCTATTCAGCACCTTTACTTCTCTCTGTTGGAAATTGGGAATAAAGAGATCTCAGTTACCTTAATAGTGGGCTGATAGCAATGGACCACACTCGATCCTCTGTCTGCACTGTATGTAGACACTGCCCAACTCTGCCCGCGGACAGGGACCAAACCTAAGGAGAGAGATGCATGTTATGCCACATCACCCAGAAGGTAGGATGCACACTGCTAATGTTGTGCTGGAAGAGCTGCTAAAACTGCCACGCACACCTTCCCCAAGATCCTCTCCCTGAAATTCCACTACTTATTTTTGAGGAGCAAAGCCTCCAGTCACTGGCAGAAACAAGCACTTAAAGTTACACAAAGATTCAGCTTATGAGTATGATCTTCCATCCCACTGGTAAAAGAGAGAGCATACCCATCACCACATGCTCTCTAGGGCAGCACTCAACACAGAGACTTCTCATCTTCCATAGCTAATTAAACAAGAAGTGGGATTTGTTCAAATCTCTGCTGTTCTCTTGAACAGTGTGGGAAAACTTTGTACCGTCTCTGAAAAAATTCCATTCATATTATCTATAAAATCAATCATTCACTATCCTGTAAAATAGTTTTTTGGGTTTGTTTTTTTTTTTTTTATAAACCTACTCCTTTTGACAAAGTTTCTTAAGTGTACCCCAGGCTATTTTCAAACGGGCCCTCCTTGCTCACCTACAATGTGAGAGAATCTCTTCCCTTCCCCACCCGTGCATACATGCACATCCCTTTCCACCAGTTCACCACACACATCCCTTTGTTTCTGGCTCTTAATAAAGCCTTCCAGATTCTTGCTGGGGCTTCTGCTTGTGGCCTTCATTTTCTCCACCTTGCCTTCATTCTTGGCCCACAGGACTCGAGCCCCTCAGTTCTCCGTAACCAACCCCCAATGTTTCACTTCAAGACTTCAAAGCTGGGAGTGCCCTATTTGTTTGTTTGTTGATAATGCCCAGGATTGCAGGCTATTCTTGTCAGCGGGGAATTTAGCACCTAGTGTCAGCAAAAGCAGTAGAAAAGCTTAACTCTTTTAAGGCAACCCTATCTCCTACAGGTTAAAAATATTGCTCAGAGCACACTATCTGGTGCCTATCACACAGGAATGTACATTAGCAGCTCTTCAGGGCTTAGGCCTAATCAACACTCAGCAGAGCCCTCAATAGCTTAGATGCTTAGAGCCCCTTTAAAAGGCTGGTAGGGATTCCCTTCCACCCTCCAAGAGTCACATTCACGCAAACAAGACAGCCTACAAAAGAGATGATAAAAAATAAGAGGCGAATATCCCTAGAGACTATGCTGTGGGGAGCACTGGGTGGGCAAGATCACACACCAGCTCCAAGAAAAACAGCCTTAAATTCCCCTCTGGCCTTCAGGAATTTGTTCTCAAGGTCGGGGAGTTCTGTCCTCCAGCTGCCAGGGAAGCAGCATGAAGGCACTATCCCAGCAAAGAGGCTCCACAGAACAGAGAGGAGCAGCCCCTGCTTAAGTGTGACACAAAGCAGCATCAAGGCCTTGCGCCCAGAAGACAAGCAGCATCCCCAACAGTAACCTTTGCACCAGAACACTGCTCTGCTTAGGAGTGATTTTTACCCAGAAGTACACACATACAGAGCGACAAAACAAAACAGATAGTGTTATGCTGCTCAGCAGCCTGTCAGTTAGTTACCCATTTCCACACACTTCCTATAAAACCTCGAAAGACACATTTAAGTCTTTCTTTGTCCCAGCTTCCCCTCTTGCAAAACAGGAACAGAAGTTTTTCCTCTTCACTCCATTAATGCTCTATGACATGTACCAGGGACCAAGAGTATCCATCAGCCTACTCTGAAAGCCAAAGCTTTCAACATACAGCAACCACTTCCAACAATGAAACAAGTGGTTGCAAAGATGCTACAGGTACTGCATCATGCTAGCAGGACAAGGGTGAAACACCTACATGGAGTTTTCTAAACTACTAAAATAGAGCTCATTACAGCTCAGGAGAACAAGTCTCCAGGTCTGTGTAGGAACACTGCACTGCCAATCAGATCCAGAAGGACAAAAAACAACGCCTTGCCTCAAAAAGAAATAGCCAAAAATTATGTGACAGGATTCAGTGATGCCAACTGGAAGAGAAAAATAAAAATGGGAGCTAACAGTATTCATAGACTAACTTCACTCCTGGTTTGCAAACCAAGAACCATTAAAAAATTAAATAAATAAATTTTTTAAAAAATGACACCAAAACCCACAAATAAACAAACCACAACCCCATGAATTTGCAAAAGACGTCATGCTATCTCTTAAAGTGATCAAATATACAACAGGGAGCATGTGAAGCAACACTGTATCACAAATCAAGGATGTGCTTGAGATACATATGGCAAGTTTCAGACTAACTGGCAGGGATCTCCATTACAGTGTTAGACAGATGTTTTGCTTCTTTCACTGTACATCAGCTGCTGCCTTCTGCATTTCCTAGTTTAAACTAACAGCTGATGTCATAAAGTACTGCCAAATCTCTTTGCTAAAAGCTTGACACAGCAACCATCTTTTCAGAGACACAAACCTACGCCAAGGTACCCAGCACTCCTCGTGCAGACATACAAGATAGGGCTCACAAAGTGTTCTGCTGACACTTAAACACCCATGACACAGGACCTCTGAGGTCACTTCTGCAGCAGCACCTGCAGCTGCTGGAACTTTACTGCTCACCTTCGCTGTTCTGTCTCGGGAGCCACTGACAATGAGGCCACTTTGGAAGTCCACACAGTTCACCTCCTGCTCATGTGCAGAGAACTTGACGCTGTAGGAGCCATGGATCTTGTGAAGGACAATATTTCCATCTCTGAAAAACAAATCCCCAGGCAGGGAGTCTGTATCAGCTGCATGTCCCTTGGACCTTCCATTAGTGCTTAGGAGTGCCACAAAAAGACCAAGACTAATCTCTCAGGAGAGCTGAAATTCATGGAGCATTATTAACCCTCCACTCCTCGCACATCACCTGTTCTCTTGCAATCCCACATCTGGCCAGTCAAAGCCTGATCTGCCACACATGACAATTTTCCTGGCTATCTTTCCCCCTCCACTTCGTGTTAAGCTGCAGAAACTAGCAGAGTAGCCATTCCTCCTCCTGCTGCTTCGAGCTTGCCAGAATCCTGGTTGGATGCTGAATGGCTGGAGTAAGGGAACAAGTGAGAGGTCATTCCCACCCACGTCCAACCTCAGCTTTTCATTCATTTCAGAGCAGCCGTGCAGGGTATTGTGCTTTGAATTAACTACAACGACATTTAGACTTTTTTCAACCAATACAGTTACTGGAATTTTAAACGCATACCTTCATTTTCACATGAATTTTGGGCTACAGTTCACCAGGGAGAGTCTCAAGATAGTCACGGCAGACAGCCATGCTTGCATTTCCCAATTGTGTGCTTAAGTGCTCTGTATATTAATAGCTAAAACTTTATAAATAACAGTTCTGTCATTTGCTGTAATTGAAAAAGGCCAGTCAAATGCAAAATTAATTGGAGGAGTGTGCGTGTGCTGGAATGCTTGGCAGTTTTCCCCCTTTCCACAATTATATCAGTAGGTCTAATAAACATATACTTGTCTCTAGAAAGCTTTATGCACCACGGCAGTCCCAGCTAAGCAGCAGTTCTGAATATCAAAACACAGTCTAGCTACCCAGGCTCTAACAGGGAAAGAAATCAAAATCGCACATCAGTCAATCCCAATTCAACAATTCTGTGGACATCTACACAAGTTCAGAAGAGAAAAGGACACTTTATAAGGTCAACAGCATGAGACTCAGCTCCTCCACTGCTGTAGTAGAAGCTTTTTCAGGCCAGAACGAAATCATAACAGAGGAAACAGCAGCAGTTGAACACAGCCAAGTGTGAGGATAGTGCGTAGCAAGACTGACCCCTCTGCACTGGGCTGGAGTTACAGAAAACCTTTCCAACTTCAATGCCACACTCCTTGGGCTCCTTCATTCACCCAACTTACCCCCCTCCACTGACGATGTTGGAGTTGACAAGAACAAAGCGACATACATCCTCCTGGTGACCAGAGAAGATAGCTTGAGGGTGACGCTGCAAACCTGTACCGTCTGGACAGAGCCGGTAAGCCTGGATGTTCTCTGCTTGAGACAGATAGAGATACTCGCCATCCAGCTCCATCCAGGGCATCAAACTGGAAACGGACAGCAGGTTGGGGGAGTGAAGGGGTGGGGAGAAGAGAAGAAAACAAAAAAAAAAAACCTTACACACAAAAAGAAAAAAAAAGATTGCATATGTAAACATATCAACAAAAGCAAATGCCCACTCAAGAAAACTGTGAAGCTGGGGCTTCTAGTCACATGCAACAGCAGGGCTTAATATAGTAACAGAGTTAAGAAGCAAAGCTTCTCCAGCAACATACAAAGCATATTGCATCGCTGGCATTTTTCTAACGAAGAGCTGAGGAAAAGGAAGCATGGAATCTCTGAAAGAGAAGATGACCAAGAGTCTAGTGAGTTTACATAGGAAATACTTAAGGCTCCCTGACCGCTCTTCATGAGCCCTATACTTTTTAAGAAACTAGAGTATCAGGCATTTGTGAGCTACACCAAGCATTTCCAACAGCCCGCACCAGAGCCCAGAGCTCTTGGTGCAAACAGTCAGTCTTGATAATGCACATTATTTGCTGATGCCCAGCAGAGACCACAAAGCTGCCATTGTTTCACATGCATCTGAGCAGGGGAGCAGGTCACATCAAATAACACCGGTCTTCCTACAGACAGGAAGTCCCCCACCTCCTGCATTCTCTATATACTGATACGTAAAGGAGCAGGGCAAGCCTGAGGCTATCCAAGAACTTTGTTCTCATCATATAGAGGAGGTATTTTTCTACATTCACACCTCTTCCACTGCTGAGCCAAAAGCAACTGCAGAGCAACCTCCTGTTTTCTGTTGCCTGTCTTTCAGAAGAGCCCATTCACCCTATACGCCCCTTGCTACCTATGGAACAGTGGCAGGTTCCAGGACAAGAGCAGTGGACTGCTAAAGGACCTGTTCCAAAGTATTTTGAAATTAAAGTTACAAATAAAAAATATGCTTCCCCTCCTGGGAGACCAAGAGGAGGAGGAGACACTCAAGCAATGTCTGAATCAAGTCTGTCATCACAAGAAATTTATTTATTATTGAAACAAAACCAAAATACAGAAAAGGCTACAATGCACACTTAGGCAGTAAGGTCTTTGCTCAAGATCATCCTTTTGTGTAGCCACCAGAAAAATCAGCAAATAGGCCTCTGGATACAGCAAGGCTAGATACAAAGAGACATGGGGCTTGTATCCTGTGGGGCATGGATGCATGAAATTGTCTCCACTCTGCAGTCATTGCCGAGTGCACCAATACCTGTGCAAACACTGAGCAAAACCAGAGCTGTTCCATAGAGCAGCCTTTCGGTTTTTGAACTACTGAGGAACAAACTGTTTTGAAAGAAGAGGCCCTCTCATAAATGCCTGTCTCCCTCTTTTTTGCGATTATTCATCCTCAGAGGCCATGATTTTCTGTGTCAAAGCCATTAAGCACAGCCACACTTATAACACTACAATGAGGAACTAGAAACAAGCAAGATGACAAGATTGCTTATTAGACAGAAGGTTCCTGCTTGCCTGCATTCATCTCCAATAACAGGCTTTTAGTCACACAGGCAGAGAAGTTGAGCATAGGTTATAACGTTCATTTGGGACTTGATCATATGCATGGAAAAAATAAGAGGCATCTTTGGAGCAGCAGCTTTGGTTTTAGGCGGGCTTTGATTTCCCCTTCCTTCCTCCACTCCTACGCAGTCCTCTAAAAGCAAGTGAATATCCAGCTTGCCTAGACTACAGCCAGTTTCTGCGGCTCTCCTCATGCTGCAGTTTAGCTTTTTACTTTTTTCTATGGCTTTTTCATAAGGAGAAGTAACAAATTTGAAGCAGGATAAATCAAAATTAGAGGATTCAGTTTGGACGGTGGCCTCATTAAATCAGTCCTTGCCTTTTCACTTGGGAAGCTGGTTTAGTAATGATCTCTAACATCCACTGAGCCTGTCTTCACAGATGGTTGCAAGCACTTCAAAGGCAGGTATACAACCTGCACCAAAACCCACTCTGCTCATTACAGCTGTTCCCAAGACTTTAGACAAGCAGTGGCACATTATCCACTACTTCAATCTACACAGCACAAAAAGGCATGAAATCTCAATAGCAGGTCCCTGTTTTTCAGCAGCTAACAAACCATAATCTTTCTCATTTCTCCTTCTATCCGATGATGTGAAGTCTGAAAATTCAGATGTGCTTTTCAGACAAGAGACCTATCTTATTCTTTGCTTTGAAAGCTGAGTATGCCTTTGCAAGCAATAATTTAACAATCTGCTCTTATATCA
The DNA here is from genome assembly GCF_964199755.1 of Larus michahellis. Classification (NCBI taxonomy): domain Eukaryota; kingdom Metazoa; phylum Chordata; class Aves; order Charadriiformes; family Laridae; genus Larus; species Larus michahellis. The sequence continues at coordinate 58,306,083 of NC_133901.1, read as the reverse complement.
AATATGCCTTTTTTTTTTTTCCAGTGAAGGAGGGAAACATAAGGTAGGAGAATGAAGAAACATAAGGTAGAAGAATGGCAATTGGCATTTTAGATTCGTACATCCAAATTAGGGGCCAGGATAAAGCACAGGAGACAAACCAAGCATTCCAAGGGGACATGTAAGTTCACGTCTGGGACCAAGGTATGATCACTGTGAGAGCAGGACAGAAAATTGCTCATGATATACAGCAATAGATAGGAATATAACAGTTTGAAGTCTGTAGTAAAGATCGCTAAATCCGACTAGAACTGCACAGATCAGAACAATGCCAAATTCAAGCTCTTAGTAAGAGAGGAGCTCTTGACTCTCAGAATAAACCTCTAGGGCAAGACAGCAACTTCAGTTACCCCACATCCAGCTAGCCAGCAACATCCAAATCAGGCCAGCGACAACACTTGTAAGACCCTGTGGATCACAAGGAGCAGGAAACATCTTATTTCAGAGCACAGACACAAACCCAAGGCCCCAAAGCAGCCGACACAGAACAAAGTAGAAGAGAAAGGAGACACTTGCTTGCATTTCCATTTCAGGACTGTCTCCCTTCGGCAGCGTCCGTGCCTCCAGTTCTGAGATACTTTCACCCTTTCCTTCACTGGAATGCCAGCCGCTCTGCAGACAAAGGAAGAGAGATGAGATTAGCAACCAGGACTGATACTATACATATAACAAATACACTCAAGCTGGTCACAGGTGTGCTCTCACTCTGGTTCCACAAACGATGAAATGGCAAACACTGATGGTGCCTGAGCCACACCAGAGCAAGCGCACTCATGAGAGTTGACAAGAAAGGAACACTGAGCAGAGTGGGTACTTATCAGTGAAGAAAGCCATCCCTAATGATCACTAGTGTACAATCCTTAAATCTGATCAAAACCTGATCTCGTATACTGAATGCACCACCGGTTCAGACAAAATGTAATCAAAACAAGATGACACAGAAAGAAACTATGAGAACAACCAGAGAAACAGGACATCACTCTTCTAATAAAGACTAAAGTAAGCCAGTTAAGATAAGGACAACACCATACCAGAACAGATGGAAGAAACACTAGTCAGCAGAACACTGAAACTAGAAGCCAGAAGAGCATATCTAGCCAGAAGACTAGTAAAGAAAATGCTCCAGACTCTCACCTGCCTGACAATCACAAAGCCAGATAGAATAATCAGAAATCAAGATATGTTCAAACTAAAATTCATCCATCTGTATAGCCACCTAATGCACACACGCCTCAAGATGGACTATCTTTTGCAGCAGCTCACCAAAGGATAGAGAATTGCACCACATCACTGGAAAATTCTCTACTTACAGTCAAAGTTAGTAAAAGAGAGACTGTAGTTCATAAGCAGTTGCTGGGATACAAATCAAAGTTATTGGGACAAGCCGAGACAAGCCAAGATCAACACAGCTCAAGAGGTGACAAAAGGTGGGTACCACAGAGACCTGGGATCAAGGTCTCTTTAGAGTGTACATGAACATACCCAGTTCAAGCAGCTGTTCAACATCCGTTTTGCTTTCATGATCCAGGGTTGATTACAGGATGGGGGGGAGGGCGGGGGGAAGGCAGTTTTAGCTCCCACCTTTCTCATATCATAAACTTAATTATTCAGTATCCTTGATGGAGCTGCTTAGGTAGAAAAGATCACAAAAGTACAAACAAGAAGAAACTCTTGAAAGCTATCCTTTGTAACTAGGGGTTGTGAACCACTCACTAGATTACAAGACTTTTATCGTCCTTTTATGCATTTCTCAACAGCCAGTGTTCCCAGATGCATAGGATGAAGGGAAGATCCTTGAGAGATGGGAACTGGTGTCCAATCAGAACCAGTTCCCTCCTCGTATCCCTGCTGTGCCCCCAACCCACTTCCCAAAAGCAAGATTTTGGGGTACTCTGTCATTTTTGAAACAAAGATTAGCTCCCTGTAAATAAACATCTCCTGTGGTTGTTAATGGGTGTAGGAATCCCTAACCGGGCCCTGGGGCCTGGCCAGATTCTTATTTTCCCAGCCTTCCCTCCATAGCCTCAGGCTCCTTTTTTTCTGCTCACCCTTTCCTCCCCTTTTCTATGCTTTCCGGCACTTAGTCACCATTATAATTTGACTGCATTCCTGGGCACGTGACCCTTTTTAAACAAAAACAGAAGCCACACACAGAAAAGCCTTTCGTCCTCTAGAAAGCTTTGCAACTATAAGTTTATGATCAGTAGAGCCACACCAAATAAAACTGAATTTAGGAAGCTACGAGCTCTTTATTTCTCCTAACTCTTTAAAAAAAATAATAATAATAAAACTATATAGAGTTAGCCTAGGCTGCAAGAAGAGGAATTCCTTTTTTAAAAAGAACACTTGCAGGAGCTCGTGGGGCCAGATAGCATCTGAGATGAGGAACGCACAGCACTGAAAAGTCAGGTCAGGCCCAGCAGCCTCCTCATTGCTTATTACTCTCCCAGACAGAGTTCAGGCTCTCCGCCTACATCCAATTCCATTTATTACTCCAAAACACTTCTCCTCCCCACACTCAACCCTCAGTTAAGTTCTCCCCATGTACAGATTTTAAGTCACCAGCTTGCACAGTGATGGAAAACGCACTCACTCCACAACCTCCTCCCAATGCGTACTGGCCCAACCAGACATCCTGAGCTCAACGCACAAACCCTACTAAGGCTAGATGCAATTTCCAAGACTATGAAAAATGTGAATCCAAGGTCAAAAATGCAGCCTCCATCCTACACTGCTGGTCACTTTTCTAGTTGGAGGGCAGGCCTTGATCCTCCTGCTGCTGAAAGGGGAATTTCAGAAGAGTCACACATTGGCTTGGCCCACAGTACCAGTCCACTATTGCAATTACTCCTGTAACAGACACCTCTTTCTTTCATGCAATTCAACTGTTCCTGTCTGGAAGGGGCAAGAGTTGGGTAGGGAGGACTCTATAGGGGAGGTTTGGTAGGGTTTCGGTGAGTTTTGTTTGTTTTACTATTAATATTATTTATCCAGCCTTCCTCCTCTGTGTAGCAATTCTGGATGCAGCTCATTTAAACACATCTTAGAAACATCCACCTTTTATTTCCCAGACATTTTATTTATTCAAAATGGAGGCAAGAAAGGGGACAAGAACATATGGAGGCTAGGAGAAAGGGGATGTAGAAATTGGACTGATACAATCCTCTCCTTCGCCAATACCAGGGTAGCAGAGATTGAACTGCAATGATTTTCAAGTGTTGGTCAAAGACATTTGATCCAGAAGAGAAGTTAAATCAAGCCCACTGATAGAATCAAGTGCTGAGATATAATTTGGTAATTTGATTTGCTTCCTCAACAGCACCCCCCAGAATACATCGAAAAACGTGACAAGCATCAACGCAATGCATGAGAGCAGTTCTCAAATCTTAGAAAGTTAAAAAGGGCATCACCATATAAACTTAATTATTTGATAAAAAAAAAAAGATTCTTTTCTCCCCTACAGAGACCATTTTGCTTCAATCACGATCAACACACTTTCTACACTTGCAAATCTTTAAGAATTGTTCCATGATGACCTGAGACAATCAACAGACATCACACATCTACACTGAGTGGTGGACTTAACCAAGCACCTCCCACTTCAGCAACTGCATTGAACATCCAAAGATTCGGGAGGCTAACCCACCTTATGAAGACAAATGCTATGTAAAATGTTGTGGAGGGACCAGTATCCACCAGCCAATGAATACTTTGACCTTTCTTAATCAAAAAACTAAGCCACATGCTTAAGTGCTCTGATGTGAAATCAAGATCTTGGCATCCATGTTCTCAGAGAAGCCACCCAACAGTGAATTCCAAGACTGCTGAGGGCTGGCTTACTGAGGAAAGACTGCTATTTTCAGCAGGACCTACACAGCACTGTATCGTAAAGCAACGGAAGCATAGCCCAACATCCTAGAGGGACGACAGGAAACACAGGAGGAAGGAACCAGCAAACACTGAATGTGAAAACTCAATTAAATTCAAGCAAAATGTTCTTAAAGCCCAGAGTCCATCATTTTACCACCCCTGCTAGGGCATCACAATTATTAACAGCTCAAAGTTACACAATCCAGAACATGCTAGGCTATCTTTGTTATTAATTAATTAATCAAAAACCCACTCTACGAGGATCCCAAACCATGTGGTGTAATAAGTGACTTGCACTAACGTTTCCGATTGCATGCATTCCTGATGGAAGCTCTTTTCACAAAGACTTCGTCACACTAAGAAAGAGAAGTTGAACACTTCTTACAGCCTGAGAGAGAGGATAAAAGCCATCCCAAGCAACCCATTATAAAGGATTTTTCATTTCCCCCTTCCTACGTCATCCCACCCTACAAAAAAAAGTTAAAGTATTTTGCTCAAATTATGGATTTCCTCTCTTTCTTGGCAGAGTTACCAGAAGAAATGTAATATTCCTTCTGGAGCACACTTCCCAGCTGCTGAAGTGAGAGACTGAGACTATCCCCCCACAGCACCACTGACCCAGGTGACCTCAGACACCATGGCAGTTGCTGGCCTGGGTCCCAAAGGAAAGTAACGAAAGAAAGAATCACTCAGCCAGAGACTAAGCACATCTCCTCCTAGAGCTTCACCTCCAACAGTTTTTAGCTTCAATGATCCCCTCCCCAGTCAAAGTCCTTTGCCACCAGAAACGGTATTTCTGTAATAGCAAGAGCTTCTGTGCTTTACTGCATCCTGGAGAGATTTCTACCAGCCATCTACAATTTCAGCATGTGACAAAACAATGGTGCCTGCAACAACACGTACCGTGTTACAGAAGATAACACCAACATGTCATACTGTATATTTTCCCAGCTGCATGGGGCATCCTAACCCACCAAAGTCCTTCACATTTTGCTACATTTTAAGTGCTGAAGAGCTCATCAGGAAATGCAACTCTGCAGAGACCTGCTGAGACAAAATCTCTTCTGTGGACAAAATCTGCTGTCTGCATAAAAGCTGTCACCAACCTGCCTCAGGCCTGACTGGAAGGGTCATACAGAGGAACAAATAGGTCACAATGGCTAAGCCCCACTTTCAACCTTGGCCCTGTGGCAGGGATGGCTAACACAGGGGCCAACTGCACTTATTTGTGTAATGGGGACACACCTGTTAAGTGGCAGGGTCTCAGTGCAGTTACAACTCATGGGCCACCAACAGACAGCCGAGAGGGAAAAGCTATTTATGTCCAGAGCTGCTGTTGCTGTCCTCAACAAGTCATCCAGCTTTCAAAATGTCTCTTCCAGGACAAAAATTCCACCTGAATTCCTTTAGCATATGACCCTTATTTAGCTTACCGCCAGGTTCAGTCTGTCTTCTATGCTCCCCCCCTTCCTATTTGACATGGGTTCACATAACTCTGACATGGAAGAGAGCTCTGCAGGCACTTCTCTCGCTGTTTCTTGCCTCCTCTGGTATGTCTATGCTATCTCATTTAGATGCTACCAGGCTGTGTAGGTTCACTGCTTCACTTCACAGCTCTCATTCACCTGCATGAAGAAGCCAGAGACTCTAATAAGAACCAGAGCTGCAGGCAAATTTCTGTACACACAGCAAAGACACACACCTTCACCTGGGCTTCCCAAAAAAACATCATCACCAAGACCGAGGCCAGACCACTCTGCCATCGGATGCCCTCTCCCTTACAAGCAATTGCAATGGCAACACGACTAGAAACTCCAGGCAGGGTTTGGCTTCTCTCAGGGACTTACGTAGGCTTTTTGGAGATGAAATCTGGGCTGCTTCAAAAAAATGCACAGCCCTGAGAAGATCTGAGAAAACCTGCATCTGCTCAATAGTTGTCATGTATATTCTGATTCCAAAGAGTAGGCTGTCGGGGTAGTATTTGGATACAGTGAAATAACCCATAGCTAGTTCATTTATGCAGGTTACAGGGACAATAGCAACAAGCACAGCATGCATATTTTTTTTTAAGCTCTGAACTAGATAAAATTCTTTTTCCACTTTGAACTCATGAAGATTTTATGGAAAGGGTCTGAAAGAACTCTTACAAACAATTTCACATTCCCAAAACAAGAAGCAATTTCAATATTGTGGAGCTGTCCTGGCAGATCTGTCCTGTCCAGAACTAGCAGTTTAAGAGGGAATAAGAACTAACATAACAGGAGTTTCTACAAAACACTGACTTTTGCAGCACAAAGCAATAGCTGTGTGCCCTCTTCCAGGCTTTTGCCATTATTGCAGTATCCTCCCCAGAGTATTCCCCTCTGCATCATCTGCACCAGTTCATTGCCTACTTCATTTCTGACTTAAAGTAATGAAACTTTGATAAAACAAGTTTTAAAAGATGAAGGAAACTGAAGCAGCTTCACAGGCACTCACATGCCCTCCCCCTCCTGTACTGAAGGCAGAGGTCTCCTACGATTGCTGCAGTTTGCATTTGGATTTGACTTGCATAGATTGGCCATTTCCTGCTCCTGCAGGTGTATATATTTTTCCAGGATCTGGAGAAAACACAGCTTTTATTAACTCACAGAAATGCTTACACAAGTGCTTAAATACTCAAAGATGATAAATTTACCCATTAGTGAATCTGTTTCTCCGACCTGGAGAATATACCATGATCCTAGTGGGCTAGGCAGACCAGGAGACAGGGAGAGGTAAAACACAGTGGGACACTTCTATATTTTGACAACAGCTATTAATATATTACAAAGAGCACACTGTCAAGCTATTTAGGTTGCAACTTTTAACATGCCCTCTAAAATTCCTTTGTAACAAAGAGGAAATAAGTTTAGCCCAGCTGCAACTTTATTCCTTTCTTCCATGCTTTAAATAAAGAGCCACCTTGCAATGAGGTCTTTGCCTCTCCGATTTCTCCAGTCCAAGGTGGTCCAGCAAGCAGGCACTGGATGAAGGCTTAAAGCACCCTCTGCTATTCCTGGCTCTGACACTGACCTGCTGCACAGAGGGCAGCTTGGCTGACATCTCTCTGCCTCTGCTTCCCCTCCCAGCCCTTGTTTACCCTGGCTATTTAGGCAGCAAGCTGGTCAGGGCAGAGACTGCTCTTGCTGGGCCTGTACAACAGCTGGCAAAACAGACACAGGCCACCAGACACAACTGTAATATCACTATACTCACCAAAAACCCCAAAGGCTTTGTGCTACTGCTCAACTACAGTTTAGCTGCAGAAAGTGTTATTAAGCCTTAACTTTTCTGTCATATGTTGCCATGCATCTTTGGAACAAAATGCTCCATTCAGCTTACGTCATGAAGACAGGGCTCGACTCTTGCTTCTGCAGCTCCTATGACTGAGTGAAGCAAAAATCTTCAGTATAGGGACTATCTTTTTACCATTCCCATGACAGGGTCTTGTTGCAGTGCAGGTCTATACATAAAATTAACATTACTATACAGAACAACTGGCAGCCCGACACGTAGGACAGGTGCCAAGAACCACAACCATCTAAAACCACTCTATACGTCCATAATAGTGACACAACATTCTGTTAAACATTTACTTAATGCTGATTCAAAGAAGCAGCAGCAGCACATTTTTAACACTAAGAATGTGCTTTAAGAACCCTTCCAAGTCAGGCCCTGCTGTCTCTAATATACAGTAATTCACACTGATGCGAACCTAGTGATTTCCCCCCCGCCCCGCCTAAGGAATGAGGTGTACAGAAACACTGCTTAAAGCAAACTTCTTTCTTCTTCTGCAAGTGCATGATCAAATCAATACCTTAAATACTTAACTTCGCTTACATCCGCAGCTCACAATTAACTGAAACTACCAGAAAGGGCAAATATGAGAGATTGTCAATGCTGTGAATATGCCTTTCAGCATAACAGCTAGTGTCTGGGATTAAGTCCACATCTTCCTCGGACAACATCAGCAAATCAATTTAACATTGTTTCAGCCTAAATAACCATAGCTGGCAATTTTTAAAGGTAGATAGTCAGGATAAGTAGATAATTAAAAAAATTAAATCAAATAGTTTCACAATTCTATACCACAATTTCTTTTTCTCATGATGCTAACAGCTAGGGTTTTACAACCAGTTTCTTATAAATGTTCTCTCTTCTTCATTTTGGCATAAAGACATTTTATAAGCAAGCTGACTGCACAAACAGTTGTCTCACATACGAGCTAAAGCCTGTTGCTCTGATATTCTTGTTACAATTATGTGAAGATATACCTAACAGAAACAACATTTTAAAGAAATAGTGTCGTTTTCAAGTTAATCACCCTTTTAAAAAATGGGAAAGTGGGGGCAGGGTGTAAGTTTCACAGTTATCCTACACTCTAGGCTCAAATTTATCTCTATTTACAAAACATTAACAGATGGCTTATCAGAAGTCATTTAACAGCAAAAATGATCAAACTATTCTGAGAATTTTTTTGTTTTAAACAGTAAATATTCCCTAGACTAGCTTTTAACTTACGCCAGCCTCTCAGGGACCATCAGTTCAAGATCTAATGTTAGAGCCATGCACATTATTTCATTAAGTACATTTACCATAAACGGTTTCAGCCTTTGCTTTCTCAGTTGCAGACAGTATTGCACAAAAACCTCCTAAAAGCAAAAACCAGTGTTCACCTCATACAACATTATCCAGAACGTGTAATAGAAGCTTCAGCTCTTGAGCGAGTCAAAGCCAAGCTTGACAAACTCAAGATTTACTCTGTATCACTAAGAAAGCACAGTTATCAAGAAGGTCCAGCTATCCATCATCTTCCTCACCATTCTATTTACCCAGTGGTATTTTAGCTTAAACACCTACTCAGATCAAATGTAACCTTCAATGAGCAACCTATCAGGTTCCTACTTAAAATTACTGTCAGGAAGAAGGACTCTGTGCCCAGAAGCTTACCTCAACTCCCTCCCCAACTTGTATCAGTAGTCAAGCAAAATGTAACCTCTGTCTGCAAATCTTACTCCCTCAATTGCAAGAGCAGCAATCTTGGAGATTGCTCTTGATCTTGGAGACATGCATGAGGAGCAAGTGGTATGGAAGACACATGGCTATTTAAAATCCTCAAGCTGCCACAGAGACTATTAAACTCTTCTTTATCTAAGTACAAATTTTACAGCAGTACCACAACTAAACACATGCACTAATGCTGGTTCTTCTGGAGACGTACAGATACCCAGACCCCTCGGTACCACGATATGCCCATGCCTTATCTGTTGCCAAAACTGTCTACCCTATTGGAGCAAAACTCCTGCAGCTGTCCCCAGATGCTGGATCTCCACACAGGGAAAACAAGTGCTTGGCGTTCAGGTATTCTCCATAAGACCTGGCACACTCTTTCAAGGAGCTGAAGATTGTCCAAGCCCTCCATTAAGTTAAAAGTAATTAAAGGATTCATCCTCCAGATATATTTCAAGGTTTCTGTATAACCAGCTTGTAACGTCACTTGCTGTGTTACCCATGACTGAACTCCCTAGGACCAGGGCAGTACTGACCAATACTAAAAGCAGCACTCGGTACTGGAGTTGTTTAAAGAAAACTTGAAAATAGGACTCAGCACAAAAGCACATCCTAGAATTACTAAAAAAACCTGTTCATAGAAAACCTAACAGCACTGAAATCCCTGGGAGCTTATGATACTCAAGCAGCCTTCCCTTCACTTAAACCCTCTGACCTAGCAAACCTCTTCTGTAGCTGTTTATAGACCTGCATTCCTCTGCAGGGGGAAGTGGTGGTCCTTACATACGTTGCACCTGCTCTGCTGTACACCTGATCCCTCCTGCAACTGAAGGAGCGTAATATCACCTTATTCTTAATGAAAAATACAGAACTTCATTTCCTCAGGAGACAAAATCATATATCACAGTCGACAGAGTACAACAAACAGCCATTCTGCAGCACTTATTCCTGCTGACTTCCAAGGGAACTGTGTTTAACTTTCAAGCTGTGAAGACTTAAGGGGTTGAAGTGCTGGCCTGAAAACCCAACACAAGGAGTTTCAGCACCACAGAAGTTCTGCTCCTGCTAGCAGGAACCATAATTGTTTCCCTAAAGTTTGTGCTATTGATGAGAGAGCAATATGAGACAGCAAAATAGGCCTCAAAAACTGCCATCCCTTCTTTTGATTTATGTCAACACAGTGTTTACAGAAACAATAGTGAGTCACTGGATGACAAACAAGATCCTGGGCTGGCAGCTAAAGGGAAACTACAGGTAGGGATTCATAGATCCTGAGACCATCATCTTCCTCTTGGGATTCCCTAAAGTAGCAAGGAAAGCCCAGGTTGCGTGGCTGCCTCTGAGTGGCATTTTGTACGCTAGCAAATTTGAGAGAGGAAAGGCCATCTTTGTGTCCTTACCAATCACTGCCAAGGCCCAAGCCCCAAAAGCACTTAATCTAGAAAGATGCTGGTGTCACACACAGTAAAGCCAAAAAGGGCTTGCACCTACTCCTAACCTATGATGTGCTGCTAAACTAGGGGGAAAAAATGAAAACAAACAAACAAAACCAACCCTTATACACAAAACTTTTGACAACCATCACCAGTTACACCAGCAAGATGCTCTGTGAGCAGCAGAATCTAATTCATATTCCTGGGGCCCCCTGCCACGAAGGCTCTTGCACCTAATAACGTACATAAGCCTACTCTCCAGCCTTTCCCCACAACACCAGCCCAGGCCTCGCTGCCTCGTGGCTTCTTCAAGACCATGGCAGGACTAAGAAGCGAGGAGGGAGCATGGGCACACCACAGCCACCCCAGCTGCGGCTCCGTCCGTGTCCCCATGCTCCTACCTCCCCTAGCTTGAAGCTGAGGGACCGAGCTGAAGCTGGAGCGGGCCTCGGGACCAACGTCTGAGGGCCGCTCCCGCCAGGCCTGTCGCTGAGGGAGTCCGGGAAGCCCCCGCCGTGCTCGCCCGTTTCCTGGCGGGAACAAGAAGCGCCTCCCCACAAACCCCCCCAGCCCTCCTGGGCAGAGCCGGGGTCAGGCCCCACCACCTCGGGGCCACCACACGCGGTCCCTCCCCTTACAGGGGCGGCCCCACCGCGCGCCCGGCGCTGCAGCCCTTCCCCTGCCCTCGCCACCCCTCTTGGCGCAGGCTAAAGGCAGCGCAGCCGCGCTTCGAGAATAGCACCCCCCCGCCCCCTTCCCTCCGCCCCCTCACGGCAGTGGGGAGCCCCCCCCTTAGCGACTACGCCAGGAGCACAGAACGCCCCTTAGCAACCAGCTAGGCCGCAGCATCCCCGGCCTTTCCCAGCCGCCGCGGCCGCCTCCCCCCCGCCCTCCCGCCGGGAAGGCCACGCTTACAGGTCGGTGCCGAGCTGTGTGAAGCCGGAGTTGAGGCAGCCACGGGCTATGCGCCTCCAGAGGAGATCGCGGCTACTGAGGAAGCGCAGGCGGCGGCAGACCTGGCCCAGGCGGCCCAAGGCCTGCGCGTCCAGGTAGGAGCAGATGAGGAGCAGCAGCTCCTCGGGTAAGGCCCACAGCGGGGAGGAGGGGGAGGAGGAGGAGGAAGGGGGGGGGGAGGCGGCCCGGGATCCCCCTTCCGCCTGGGGGGATCGGGGGCTGCCTTTCCTCCCCATGGAGCAGCAGCTCCTGCCCCTCCTCCCCGGGAGCCGGAGCTGCTGCTGCCCGGGGGAGGCCAAGCCATGGACGGGGGCAGCCGCTCCCCAGTCACATGGGGCAGGAGCCGCTGCCCGTCACTCCCCCCCTCCGGCGGAGGAGGCGGCTACCGGGGCGGGAGGGGGCACGGAACCGCCGAGCCCACCCTCGTTAGCAAATTAATTCATTAACGGGAGCCGCTGGGACTCCCCGCGAGCAGTTCGCCCCCCTCCCCGTGGCCCGGCGCACGGGTCGGTATTCTTCCGAGCTGGGATTAGTAGTGTCACCTGATCCACGTATTCGTTAATAATGTGAATAATTAATGGTGAGGACGGTGATGCCAGCTAACCAGAGCATCTGCTCCACCACCTGGAGCAACCCCAGCTAGGCACTGCACCCCTGTGAAGGAAGGTGAACAGCAAGGTGATTAATGCTCATTAATTATCCTTGAACAGGGTCAGGAGCGCCTGTCGCTCACGAAGTGGCAGCAGCGGTCATCTGGTGCCGCACAGCAGTTTTCAACACTCACAGATTCCTGGGCCACGTAGAAGAAAGGGTCCTCCCCGTGTAAGAGCAGGCCCTGGCTGGATTTAAGGCTGGCTTTTCACACAGACCCTTCGGTATAGTCCATTCCCCCTTCCAGGGTTCCACAGAGCAGGGGCAGAAAAGTGCTCGCACTTCACATGTGTGTGTACATATATACAAGCACACAGCCATGAAAGAACAGTTCATAATAACTGAGTCATTGTTGCCATCCACAGGAGCCTGGAGTACTGACAACACAGGAGGATTCTGGTCCAAAATGGCAAAGTAGACCTACACAGACAGTGGAGCAGGAAAATATGAGTCTAGTGTTGTGTTATTCTTTCTAATAGTATTTTCCACTATACACAAGCCTGAAATGCTTGAGGAAATTTTTCCCTTAAAATTAAAAAATAGATAAAGTATAAGAAATTCATCATCTGCCTAAAATGCTTTGAACAGGTATCATTTACCCACAACAGTCTACATCTCCTTTTGCACCGTGGAGTAGGAAAATAAATTTCAGCATATAATGAGGTTACCATAGCATACAGGTCATGCAGACAGTACTTGCATCCTGTTCCAGAAGGTCATCTTGTCTGTGTAATCTCAAGCACTCAAATTTTCATACAACTAAATCACCAACTGTGGAAGCCTTGTATTTGAGAGGTTCAAAACTGCTGGCTGAGGAACCGTCTGGTCCGTTTATGCACCCTGGAAGTCAGGGAAGCTCTAGAAGGCAGCAAATGTTTTATCAGCATTTATAATGAGTGAATCAGATGGCTCAAATAATTAAAAATTTCTCAACCTAAATTTGAGCTCAGGTGAAATAACAGCATGCCCAGTACAGGGATTAAGTAGCCAGTTGAAAGGGAGATAATATAACAAATTTTGCTTAATGTGAGATTATGGAAATGGTGTGAATACAGTTTTATATCAACTTAACATATTTTTGACGGCATTAAACTTGTCTCTTTTGTAATAGACTTCGGCAATATCTGAAACATTAAATTTTTTAAAAGCTAAATGACTTCTCTGTTTTAAATTGTTATTGTAAAGACAGATTTATTATCAAGTTGGTCTTTCTCTTGTGGGATCCCACAGAGACAGCTTGTGGACCCTACATTATTTAATATTTCTACTAGCAACCTGAAAAAAATTCTGAAATCATTATTAGCAAAGCTTTGTAGAAGGTGCTAAGCATTGGGCAAGAGGGAAAGGGTGCATAACCCTACGTTAAATTTAGGCATAATCAAATTGTATGTATTTCAATCAAGCCAAATGTAAAGTCTCACATCTAGGAACAAAGAATGTAGGTCACACTGAAAGGATGTAACTCTATCCTGCAAAGCTGCAATTCCGTAAAGACTTCATTAAGATGAATAATCAGCTGAACGTGAGCTGCTTCTGCAGTGCTGTGACCAAAGGGCTAGTGCTGTCCTGGGAAACAAACAAGAGCTGGGAGGTTCTTTTACTTCTGTTTTTGACTCTGTTGTGACTGCTTTGGACATAATTTGTCGAGCCAACATTTCAAGAAGGACGTTGAAAAACAAGAGGGGTTTCAAAGAAGAGTAGTAAGAATGATTACAGGACTGTCAAACGTGTTTTATAGTGAGACCCAAAGTGCTCAGTCTATTTAGCTTTCTAAAGAGAAGGTTAAGGTGCGAGGTGATCATACATTATGAGCACTGAAACAGGAAGAAAAATCTGGTAATACCAGGATCTTCAATTTAGTGGACAAAGAGATAAGATCACTTGACAGAAGGTGGTGGGAAACAAATTCATAAATAAAGAGTGCTTTTGTAGTGAAGAAAATTAACTGTTGAAACAGCTTATCAAGATTTATGGTAGATTCGCCGTTACTGGATTTTTTTAAAGAAACAATATCAGGGGGTTTCTTCCCTTAGAGAGAGAGCGCGTGTCTAGACCACGACTACTAAAACTTAAACCAGGAGTTGACTTGGCAAGTTGTAACTCAGGATCAGACTAAGGCAGTCAAAAGGCTCTACAGAGCCCTCTTACTCTACAGAGGCTACATCTGCATAGCGCATGTCCCCCTGCACTATGTGACACCCATATTCCAGTGTACAGTAGTCTCCAGTCCGTGCCTGTGCCACTCTCCCAAGGAAACTACTTGGTGCAGTCCAGGAGGAGCCTGGGAGCAAAGTAACACATGGAGTGCGACCCTTGGGGATACCATGACCAAGGTATGGACAAGTGCAGCTGTAGAAGCAGGGCCTCAATGCTTTCCAATTTGTGACCCTAGGTTTAAGCCAACTATGAAATATTTGGCTAAGGTGAAATGTGCGTTTGCATGTAGTAATCGTGGAGAGGGTCAAATACATTCCAGACGGGACAAAAAGAGTCACATGAAGAAAAAATTGTTATGTTGCTCTCAAATGTAGCATTGTTTTCTAGGATGGATAATTGCCTTAAAACATAGTAAGAATAAATATTCTTTGCCCAAAACATATATATCTTCCATTATTTTGGGGTTTTTTTTAAGAGAAATGGACCTACAATTGTATATACTTGTTCTAGGGCACGGTTTCAGCCACTGTGGCTGCTGTGGAGCTGTCAAAGCTGTGCACCACAGGCTAAGAACCCAATGGCACTAGTTTTCCCAACAATGCCGAAGTGAGTGCGCGTGTAGGCGTCTGCAGGAGCAAAAACCAAGGAAGATTATGAACCATTACTAAAACTGTATGTTTAGCAGGATTAATTCCATTACATTGTTCATACTCCAGTAAAGGGACTCAGTGCAGGTGCTCAGTGCAGTGTAATCATAAAGTCAATAATATATCCTCTGAACCCCTAGAAAACGGGGTAGGGTTCTGTGCTGAAGTAGCAGACCACTCCAGCATCATGGCTTGCAGGGTTTGTAAGCTAAAATCTGGGGGGCTTATACCTGTAAAGCTTGTGTTTTAACAGTGTAAGCCAATGAAATCCAGCTCGGAAGAAGCACCATTTCAATACCTGCCTGTCAGTTATTTTTTTTTTGCTGTCTTCAAGGGGTTTTATTCTTGCAGTGCCCTCAAGTACACCTTTCCAGCTAAAGACACAATCATGTGGACAGCTCTTTGTTTTGTTTTTCCTTCCAACCAATGCTTTTGTGTATTTCTGAAACTTAAGACACCTCCTCTGCTACTACAGTACTTATCTGTAACACCATCGCTTTGAGGGATTAAAGCAGGTTACTTGTTACACACTTAGATCAAGAGTTATCTGAGTAGAAAGTCTATCCCGTTAGGGTTGGCGGAATCTGTTTTTGATCTTGAGTTGTTTTGATTTTCTCTGAGAGCAAGTAACATGTTATTTTAACTTCTGAATAAGGTGTGCTACCTGACTGTGTCTCTTCTGTTTGGCAGAAAGGATTAGAAACCTCCACGGAACTTGCACTCTATTAAAGCAGAGTGCTCACCATTGAGAACCAAGGAGCTGAATTGTTTTCAGATTATATGTGTGTGTGTGTCTTTCCCACATCAAAGACTTTGATGGAAGCTGTTCACGCTATTGTCAGGAATGCAGGGATTGGCACAAAGGTGATTAGCAAAATTGCTTTTCTGCAGGAGAAGCACAAAAATTATCAGAGGATTAAAGAGGATAAAATTAAAAGGTTATGCTGAATTTGGGGGTAAATTTTCTCCTTTTTATCCCAAATTATACATATTGATTTGGTTTTACCTAGAAAAGGTCTGCCAGAAGAAATCATGATTAGATGCTATTTGGTACGGGTTCTGTTAAAGGGCGAGGAAAAAACTTCCCTTTAAAATACTCCCAACAGACCCTATTCTGTGTGTTTCCAAACCACATCTACAAGGAGCTTTTAATGAGCACTAAGGGCACCCAGCCAGCAGCCACCCCCACGAGGTTCTCAGCAGCCACAGGATTGGGACCTTTAGTCATAATTATGCTGAAAATCATGAAAACAAACAATTCCATAAATCAGTTTGTCATCAGTGATGATGTTTGTTTACTTTTCTCACTACACTCTGCTGACAAAGATACTAAACTGAGGGAATCGCTTTCATTATCCACTTGCTGGGCATATGCAATGCTTTTCTATTTTGATCAGTGGCTGAGCTGCTTGAATGGTTTGGAAAAAAAGGCAATAAAAATGGATTCTCAAATATTTTAGTGTATCAAAATGAACAGGCGAGCTTTCCAGAAGCTCTCTTGCTTGGCAAAACTGCAGTGCAATAAAAAAATGTGGCACCTCCCATAGCCAGCAGAGTTCTCTCATCGTGCTGGTTTAGACTCTGTTTACTGTTCATTTTCTTTTGAACAATCCTGTATTATTTGCTAAGTACCAGCCATATACCTGTTTCTTGTCTTTGCATTTTGAGTTTTGTTTGTTTGTTTTACTAATCTGTTATTTTCTGGAAGTCACCCAGAATATTTTATTTGTTTTTAACCTCATTTATCAAAGTATTATCTAAAGCATCTGTTCAGAAAATGTTCATTTTAACTGTTTTCCCAACAATGACCTTCTTCCTCCCCCCCAGGCCACATCAAGTTGTCACTCACCAGACAGCTGTGGAATTTGGAATCATTCCTTTTAAATGCTTTACAATTCCAAATGGTAGATTTCTAATGGCACAATATGATTGCCACAAAGATCTTTAAATTTCCCAATCCTCCCGGCTTCAAAGGCTGGACCGTCCTTGATCTCCTGAAGGAATGCTTTTGAATCTTGTGCTTTTATAGGGGCTACCTATGAAGATATTTTAGGGGCTTTTTCCTTTCATACTTAGAGCCTGAGGAACTAAACATTCACATACCCACTGGTTTCTTTCAGAGTAAGATCAAGACTTACGAAGTTGTTTCTAGAGATTTTCAGCTCACTTTTCATTAATTCCAGAGTTTGTTCCAAAACTGTTTGGACTGCTTCCAAAGCAACATAAGAGTATCCTCGGCGTAGCAGTGACTACGATACTGTTTTATCCTGTGTCTGCCTTCCACCTACATGGCTTCTTCACATGGTTCCTAGCCTCTCCATGAGCATGCCTGACAGTGTCCTGCCTCGTGGTGTGCCCACGGGTACAGCGGGGTCCCTTGCTCTTGGAGGATGTTCCACGGTCATGTCACTTACAAGGTAATAATTTGTTCAAGGAAAGTGAGCAAACCTAATCCTACAAGCAGTTTGGGGTCTGCCTTGACCAGGCAACCAAGACAGAGCCTAATTACCTGCAACAATTACAAATTTGCAGAATTACTAGACTTCTAAGCTTCCTTTTCTCTTCCCCTGCAGCCAGAGGCAACATTTTACTAGTAGTCCTTTCTTGCACAGTAGGATTTCTCAATCAGGAGGCTGCCGTTTTTTATTTCTCGCTGGTTAATTCTGTTGTATCTCATCATTGAAACACAGAATCCATCAATCTGAGGTTAAGAGATTTATAGTGCAGCAACAGGAATCCACTTGGTGCTAGAAATAGCCTTTATTTCTATTCAGTTCAGCTTATGTCAAGCCATAAGGCAAATTTGACCCTCAATTCTCTTGTTAATGAAGCACACGTGTATATTAAAAAATATAGAGTATCCCCCTGTCGATCCATTGTTGGTCCTGCAATGGAGCACCACGTGAGCACAAGGTCCCAGCCAGCAGATTCAGCTGTAGGTTGGAGGCCTTTGGCTGCAAACCCCTTGGGGAAAGCACCGTGCTTTCCATGGCATGACCTCTGCTGTGGCTGCAGGCTCTCGGGTATTATTATAAGGAGCAACTAATGCTCTGTCACCACAGTGAGTGTATGCTTAGATATCCCTTATTGCTAATGCACGTGATTTTTAAATAGTCCTCAGCCTAACCTCGGGTTTTGTGACGAGAACAACAAACTGTAGGAACAACTAATTACTAACCCAGTTTATGGGTCAGGGAACGAGCCTTAGATCCTCATTTACACAGGTTTCGTATGATCATGTAAGCCCTACCTCTCCAAGGCCATTTATGTTTGTTTGTTTAGATCAGTTTAAAAAAAAAAATCCCACATCCCAAAATAGAGAATGTTTTCCTTTGGAACTGGAAGCAAACACACTTGATGGCTTTAACATCTGCTGGACAATGCGTGGATGGGTGGTGGGCACCTCACACAGTTTTGTGACAAACACATGTGCGTACAGCATGTCAGATTATAAATCCAAGAATAAAGAGTCATTAAAACCTCCCTTCTCTAGCCCACCTGCCATGAAAACAGGCCTTTCACTCTATCTCTTTAAACTGAAAACGAGTATTGGGAAGGAAAATGCCGGCATTCCAGGGATTCAAGTCAAAAATCTCCCCCTCCAGTAAAGGAGGTCTGTCAACTGAACATAAATTGATCCATTGTCTGTCTCCCATCAGGACCCACAAGCCACCCCATGCACATACGCTTCTATTCTTGCTAGAAAGCGAGACCTCACAGTCCAAGACCATCACAGTAACATTTACATCTCTCATTGGCATGATCTGAAACTCTGCATAATTCTCACATACCTTTTCTGCTTTTGCAGCCTGTTAGTGCAATTTTTGGGTGCAGATTCCAGTGAGATTAACTTGCTCCCCAGCAGAGCACGAGCCCTCTCGGCTCCACCATGAGTGCAAAGCTTTCTGCTCTTGGAAGGGAGGAAAGGAGAAAGAGCCATTTGCACTCTGGATTAACTCTTACCAGAATTCACTTGAGTGCCACGAGTGATAAATTTGGTCCTATTCTTTCTCTTTTCCTCTAGGCTTGCAGTGGACTTATCATTGTTAGTGTGTCTGAATTATTAGTAGCATTATACTGAAACACATCTCAAAGGACGAAACAGCCAGGCTGTGCAAGATGCCCATGACCCTGCAGAGGAGAAAGGGCTTCTGACTTACAGACATCAGTTGTGACTCTTAAAACTGAATTTACTAGTATGCAATGATGGACAAATCATGATGCTCACAGATTATTCTCCTTACCTGTAACTGTGTTTCTTTTTCTGTTTAGACATTGTCAGCCTTGTACCGCTCTGAGCCCTATAACTGCATTAGTAATGCTAGGAAGAGAATAGCTTTTTAAAAGGGGTAAAGCCCACAGCGCTTTTTCCTGTTGCTTATCTCTCTTTCCACACACGCAAACATGCAAATGTGCTTTTTTTTTTTTTTTCCCCAGCATGTACCTCTGTACAAGGAATCAGGGAAGCCATAAGCCACGTACTTGCTTATTTTCTGTCATCCACTCCGAAGCGCAGGGCCCATTTGCTGCGTGGGTGCCCTGGCAGGTGTTTGGATGTGCAGGTGTGTGTGCAGGCAAAGTCCCGAGCGCAAGCACAGACAAAGATTGGAATACCAGGGCCTTTCAGTCCGAACCTGACACTGCCACTTTAAAACCAGAGACATGGACATCAAAGTTTTCCACTCCCCAGAAGGAATGGACTATTTTGCACCCTTCCAAATGATGTCTCTCATCTCTCTGCCTTTCCTACAGCCTTCTCTCTCTCTCACACACACACACACTTTTTCTAATACTATCCCTCCCTCTCCACTTCAAACCATGGGAAAAACCTGGGAAAAGAAGCTTGCCGACTAAGGGACCGTTTCGCTGCATTGTGTTTTCCAGCTAGACCTGAACAGACTGAAATCAATTCAGCTCTCTCTCACTCGCTCTTTCCCTCCCTCTCCCATGTCTTTTTTTGTTTCTCTTAGATCGTGCTCTCTGCCTTAAGAAAGCCCAGTTCAGTTATACCCATCCCCATAGCAATCAAGTGACCAGTGGGGTTTTTTTTATTGCTTGTAAAAACACAGTATCTTTTTCATGGGAGTCAGGTTTGGTTTTGGTTTTAAATGCTCACTGAGCAGTGGCAACAACCTGCAAAATCTTTGATCAATTCTCACGTATCCATTTGAAGTATCTTTAGTGGACCCATCAAAAGAAAGGGGCTTGGTAATTAATATTGTAATACAGTGTACCAGCTTCTCATTGTGTTATTGGCAGGAGGCCCAATTTAACAAAAGCACACAGAAATACCTGTATCTGATCTGAATTGCTACGTGCTCTAAAAAAATATACATTATTAAAGCTGAAGTCCAGCTGTTGCTATATTAATATCCTCTGTTTTTTATTTGCTCCTACCTTTTGGAAGGTTTCAGTTTTCATTCTGAAATTTTCCAGGCTTGCTCCCAATACCGAGGTTATAACTGCAGGGTAAGAACCAGAGGAGAATGCAAGAAGGTTCACTGGAAATTTGAACAGGCGAGATTCAGCCCAGCAGAGCCAGCAGCCCGAAGAAGGCAGAAGTGTCACTTAAATTTTGATCGTACCACCTGTTGACAAAGGCACAGAATTAAGATGTGCATGCAACCTGACTTTTATGCCTTCCAAGCTTTGCAATAGTTAATTACACAGTTAGTGTTCCCTTAACGTATTTTTTTTCTTTCCCTGAGTTGTCCAGGGTTTCAGGGCCAGATGTGAGCTTGCTGTAAAACAACAGTTTCTCTGCATTTGGCAGAATTATGCTGCTTTGCACCGAAACAGGGTATCACCCAAAGACAACACAAAATTTATCCACCTGGCCTATCCAGAACTTCCATAATAAAGAAAACCCACTGCCCAAGATTAACCACAAAACGGAAATGTCCAATGAATGGCAAATGCCGCCATTGCAAAACAGTTTAAGCAAGAAAAAGAAAGGTGCTGCGAAGTTGCAGGTTATCACCACCACCCAGTGGACCTGAGCCCCAGTGGGGATTTTATAGCTTGCCCTAAAAAACCTAACACTCTCCCAGTCAAACTGGACTTGCAAAGTCCAGCCAGCAGATGATGGCATGCAAGAACTTCTTCTCACATAGCCCCAGTTGACCACAAAATGGTGAGGTCCTAATATGCTGTAATGATAGCTAAATCAAAACCAGTGCTGCAGGAAACCACTCACCACTTACAAGGCACTCAGTTCAGTTCGAGTCATCACCCAGTCCCAGGGCAGGTACGTCCCATTTAAGAACTGAATTGTCACCTTCTGTGCTACCTGTAGTTTCCGGCTGGAGCAGTCCTAAATACAAGTCATTGCTCTGAAACCTGCCTTCCAGACTGACAAACTCAAAGCTGTCTGTCTGTCTGTCTGCCTGCCGCTGCCTGCTGAGTATCTGTGAAAGTCAAGCAGAACTGTTGGGTGCTTATCACCGCTGGAAACGTCATTTTATTTAGGTGCCAAAATACTGTTTTCAGTGTCTAACTTCACACTCTTAACACTACACTCACCTGCCTTTTGCACTATTTCGTTGTGGTACAAGCTTTAGTACTACGATTCCAAATTATTTCCCAAACAGCACAGCACAACACGGGCTGTTCTTCCTCTACCACCTCAAATACACTGGCGGGATCAGGTAATTGCCTTGCAACTTAAACGGCCCGAGGTTTATAACCAGTATCTCCTTAGTATCTTTATTTTGGCAGCACCCAGAACGCGGCCTAATTATTTTCAGCCAGCTGCACAGCTTTTCAGAGCTGTGCTTCAGGAGAAGAGGTGATTAATTATGACCCTAGTTTTGTGCAATACAGACTTTTAGGTAAAGGAATTGAAAAGATCAGCCATTCAGGTCGGCAGCAATTTCATTTGGTTTATACATGTGGGTATTGTGTGTGTGTTTATAAATATTCTCTGTATTTAATAAACAGTGTACTGTGTAAATACGGTTTACCAAGTATTTTTCCTATAAATTAATATATGCTAAGTAACATGCAGTATAACAGATTCTATATAAAATTGCAGAAAAGGGCAAATGAAATATTGCACAATGGGGAAATCCTAGATGATAGTAGATATTTGCCGTAGATCATAAATGAAAGTGGATAGAGCTTGTTATCTCTACCGCAAGGTACCTCCTGATTAGCGTGCTTAATCATACAAATGTAACGGTCTCCCGGAAGCTTTAGCACTGTATTTTTCTTTTTTTTTTTTTTGAGAAAAACAATGCTGGATAAAAAGAGAAAAAAAGTAAAAAAAAAAAACCAAAACTAAACATGGGGCAGAGCTTCGGTGTATTATCTTTGCTGTGACTGTGTTTTCAGGAGCAGTTTCCCGAGAGCTCAGTCTCTTACATGGTATGGTTTCTTGTGACTCTTCTGGCTCCTTATTTTATATAATACAAGAGTAAAATCTGAATATACGCTTTTTCAAACACTTGTAGTTGCTGAAACTGCCTGGCGGCTCTAGTTGCCCATTTCCAGGACTGCTGAACTTTTCTAGCTTGCAAATAATTGTCATGATTGTGTGTAAATGCCATCTCTTGGGACTCCTGCGATAGATACTGTAGGAATGCAATTCCCCTCAAAGTAGCCGAGAGGGATCCACTCCCCTGCACATCTTAAAACATTCTTTGGGGAAAAACTCTTTCTCTCCATCCAGACTCTCAATTACGTCCCTGAAAATCCTGGGAAGAGGGTTGAAAACAGGGTACACACTCCAAGAAATGAAAAATACGAAAGTTAAAAAAGAAGGGGGGAAAATAAAGACATTTTCCCTGCTCATATGAACAGATGGACAAGAATAGCCTCCCGAGCAATCTGAACTGTGTACAGGAACATAAAGGCAGCAAACGAGCACTGTATTATAAAGGCAGAGGAGAGAACTACAGTGAGAAAGCAGAGAGATGGTGTTGAGACATTTTCGGGGGCGGGGGGGAGATGATTCGTTGGGCCAAGTGACCTTTTCCCATCCAGCAATTTCTTCTGTCCCAGTGCAGAATGACAATGGGAACCCAATGGCAGCGCAATCTGACATCCACATCCACACCGAAAGAGATTCAACTCGACCATGCTGCGCTGCTGCGGCCACGGGATGCTGTGAAACAAGCCAGACCCAAGTTTCCAACTTGCCCTCTTTTCTGTTGTTGTTGTTATTGCTGTTTGTTTCCATTCACCCCCTTTTTATTCTCCATTTTTTTTCTGTCTTGACTCTGATGGGGGCTCTTTTTGTGCAAAACAAGCCCTTCTGATCTCTTTGAAAGGCCAGCTCTTGTCATTCTTCCAGATCATCATTGTATGACATGTTTTTATATCAGACTGACAAAGGAGCTATTTGATCAGGGGGTATGGTGTGTGATTGTAAGAAATTCAGCTAGCCGGTGGCAACCATTGTTCCCCAAAGCGGCTCCCTGACCCCATTCTATTCAAGGAAAAACTCCCTTGGAGTGGCCTCTATTCATTGAGTAACACCAGTCCGCAGTCTCACTCCAGGAGTATGCTCAATTCAGAGGTGTGTCACCGATATTGCCCATCAACCAGCCTTTAACTCTTTCATCAGCATTAGGTTTCCAACCCAACAGCTGTTATCATAGGATGAGCTGGGGAGGGGGTGGGGGGTCGCGATGCATTCCAGCTCGCTGGAGCTCTCCTTATCTTGGAGAAATTCAACCTTCCTTTCAAAAGTTGCCTCGGAAAGTATCTGTCTGCTGCTTTCTGCAGAGTGCAGCCCGAGTTGTTTGCCTTCCCATCCCCGTGCCCTGAAACGTTCCAATTTGTTACTCAGCTTCTAAAACGAGTATCTCTGGGCTCGCTTAAGCTAATGAGGGGCTTTGCATTGATTTAAATGGTCTTTGGATTTGGCCTAAAATGATCTGTGGCCCTCCTGCGTCCCAATCCCACAACTTTCCCAAATAATCTTGTACCCACGTGTGCATCCGTGGCACCAGTGCAACTACTGGCTGCAAGAAAAAACACACAGCCAAGGCTCATCTGTCTCCCTAGGAGATATTTCGTCTCACATTATTGGCAGAGAAAACTTTGGGCATTCCCACGAGCTCCGAGAAGGCTATTCACTAAAGCTACTCCTGCTTCCTTGAGCGTAGCCCTCCATGCACTAACACAGAGCCTCCAAAACCCAGGGAAATCAGTGCAAAAGCTCCCATTAGTTTTAAGAAGCTGTGAACCAGGCCCACAGTCCTGTGCGTGCAGCGGTTATAGAGCACTGCCATGCAGCCAGAATGGCATCAGACTCAGGCGCCAGATAGCAAAAAGTTACGGATTTGGCACCACAGTGATGGATGGTTTGGAACGCTATTAGGAGAACTGTCTAGATGACAGGATTAAATCTGGACAGCCCAGTACAAATGCAGGTACACAGGTCACTGACAGTGCCTTGAGGAAGTCTGTGGAGCAAGTTAGACTCAGTTCATCCATCTTAGCATGGTTCTCCTGCATCTTTCAGTGCAAATTTTTTCCCCATGCAATGAGCAGGTCCACTGGCTCTTGCAGGCCACCCATCTCTCGTCATGGTTGCAGTGTTCCGGGAGCAGAGTTACTTGCAGGGCCTGACAGTCAACCATTAGCTTTCTTCCCTGGTTGGAAACACAGCCCTGCTTTCAGCATCACCGCTACACCCTCTCCACCTTCTGCAGCCTTCTTCCACCGGCATTGCATCCTGCCCGGGGTTTGGTACCACCTTGATAGCAGCTATCTCCGGGATCGGGATTTGTTAATAAACTCGGGCTCCCTCTGCTGGGACAGAGCACAAAATACTGGGGCGGGGGGGTGGGTGTCTGTCTGCAGGACGGGGTTACTTCACTGCTGGTCTTTTGGCTTTTTTCCCCATGACATTTCGGTAGATGTCATGATGAACCCTGCGTGTTTCTCCACTGGGTGATAACGGTGGAATAAACAGCAATGCTCTGCACTGCAGCATCCTTCACTGCATGCTCCAAAACCTCTGGGAAACTTGCATTAAACTTCCAGTGACCTGTGAAGTGATTTGGCACCATCTCTGTTTTACGCAGGGGGCAGGAGGAGCTCAGGTGGTCAGCCAGTTGTTCCTTGTCACGAGCTGAAATCCATGGCCCTCTCCTCTGTCCATTGAGACACACGTATTCCCACACCACAACACTGGATTTAACCCATCTGAGAACAGTCCCTTAAAATGCCTCTGCCACAGACTTGCTCTCCACCACAAGAGCCTTTTTCCATCAACATCAGATGACCACAAAAGCTGCAGCAGGTTGGGGAAACCTTCTCCTGCCCTTGCCCAGGAGCGAGACCCAGTTGTGTGCACAAAAAGCTGCTCCTTGGGAGGAAACTGTGTCTGCACAGCCATCTCTGCATCACAAGTGGAAGGCACTTCCCTGCTCCACACATGCCATGCTAAGCTGCCGCTCCGCAATTTAAAGCATGGGGAAAGAGTCAGGTGCAGACCTGCTAGCCAGGCATTCCCAGTCTGCAGGTGTGTAACATCCCTGAGCAACGGCAAAGAACTGCACTAACTGGGGCTGCTAGGACAGATCAAGAAAAGGGGAATGTGGGTTAAATCTCAGGAAAAAGATCCAGGCAAGAGTGTAGCCTGCTAGGAAAGAGAAGCTAACACAGTCCTTGAGCAGAACGGACCAAGCTGCAGAGAATACACTTCAGGGAGATTTTCCCAGTGGGTCTAGGACTCTTCCCATCTGCCACCTATGAATTCAGCACGCTACATTATCTCTCTGACCTTTAATCCACCCTTAGTTACTGTGCAGAATGTTACTGCATCAACATTTTTTCCAACAAAAAGTGCAGTGTAGATCGAATTAAATGCATTTCCTCAGCAAAGCTGCTGCCTTCATCGCTCACGTCTCTGCTTCCTGCCCAGACATCACTGCTGAGGGTAAGCAGACTGGGCTGGATGCTCTAGTTTCAAGGAAGGTCAGATATTTCCCTAACAGCTCAATACTGGCCAAATAACTGGAGGAGATCTGTTGCCCTCCACGACAGCAATGACAGATCTCTCGTCAGTGATTCAGGCGTTCAGCTTGTTCAGAGTGGCGTCCTCCAGCATCCTGACGTTCACCCTGCTGCCTCTGGTTTTATCTAGAGCTGAGCCTTCTCTGCGTAGGCCATTGGCAGAGGTATAAATTTACTGTACTGATGGGGAAATATTTGCTTCCCCACAATGTATGTGGGGAAGCAAATAATATAATATATTAACAATATAGCAGCAAGTAACTTCGGAGCTCCTACCCTTGTAGGGACCAGCTATAGGTTTAAATCAGAAGAAGCAGCAGCACATTAAGGATGAGGGCTCCATACTACGTTGCCAACTCTCCTGTTTCCTGCCCTGAGCTCTTCATGCCCTGCCAGCACGTGCCCTACCTTTTGCCTGGCTGACTGCTCTTTGGGCTTCTTGTGGCCTTCTGCACGGTGGCCACCTACCAGGTGGCCTGCTTCAAATGACAGCTCCAAACCTGCCTCAGACAGCAGCAACGGCAGTGTGTATCCCAAGCATAAAAACCAGCAGGGGAGCAATAAGTCAGCACACACAGAGCTTTCCTGCACAGACAGCAACCAGGAAGGCCAGACCCATAAGTACCGACAGTTTCGATGCGCAGTACCTGGGATGCCACGCAGACAGTGGAGCAGAGTCCGATCCCGGTGTCTGACATCTCCCCCAAGAAGTCAGTGGAGCTCCTCTGGACTGTGCGGCAGGACAGGGTATGGCCAGGTCAGCCCAGCTCATCGTGCCATGTGGTGCACCCAGCTCTGGGATGGAGCAGGTACCCAAGAAGTGTGGAGAAGCAGCAAGCAGTGGATGCTACCCAGCAAAACAGCCATGAAATAGCTGCTGTGTCACTGGGGTTTTGCCCTTGCTGGCATTTCCCTAAGTGAGGGTCCCTTAAGCAGCCCATTAGGGGTTCACTTGGTCTCAAGTAGCAGAAGCTGCAAATTTGTCACCTTGGGTTTGCTCAGGGTGACAGGAGAACTAAAAGCCCATGTGCTTCACTGATTGTTTGGCTCCAGCTTCCCTCTCCTCCCTGTAGACATTCTTTCCCAGGAAATGTACTTTAGGGAGCACAAGGGTGGGACCCACAGCCCCTCCTCCTCTCTCCGCTGCTGAGCCCAGCTGCCTTCCAGAGAGGGCTTCTCTGCTGCCTTCTGCCTTTCCAGCTGGGACTTCCCCATGCTTCTGCTCGCTTTGTCTCCTCCACTGCTTGTCTCTTTGCTCACATCACCAGGAGACCCTCCCACACCGTAGGTAGCAAATACAAAAAGAAACGCCACATCCACACCACGTGTAAGGTGACCCCATGTTAAAGCGCTGAGGGCTTGTCCAAAATCCCAGCTCACGGAGCCTCGCCATCAGGGCGAAAACCTCAGCTGTGATTTTCTCTTCCCTGTAGGGAAGTTTCTCACCCTCCTTGATGCTTAAGGCACCAGGGGAGCTCTGGCTGGGGACCGAAGTGCCTGGAACCATGGTGGCCTGGGGGCTGTCACATCCAACCGCACCAGCTGGCAGCATGGCCCATGGGGAGGCCACCTCCACGTCACACCGCACCACCCTGGTGTCCAGCCTTGCGCCGGGAGTTGTACATCTCCTTCTTGCAAGGCGGTCGGAGGGCAGCGTTGGTGGAGGACAGGCGGCTGCTGCGGTGGAGACAGTCATCAAGTGCAAGTCATCCCCCTGCGCCGGTGTCAAGTGCCCGGCAAAACCCATGGCTCTGCAGGGGGAGGTGGTGAAACCCTCAGCTCCTCGCAATGATCGCTCTGAGAGGGAGTGAAGTGCAGACACTTCGGGCCCCATGACGGAGGCTGCAAGGGCTCAGCGTGTGTCAGCAACCACCGCTCTCCCCTCTCAGTTCCCCCAGTCCTTTAGGGGCTGGGGATGCCCCTCCACCAGCCATCAGCAATTAGTAGGAAAGAGCTTTACTTATGATTAACCAGGTCATGATAGTGGTGGGATTTGGGTCAGTGCAGCAGGTGCTGCACATACTGCCACAAGCTGCAGCCATGGCCTCGGGAATTTGCAGTTTCCACAGCACCTTTCCTCCCCCTGCCCAGCCGTAGCCCCTCCATCTTTTGGTCACACCTCGGCAAGTGCTGCGGGACAGCATCTGGAGACAGCGACCAGCTCTTCAAACACAGATTCTGCCAAAACCTTTGGGTATACGAAAACCTCCTCACTCACCGCTGTCGCTGTGCTGGCTCAGTGTAGAATTGCAGATACGGACATTGAGGATAATTGGGTCAAAGCAACCTCTACTCACATCTGAACTAATCCAGAGCGATTCTAGTGAAGTCTGAGGAAGAACTGAGAACATCACAACTGAGAGCAAAAACACCTCAGACTTCAACAACTGAATATTTGAATAACCAGAGATGGAGACCTCCTGGGCAAGCATGAGACTCAGGATTTCAGGATTCATTATAAAACAAATGCTACCTTTGCTTTAGAAATGTGCTGTAGCCTTTGCAGCAGAAAACAAGGAATAGGAAACTGTAACCATGCCTTAGCTGCACCTCCTGCGGGGATTGTCCATGCCTCTCTTCTTCAAAACAGACTGGAGTTACAGCAGTCCCGACAAAATGAGGGTTACAGCTCCACGTGTCTGCTTCAATAGCACCGAAAGTCCCTGCAAGAACCTCTTGGAAAATACCAGCCCTGAGCAGAGAGAGATCACTCCGGTGGGTGGTCACTGCATCATTTCTCCTCCCAAGATCCTGGACACAGCCAAGCCAACGCCGGACTCCACCGCCAGATGCTGCGGCCAAAACAGTTGGCTGCACTTCACAAGAGATGTTGACAGATGGGAATCAGCTTAAAAAAATCCCTACAAGAGCTTGGAGAGACCTGGAAAACCCGCTTGAAGTGCCTGCAGGAGCTTGGTCAGGTCAGTTGGCACCGTAAGCTGGAAGAAAAGACTGCAAAATCAAGTGCCGTGAGTTGAAGTTAGGCAATTTTAAACCAAAAATACCAAATAATATTGAAATATGGAGTCCCTGCAGGATATCCTTCCTTCCTTTTCCTAAAATGAGGACTATGGCATTCACTCAGAAGGCAATGAGCAGGATCCTCTCATCTAAGTATCGCAGAAGATTGGGACCTCCAATCCGTAATAATCCTCATGACCTCAAATCTGCTCATGTACAAAAGCAGGTTCCTTCTAGTTGGGATATGGGACAGAGTCCAACTTTCAGTCAAGGCTGGGGAATCGGACGTGAGGTTTAGAAAAAGATCAGTTTTGTGGTTTTGTACTTCACTTATAGCTCAGACTACTGCATATATACGCTGTTTCCCTCATTGGGCCACTTCCATACCTTTTCCTGGCCTCTTGCAGACTAATTCAGCTGATGCACAGCTCTGCCAGGATTTCTTTCAGATCTTAGTCTTTCCATGCACTAAGTCCCCCCACTTCTTCTCTAAAATGGGGCTATGCCACTTGCTTTCAGCTCCAGCTGGGAGCTCCTCGGGGCTCACCCCGTGTCTGCGCAGAGCCCAGATCAGCATCGGTCGCTGTGGCACGAGGTAAAAGGAGGAACGAGGATGCAAGACTTCGGTGAAACAGCCCTGGAAAGTGGGCGCCGCTTCTCTTGCTGAATTCTCTGCTGAGGGTTTGGCTCCGTTTGCGTCGGCTGCTGAAAGCTAAGCCACCCTGACGATGATGGAGCATTTTTGATGTCTAAAAAAAGCCCCCAGCAAAACCAATCGTTTCTGTTTATAACTGACCTTCTCTGTTATGCAGAAAAAGTCTGAGCAGCCAGAGCTCACCCAGCTCCAGCAGGTGAGAGGCACCCGTCACCACCTCCTGGAAGGGTGCATTTAGCAGCAGCTGAGGGGGAATGAGACACTCAGGAGATGCACAGACCAGGATTGCCGTGTGCACCCCAAACAGTTAAATACACAAGCTGCGAATAAAACATTTACTCGCAGACCCGGGTTGGGGAAAATGGGTGGTCAGGTCTCCTGCTTACCCTAAATTTCTCATTTTTTCCCCTTTGTGAGAATCAGATTCGCCTTGTACGGAACAGAGGGAGAAATCCTGAGCGACTCCTGGGATGCAGGACTCACTGCACATGCGCTGCCCAGCACAGGGGGAGTCCCAGCCACAACCCGGGAGTCCCCAAGGTGGCAAGGTAATCCCAACATGGGCGAGAGCAGAGCTACTTTTAGTAGGTATTTGATAAAATAAGCAACTTTGTCCTGTTTGCACAAGGAATATCTAACACAGCTAAGTACAGAAAACACGCATCGTGCTGGGGTATGTTCTGCTGGGAATCTGGGACTACCGTACCTCCTGTGAAAGGACGGCAAAAGCATGGCATCAGGAGGGGACCAGATCTACACTTCAAGGAACCTTGTGGAAAGATCTTTGAAACATCTACATGGGTCTCAGGTGCTCGTGTCCTGCTGAAAGCCACTGGGACCCAGCTTCAGAAACAGCGCTCGGGCTGCAGAGCCCAGGCCCTGGCAGGACCACTGGTCCCCGGGTGCCCTCAAAAGCATGAGGACCACGGTGTTGTACACCGAGGCACTCACTCCTCGCCCCGCGCCGCTCTGCTACCCAGCGCCATCGAGGTGTACGTTTCACAAGGTCAACCTCTGCAGCACGTCCTCTGCGTTTTCAAAGTCTTTTGCTAACAGGTGGCCGGATCCCTCCTCCCCGTACATGCTGCAGCTTGAATCAGCCACTTTGATCAGGGGAAAAACATCCCAGGGAGAAAAGCCCTTGATGTAGCACCAGCAACGTGTTAGAAGAACCCACCAGCACACAGTGGAGAACCAGGGCCTGAAGCTGCAGAGGGAAATGGATGAAGACCTAACCAGTAACCTTAAACAAAACCCTGCTGTTGGCCTTACCTGGGACTCAAAGAGTATTTTATGTCTTTCATGGAGATACTCACATCTGCAGATGAGTCCGCACTGCCCACCAGCAGACACAGGCCAGCGTCGGTCCCAGACTGCTCAGAGGCATCCCCAGGATTGCATATGCTGACGGGAACCGCTCTCCCCTTACGAGCTCCCAGCTGGCTGTGCAGATGAAAATGGCCCAGGTGATTTGTGGAAACATCCGAACATCCAAACTGGACAAGCTTATCTTTGCAGGTTTGCTAGCTGGAACAGCAACTGTGAAAGAGAGCTGGACACCGAGCAGTTCCCATCCGTGGGGGCTTTGAAAAACATGATGCTCCACACATATGAGTGGTTGCCCTACAAACAGCAGTGGCTGACTACCTGGAGCCTGGTGTGGCCTGCTGGCTGCCAGTCCATCCTAACACACCCCAACAACCCATGCTTTAATTAAAATGGATAGAAATCCTGGCCACCACCTTGCCTGCTCTACTGGTGTGGGACAGCTCGAATGTTTGTCTGAGCCAGATGCGTTCACAAAGTCTTGGCTTTAATGGCATTTTGTGAAACAGGTTGGCTCCTCCACTGCAGCCCCAACTGCTGAGAAATCAATCATTACCAGCAGTTAGCTGTTTGATGGTTAACAGCCTGAACCGAAGCCAAACTGGTTGTTAATTGGGCTAACAACTGATTTCAAGGGGTTGTTTTGCAGGGCCCAACACTCCCAGCAATTGACTCGGAGTTGTAACTAGCAGCCAGGCAGCAATTAACGGAGCCGAGGGAAATTCGCAGGCCATTACCAAAGGGCCGGCTCCCAGCTGGGCATCTGCTTCTCACGGGGCAATGGAGAGCGCATCCACGTCCCAGGGCCTGAGCAGGCAAGTACAGCCAGCACTCAAGGTCCCATTTCACATCTCAGCAGCCAAAATTTTCATAACAATATACAGCCTGGGTCTCATCATCCTGAACTTCAGCTACTCCAACAGCTTGGGTTTTTTTGATGTTACGATTGGAGTTTTTCTCATGTTTGCTATGAGCTTCCACAGGGACACCTTCCAGCCATCCTTCAAATCCTTTCCCAGGACTCTCTCTTGCTGGGGTAGTAACTAGACCCGTGGTTAGGTCTGCCTTGCCAGTTTATGCCATCTGCTACAGCTGACCATATGAAACAACACATCTTTGGGTCAAAGGCTGCTGTTTACTCTGTGAGCAGCTCATAAAAGAAAAGTCTCTACCACCAAGATGTGCCAACTACAGCAGAAAGAACTGGCAAAATGATCACAGCAAGAGTGAGGCTGAGTTTGTCCTTCTCCTTCTACTATAAAAACTTTAAGTGAAAAAAAATATTTTAAAAGACCATATTGGCAGGAGAGGTCATGCCAGGAAGAAGGCACCCTTAGCAGTGCCACAACCATGGGTGAAAGGGATGAGTCCATGGCTGAACAGAGGACTTGAATGGGAGCAGGGGCACAGACCAGGCACCCACTGAGCTGGGGAGGCTCTAGTGGCTCTCACAATCCCATTTCCAGTCCACAACGATTGACAGCACGAGTTTAGCAAAGTAGTAATACCTGGGCATAGTTGGAGTGGTTCTTCCCAATACAGCCAAGCCTCTCCCAGCCTCTGATCCAGGACTTTGCAAACACAGGTTGCATCTTGGCCATTACATCTGACAGCCTGGAGACCTTCTGCTGCTACAGCCACTATAGACGTAGGAGAGATGATGTAAGTCACACGAAGCCCAAGAGCATGCCCTCTGCTCCCAGCACAGCACATCTAAAGTGCATTTCATTGCAGAGTAGCCTGGGCCACTAATCAGGTAATATTAAATCCATCCACACATGAGCCCTCTCTCATCCCCTGGCTGACATGGCACAGGACCGGTGGGTGGACAAACAGTTTTGCTAGAACCCAGCACCACTTTCATGCTGACCCTGACCCAGAAAGGCTGCAAGTTCCCATTAACCAAGTTCCAAATATCCCTCCAACATCTCCCAAGAGCCCCTCTGCTGCACCAAGCCACAGGTGCCATGGTGTCCCCAGAGCCATGGGTTGTGACACCAGAGGACACAGATTGTGCCTGCTCAGTCTGGGAGGAAGGCAAACAGCAAACTTGGCCATCAAAGGTCTTCTGCAGCAAAGCCACAGCAACCACCCCACTCTGCTGCCCCAGGCCTGAAGGGCAGCCCCCGGCCCCAACCCCAAAGCAGAATGTGGCTGCAGCTCCCTGAGACCCTACCCTGAAGGTTTCTGGGAGAAAAGAAGCTGGGGGGGGGGGGCTCCATTTCTAGGGGAGAGCTGTTGCTGCTGTAGGTGTGCATGGGGATGGGGCAGAGACACTGCAGATGGGAAGCAGGGTGGTAATGAGGAGCAGATGTCTAGGTGCTTGGAGCATCCCAGGTGTTACAGAAGTGCTAAGTGTTATTATCATGGCCAGGAAACGGGCTGTGAAAACCCACCATGCTCTGCTTCTCCTTGCTCTACTACTTCTCCAGGATCTGGAGCCAGCTCTCCCCATCAGCCCCAGGAAAACAGGAGCCAGTCTGGAGGTCATTTTGGCTGCAGCCATGCCAGGACACCATGGTCAGAGGCTGTGTGGAAAGGAGAGGAGCACAGAGAGACCAAAGCTCAACAGGAGAGCTGGGTCTGGTCCACATGTGGCCAAGAAGGCTTTGAACCCTGCCACAGCATGACATAGTCCAACACAAGCATTTCGGTAGCAGCGTGGAAAGATGTTTCCCTTCATGAGACTAATTTTGTTGTCATCCCGCCCAAAGTTACCCATCTCATGAGCTCCTGGTCCCACAGAATCACTCCCTTGGGACAGAAGTGATCTCATTTCTGCTCCATCTCATGCCTCCCTCCAGGATGCTCCCACAGCAGGGCACGGGCCAGTGCTGAGCCCTCCCTGCTGGCAGGACGCAGCCCGCCGATGAGCCAGTTTGATTTGGAGTATCTGTGTGAGAGCAGAAATATGGGATCCCCCACAGAGCCCCTGAGCATCCGCGTTTCTGGCTATAAACCCCCTTCCAAGGAGGGGTCTTTAGAGAGCGGGGCTGAGATGATCCACAAGCCGCGGCCATCCCCCGCCCCCTCCCCAAGAGGAATTGCTCTCACACAAATGAAATGTGTGTAATTAATGGGCAGGGGGCTGGACAGGTCCGAGATGAAAGCGTTTCCTGGACTTGTCCTTCATTTGCATGGTATCAGAAGCTGTTCAGAAGGTGTGACTTTTCCCACAGGGAGCCCTCGGCTCGGTGGCACAATAAAGCCAGGACTTCTTACCCAGAATTAATTAAAGGAGGGGGATGGGGATGGCAGGGAGATGTTTGAAAGCTGAGCCTGATGCAATAAACAAACACCCCAGTCCTCCTTCCCAAGGCAGGGCATGCCCAAGGGGGCCTGGGTGAGCCCTGTCCCTCCATCCCTGCCACAGCATCACACAGCCCACCCCTCGTGGTGGGCACCTTTCCCTCAGCAGACCTTGCGGCAAAGTTCTCGTGCGTTGGCCCTGCAATGAAGACCAGCAGTGGTTGTACAGTAAGCGAGGGGAAGGGAGAAGAGACAATGTGTCCCAAAAGGTTTGGGGCTTGGTGGACCAAGCCCTGGTGCAGCCCCTGCTTGGACAGCCTTTTCTTGCCACTTTGATCTATTCCTGCCTATCTACTGTTTCTCTGCCACAGCCACATTTAGCCTAAAAAACAGATCTTCTCCCTGCCTGGAATTGCCCTGGTGTGTTCACTCCACATTTACTTCTTACCCCACATTGGTTGGCTGGACCAGCTGGGCTTCCTGGTCTTGCCTTGCAAGGCAGACTCTCTCAAACATCACTCAGCTCCAGCCTTGTCGCAGTGTCCAGTCAGCATCCTGCCGCAAAGGCAGGGACACACACGCACCACCGCTTGGAGCTCAGGATGGGGTAGTCTTCCCTGCGCCAACAGCCAGGGCAGTACTGCTCCTCTCCTGCTTCATCTGCCACCTCCCTCCAGCCAGCTGATGACAGCGAAGGGACCACAGGGAGTGGTGGTGCTGGGGATAGGCACATCTCTATCACAGAGACTTTGCTAGCTCGCAGCTGGGGTTTCTGCCCAAAACACCCATGCTAACAGCATGAGTCGACGGAAGCAAACACCCGCCTCCAAAGCCTCCTGTCCCCAGCACTCTTCTGGGTCCAGCCCTGGCTCAGTGTCCTGCAGTCCCCAGGGCCTTCGGGTGGCTATGATTCTCAAGCTCGGTCCACACACCCGCTGATGATGAAGAAGGAGGGAAAGGTCCCAGATTCATGAGCTGATGATTGACCCTACACATTCGACCAAAAACCAGGGTTTCTGCATCCCTGAAGGAACAGTAGGTACCACCAGGGATTGTCCCCACCTCCCTGCACGGGTGGTGGGAGCTACCAGCCCTGGAGGACCACACACTCAGGACACTGCAGGGCCCAGGTCATGGGGAAGAACTTGAGCCGCTCCAGCCATTCCAGGGACTAAGCAATATCAGTGCAGAGACAGGGTATGAGGAGCCATTAATTAATTCACTTACTCATTAACTAACTAGTAGTGGGCTCTTTAATCTTCCAAGCAAAGGTAAAACAACATTTGCTGGCTGGCAGCTGAAGCTGGGCAAATTCAAGCAATAAACAAAGCCCCAAGTTTTGTAGCGTTCCTAGGCAGCGTGGCCACCCAAAAACCCTTTAATAAAAAGGGGCTAATTAACCATGGACCAACCAAGCTGGGAAAGCAAGGGGTCCCTTCTCAGGAGCAAGACCTGGGTACCTTTCGCAACGGCAGGCTGTAGCAGAGCAGATGGCAGGAGTTGGGGATGGTGTGTGGTAGAGCTGTGCAAGGACACGGAGGTGTCCTTCCCCCCCTCAAAACCCAGGGTGCTGGGTGCCCCCTGCTCCAGCCCCCGGCTGCACCCCAGGATGGCAGGGATAGGGGGAAAGCCTTACTGGAGCTTCCACACCCGTCCCTGCTATCGCTGTCCCTGGAGGACAGATAACAAGGGAGGAGAGGTCTGCTGACCTGCCTGGAGCCAGTCCTGCCCCTCTGCTACCCTTACCTGGGGCAGCAACCCAGCACCAATTCACCCAGGTTCACAAAGCCATTAGGAAAAGCAATTAGACAAATTAATGAAAGAAAAGCACCCATTAAGGACTATCAAACACCATCTCTGCCTGGGGAAAGGCCAGGAGCCATTCACTTTTAGTTCCTGTAGTCTGGAAACCACAACATGGGGTTGCCCCAGCGCTGCTGGCTCCAGGCTTCTGCAGTGCTTGGATCCCTCCTGGGACAGCCAGGCAAATGTCATCTGCCTTTACCAGCACTGTCCTTCACCCACGACCCCTGCAATGTAGCAACGATGCTCAGAGTGTGGCCGAGTGCTCGGTCCCCAGGCTTCCCTCCTTGAAATTAATGATATATAAGGACAGCTCAGCCCAGCTGGTGGCATCAGTCAGGGGGTGGCTCATCCTTGCACCCTGCAGACAAGAAACACGCTGAGCACTAAGCGATGTCTTGAGGCTGGCAGCACCAGCAGGGCTGACACCAGCAATGGCGAGACTCTCACCTTGCAAGATCGCTCTATTTCTGCAATAAATACGTTTTTTTAAAAAATAATAAAGAATTTAATTCTTGCATCCTTCCATATCTGAGACCACTCGATATCCAAGTCCTACATCAGCTCCTCTGAACAAGACCCAGCACCTCAGCAGGGCTGAGTATTCACCAAAGGAGGGGACCCAACAGCTCATCTCACACAGACACCAAGCTCATCTGGACCAGAGAGGAGCAGATACCGGCTTTCTGTCTTGGAAAGCTTCATCCCACACTTAAAACTGATGGTCAAGGCTCCGCTGCACTCTGCCCCCATCCAGCCTGCAATGGGCCTGTCCCCACAGGGCAAGGAGGTGGCACCTGCCCATTAAACCTGGAATTTGCTGCAAGGAAAACCATGATTTCCACAAGACCCATCGGGGACTGAGATCTCAGAGCATCCTTCAGCGTCCCATGGCTTCTCCCTTGGGAGGAGGCAGCCTCAAGGGGCAGTTTCAGCCCCATCCTGCACCTCACCATCCTCCTCTGCCCCCCTCTCCAACCTGCCTCTCCAGCCCCAGGAAAGCATCAGGCTCAGTTAGACTAATACAAATTTTTAATGCACATATTAAATAAATATTTCAATCATTTCATATTCAATTTGTACACAACCAAAACAAAACACAAAAAAAAAAATCCTCAAGGAAACAAAAAAACCCCAAACAATCAAAAAAAACACGTTGGATGAAAAGTCACCCCTGGTTCTGGCTCCTATCCAGTGTCTTTGTTTGCCCTCCCCGTGAAGAATAATTGCTTTAACCCTTTGGAGAGAGTCGCAGTCCCAGGGCAGCATGTGCAGAGCGGGGCTGGCTGGGGATGTTCGCTCAAGAGATTTAATGTCTCCTTTGGGTTGTGGTTTGGGTTTTGGTTTTTTTTTTGTTTTTTTTTTTTTTTTCTAAATAGAAAATTGGGCTTCTGTCAACACAGAAGTTTTGAAAGAAAACCTCTCCTTTCCTAGGAGGACAAGGACCGTGGTATTTCATCAAAGAGCAAACCTGGAAGAGACAGTTGACAATGGAAGTGCCAACCACAAACCAAATATTATGACAAAACTAGCCCGAAATAGCTCCACAGTAATTTGTAAACTTTTTTTTAATTTTACGGGTGAAAAATTCCATCTGATAAAAAAAATATAAACAGGAGAAAAAATGTATCAGTTTTTGGTGAGAAGTTCACATTTTCCACATGGAAAAAAAAAAAACCAAACCAAAACAGTTACCAGCCTGCTCCACGGCAGCTGTCACCCACTGCCTCACCTTAGTAGTTTAAAACAAACCAAATGCCAAAGACGCTCTCGTGGGTAAGAGGTACCAAGTCAGTTCAGGACTTTCCCTGGGGCGTCCATCACCCCTGTCCCCTCCTGAGAAAAAAAATAAGCTGGGAGCTGTGAAGCCAACAGCGTTTCTGGAAGGATGCAAGCGGCTTCCAGCAACCCCTCGCTCAGCCGAAGAAGCGGGCGCATCCAAGGAAGGAAAGCATCCGGCGGTCCTCACCCCAGGCGTTGCAGCCGGCCCCCTGCCCCTGGCAGTGCCCACACATCCCCCAGGACACAAAACCCACCCGGGAGACCTCAGGCCACCTCTGAAATAAATCCCCTTCCCTTAATTTTTTTCAGACTTTTCCATCTTCTCTGATAAGCGTTAATTCAGTTCATTTAAGTAGCACATCACTCCCAGATTTGGATTTCTGTTTTTTGCTTGTTTGTTTTAAATGGTGATTATGTTTTTTTCTCCTTTACCCCTAGAGCTACAAAAAAAAAAAAATATTAAAAAATAAAACACGACCCCAAACAGACTAGAACATTTCTAAGCGAAGGGCTCTTCCCCCTTCACCAGTCTTTGAACGTTTCATTTCTCTTCAAGTTGGAGTACAAAAATAGAGCCTCTCTCTTTTTTTTTTTTCTCCTTTTTTTTTTTTTTTTGTAAAAACCAAACAACCACCCCCCCAAAATTATCAACAACTAGAGCAGGTAAGTTTTTTTTTTTTTTTTATCCTCCCCCCCTCCCTTATTTTTATGTTTAATACCCATATGGGAAAGTCTCTACGTATAGTCCACCAAGCTCAGAGGAAGGAGAGGCCTCCGGGAGAGGTGCGGGCAGGGGCAAGCAAGTCAAGGGCCCACCCTGGAGTTGGAGTTTCTAGTCCTTTTACTTCTCCGGTTGAAGGGGTAGTTGAGGAACTCAAAGCGTCTGTGGGGCTCGGTGGTCTGGTGGCCTTTGGGAAGCCTCTTCATGAAATGCACCTCACGTTGGTGCTGCCGGGTCTTGGAGCCCTTGCGCGGGCGGCCCTTGCGGGTGAAGGCCATGTACCAGCCTTCGTACTTGGCGTTCTGCAGCGCCGTGTAGTTGTTCTCCAGGACGATCTCCGTGAAGACGCAGTCCTTGCCTTTGCCGTTGCTCTGAGAAGGGGACAGAAGGGGGGATATAAGCAACGGGCGCTCGGTCAGAGGGCTGCTTCTCGCTACCCCAAGCCAGACTGGACGGTGTGGCGGCAGGGCTGCAGCGCTTGCGGGCAGCCAAGGGCTCGCTTTTCCCACCTCCTCCTACAGGTCAGAATTGCCCAAAATCTGCTTTTCCTTAGAAAGCTGTGGGGAGCGGGCACTGTGGCATGGACAGACACTGCTCATTGTAGCTCCTGTCCCTCCATGTGATGCCAGCAGCGGGCTGCCAGCCCCAGCCTTCGTTTCCACTGTACCCATAAGGGGTGTTTTTGCCTGCTCCCATCCTGCCCCCATCTGTGCCAGGGGCTGGATTCCCCCGCCAGCATGACCACAAGCAAACTCTCCATCTCAGTGGCAATTGACCCACCCATCCTATTTTTTTAGGATATTTTTTAGGGTATTTAATATAGGAGGGGCATCGGGGGGCAGGAGCGGTGATGGTCCACGAGAACCATGGTGGCAGGGAGCACAGGGGCAGTTGGAGGCTGAGATCCCCCACTATTACAGGCAGCAGCGGGACCAGGGAGAAGACCCCCATTGGCCAGCCCCAGGGAAGGAGTCGCCATGGCAAATCCTCCCAGACAATCGCTGTCCCAGCAGGATTTTGCACATCCAGCCCCCTCTGGCCCCAGGGAGGGAGCTTCGAGGCTCGGAGGGAGCGTGACTAACCAGCGTGCGGTGGGGCCTGGCCTTGGGGCCAGCCCCACGGAGCATCTTAACATTCCTGGCACTTGTACCATGTAATCGGGGAGAATAGCCCGGCAATCCGCCTATTTGTTCGGGGAGATACAAGGAATGCGCCCCACACGGCACCCACCCACCTCCCTTGCTCCCCTCCTTCCCTCCCACCGCCCAGGCTGCAGGACAGCTCATCCCCCTGCCCTCCAAAGGGGTCCCCTGAGACGCCCATCCCACCTCCCCATCCCCATGGATGGGCTCCGTATCAGGTTAGAGCTCCTCTCCCAGCAAGCCCTGCTCAGCACCCACACCACATCTGTCTCTCCCGTGCCCACCTCCCCATCCCACCTCCCACCACACCTGGCTCTCCCCTGCCCGCGAGCCCAGCGCCCGACCTTGCCGATCAGCTTCCCCTTCTTGTTCATGCAGATGTAGAAACCTGTGGCCGCCCCCTTGATGCGCACGCGGCTCCCGAAGGTGTCCGTCTCCACGATGAGCTTGGCTGGGGAGAGCGGTGGGAGGAAAGAGAGAGGGAGGTCAGAGGGGCTCTGGGATGGGGCAGGCACAGGGATGGAGACCCCGGCGATGCCAGGTGCTGGGCACAGAGGGCACACGCTGGGCAGGGGGGCGGCTGGGCCAGAGAGAGCCCTAAAATCAAGGCAGAAGGTGAAGAGCCAGCCTTGTCCCCTCTACCCTGCCACTGTGCCCCTGCTCTTGGTCACCTTCTTTTGCCACCCTGAGCCATGCTGGATTGGGAGTAGCTCTGCCTTGCCTGGCTCCATGGGGCTCAGTGGTTCAGGTGCCACAGAGTCATCCCAGAAGGGAGGCAGGCTAGCAAGCAGGGCACGCGATGGCCAGTGGAGAACAAGCCAGCTGCCCTGCAAACAGAGGCAGGTCTGGGTGAGCCTGCAGGCAGGCACCCTCTGGAAGCGCACAGCGTGCTGCCAGCTGTCCCCAGCCCAGGGGACACTGCTCCGCGCCTCTCTGCCGGGCCAGGACTGCAGGAGGAGCAGTGTCTTTGCAGCTGGCAGGGGAGGCGTGAAGGGTACGGCCATCCTTTTAATGCCTTTCACCTTTGCACGAGTCGAGAGGGCGTATTGATTTGGTCTCAGTTTTTTAATGGAGGCATCGATCGACTTCCGAAGGAGCTATGCAAATCGCCGGGTCGATGGGCCGCCTATAAATAGACCTGTCACCTTCCCTCCCTGCCTCCGCCCTGGGAACTCGAGCCCCGAAGCCCATCCATCCCCAGGGAAGGGGGAGGATGGGGACAGGACATCCTTCTGCCCAGCCCTGCAGCTGCTGTCCCCAGAGCCAGCTCCCCTCCCCAGGGCAAGCCCCGATGCAGATGGTGGCTACCTGTTTGCACCTCAAAAGCTCTGTGCTGTGCCAAGCACCAAAGATTTCCCCATGGCTCTAAAAAGTCAGCTGGGACTGTTCCGTCTCACCACCATCACCTCTTGCCCAGCATCAGCCCCTAGTACAATAAGCACAATTTGGCAAGGTAATTAGAACGCAGACCGCAAGGCTTCCAAGTCTACAGCCTTATTATGGGAATAAGCCCACTGATGCCTTATTTCTCCTCTCTGATCTCTGCACAAGGGCTGCTTGGTTCCTCAGGACTGTGGTCCACCCCTGGCTTGCACATCTCCATCCCAGGATGCTCAGCCACCGGCGAGACACAGCAAGGGTGATGTGGCTCTGGAGCGGGTGGCTTTGCAGTAGGATGCTTTGAATGGCAGGAGGAGGCTGTGGGCACATGCACAAGCTAAAGTGAGCCTAACTCACACTCCGGGCTAGGAGCAAACTGCTGCCTCTCTGTCTCTGCGACACCCTGATCCTGCATCCCTGGCATCACGGGCACTGCTGAGGTCAATGGCACCGAGGATGGGGACAGCGAGCTGGCAGTGCTGGCAGCAGCCAAGTTCCACAACGGAAAGGGCATCCCAAAATTTGCTGGGACCACCTGATTTAATGCTGCCGGGCAAGCCAGGCTCGATGCGCATGCAGGCACCCCTTCCCCACACTCCCTCCTACCAACAGCACCTCGTGGCAATCTCTCGTCCCCAGACCGCCCTGCGCCCACAGCCCCCCACCCCCAGCCCAGCACAGACTGGACTCAGAGCTGAACAATTTGGGAAAAGCCCACTCCAGGCTGTGCCACCCTGGCACGGACCCAGCATCCCCAAAACCAGCCACGGGAGCCACAGCGCTCTGCAAATGAAGCGCTGAGACAGGGACCCCCTATTTGTCTATATTGGGGAAAGGAAGGGGAATTGATCTCGGAGGCAGTAAAAGGTTTGAGGAGAATTGATTTTTCTCTCCCAGAGATAGAAAGAGCGGGGAGGGAGGGAGGGACGGAGGAGGGAGGGAGGAAGCAGGGAGGCCTCAGCCCCAGCGAGCACAAAACCCCGCTTTAAAGATGCACATCGCTTTCCTTTTGGCCTTTTCCCCCCCCCCCTCTTCCGTGATTTACAGCCACCGGCCGGGTTCGCCACCCGGCACGAGCCCAGCCAGCGCACGGCTCCATCCCTGCTGGCAGCAAAGGACAGGGACAACCTGTCCACAGGGGGACCTGCACACCCAGGCCCGTGTGGGTGACCCACAAACCCTGCAGACCCCCATCCTGACCAGCGGAAAACCCCGGGCACAGACGAAACCGGCCAGTCGGCAGGGAGCTGCACCGGCGTCCCCAGCCACTTGCGGGGTTTAGCCCGGGCTGCAGCCGGCCGCGGTTTGCTCAGTGGCGGGGAGGGACCAGGCGGGCTGCACCAGCCACTCGCCTTTCCTTAGAATTAAAAAAAAAAAAAAAAAAAAAAAGTCAATCAAATATTGACAATTAAGACAGATAACCGAAAATGCCGGACTCGATGTTAAGTCGGCTGTAAAAACGTCAGCGTGGGGAAAGGGGTCATCTGCAAAAATAAATCAACCCTTTTTACACGCCCACCCCCAAAAATGAGATAAAAAAAAAAAGCGGAGGGAAGGGCTCGGAAAGGGGGGCTCTTTTCTTTAAAAGTGGATTTCTAAATAACATTTTGGGGGAGTCCTTTTTTTTTTTTTTTTCCCTTTTTTTTGGGGGGGGAGGGGGGGAACTTGACGTTTTCAACTCTATTCTTTCACTTAAGTGACAGATTTATCCCAGTAAAATTATGTTTCATGCTCAAACTTTGAAGGGAAAGTGGCTACGTAAATGCTGAAAAAATGCAGCGAGACACACTTGATCCCCCAACTGGACTGCGAAGAGGAGAAAGTATTCAGGAAATGTTAAAAAAGGTGAAAGTAAGAAGCGTTTTAATAGTTCTTCCAGACATGGGGGCCTCCCTGGAGATTCATATAGAACAATCCTGAACCTCTATTTTAACATTTACAGACTTGCAACTCTTTTAAAACTTTACATCTGAAAAACTGCTTGTTCTCTTTCTGGTTTAGATCAGTCTTCATTTTCCTCCTTAGCTCTTCAAATGCTTAACCTTCTTTTATTACATTTTAATAGAGTTTTTCAAGCCACCATCAGTCCCCTCCTTCTGGCCTTATTTAAACCTGGTCGTTATTTAA
The DNA here is from genome assembly GCF_964199755.1 of Larus michahellis. Classification (NCBI taxonomy): domain Eukaryota; kingdom Metazoa; phylum Chordata; class Aves; order Charadriiformes; family Laridae; genus Larus; species Larus michahellis. Next base: position 58,263,187 of record NC_133901.1, on the reverse strand, counting down.
ATATGCACTAACTGCTTTTTAAAATCCAGGCATTATAGGACTAAAACAAGACAGGATTTTTTTTTGCTTGGGAAATTAGCTTTCAAGCCAGAGCTGCTCTAGGGTGGGAATAATTCATTTGGAAGATTAATGCTGGATGTATGGAATACCTTATAGATGGAATCTGTGCCGCGATTGAACTGCTAAAGTCCAGTGTGAAATTTTCAGCCAAAGCAAAAGGAAGAGAAAAAAAAATACAGAAGGGGAAGGAAGAAAAGTGTTTCTACTAATCTCCCTGAGCAAGAAAGGGAAATTGCAGCTAATACCAAAGGAAAACAGTTGTGATTCCTACGTACAACACACAGGAATACAGGCGCTTCCCTGATCCAGGTGCAGGATCAGGCCTCCCGCAGCCGGCCCCGCAGCGGTGCTGGGGCTCCCCGGCCCCGCTGACCCCTGCGCGGCGTTTGACTGTCCCAATGTGTCATTAGCGCACGCAATCAAAGTGTTTGGGCTTCAGGGGTCTCTAGCGGAGGGATCGGTCCCCCTGCCCCATGGGGGGAGGTTTCGGGGAGGGGGTGCCAGGGCTGGGGTGGTGGCAGAGGTGCCACGGCAAAGCGCAGGCTCTCGTGCTCACAGAGTCCCCCCCAGTTTGTCTCTGGAGATGCTGCAGCATCTTCTTACGCAGCCAACTGCCTCTGCTTGGGATTTGTTTTGAGAAGGGAGGGAAAACGCCACTGCGGACAGTTCTAGTTTAGGGAAGGCTTCCAAAGCGGCCGTTCCCCCTTCCCCCCTCCTTTTCTTTTTCAACTTGCCTTTCTATTTCTTTTCCAAAAGGAAGTCTCAGAGATTCCCAGCCCTGCAAAGGGCTGGGCTGAGACGACGGCTGCTGCTCGGCACGCCGCAGCCCCGAGCCCTGCCAGTCAGGTTCAAACCAAGAACGAAAAAGAACAGAGCAGAGCCCCATCCTGCAACAGCCATCCCCTCCCTCGGCACAGGGGAACCTGCCCTCACCTTGAATCACACAGACGCTGATCGCTGACCCCTATGTTCTCCCTTTACAAGCCCCCGCAAGCCGAATGATTTTAATGATTTCTGGCTAACAAACAGGACGGAAATCATCAATCGCCGTGCTGGGCTGCAAACACCTTCCCAGTCCTCCCTCTCCCCCCACACCACCCGCCCCCATCGCGCATCCTTACCGTGCACATCCCCATCCTCTGCCATCGCATTGATTTTCTTGTTGTCCAAGATCTGCACATGTTTCCCGCTGGTCCGGCTGTACAGCTGGTAGGTACGGACGAGCCGCCGGCTGAGCTGATCCGTCACCAGGCTCTGCTCCCTCACATGCTGTGTAAAATTAGGTGGGGACTGAACAGTTACCTTTAGGAAATTAAAAAATATACGACACACCATTATAATCTCTACTCCTCAGAGGGGTGAATGGGCTGAGCCGAGATTGCCGGCCTCCAGCCGGGCTTTACCAGGGAGGCACGGAGCCAGGGCCACGGTGGTACCTCCTGCACCAGCAGAGCCTCCCCAGGAGAAGGAGCATTAAGCCCCGGGACGCAGCGACCAAAGCCCTTTACAGAGCTGTGCCTGCTCCAAACATGCCCTAAGCAGAGAGGTGCAGGTGACTTGGGAGAGTGACAGGGCTCGGTGACTCCAGAGGCCTCTCTGGGACTCGGCAGGTCCCGGCTGGAGCACCTGAGATGGGCATCGAGTCTGGGCGCTGGAGAGGGTCCAGGGGGGGTCATGCAGGATGGCACTGGGTTTCCACCCCCCGAGGGGCTGACATATTCGTCCCACACCTCTGTCACCTCTGCGGGAACATGCTACTGCTCCGGCTGCCCTGGACATGTACCCCAGCCGCTGCACCATCGGCTTCAACAGCTGCCTTTCCTCTGGGTTCCAGGCTCTTTATTTGCTCCCAAACACCCCACTTATTGAGCTCTTTAAATACAAAGTCCCCAGAGAAAGTGGAGCTATGAGGTATAAGAATTATAAGAAACCCGTGCCCCAGCCTGGGTATTTAGCGGCATAAAAACCCAAGGATACTAACACGCTGCCCGTGGAAACACATGCCTCGTCCGCAGCCAGCTGTTAGGTGACAGCAGTGGGGTTGTCCCCAGCCCCGGCGCACCGAACCCGTTAGCCCCGGAGCCGCAGCTGAGCCCATCCCCTCCAGACCCGACGCTGCTGCTCCTGGGCTTTGAATGATTTTCATGAGCTGCCAAACCTGCTCCCCCCTCAGCCCCGGCTCGCGCGCCTGCACAGAAGTCTTTTTTCCCCCCTTGTCTCAAATCCCTCTTTTAAGTCTGGAAAGTTTCGCTGCTGCCTGACATTTATAAAGATGTATTCTGAGCAAATGTTAGGAGATAGCTCCTTTCAACATCAGAAGGCTGGGACTACCCCCTGCCACCCCCACGTCAAATGGGAAGCTTTCCTCCCATCTTAAAAAACAACAGAAAAACCCAATAAAAGCAAAAGCCGCTGCTCTCCCAAAGCTGGCTTTATAGAGATATCTCCCCTTGACAATGTCATCTCTCTCTCCCGGCTTCTGCCTGTGCATGTGTGTTTCCTATAGACGGGTTTTGGATAATGCAGCAGGATTCTCTCCCCAGCTCTGATGAGGGTACCATGTGGAGGAGAGGTCATTAGCCATGCTGCTATTTGGTCTCCATCTCATACTCCAAAATATTACAGCTATGTTTTTATACAACTGCACATTCCCAGTGCTTCGTTCCCTTTGCTTTTCAGCTGGAAACTCTTTTTTTTTTTTTTCCAAGCTTCCAGGAAAATAAAATAATAATAAAAAAGAGTAGCTTAAAGGGCATTTTAAACAAAGCTTCTGCACCTGTGATCTCAGGAGTAAGGGGGGCTTCACCCCGGTTTGAAGACGTACCGCTCCCAGCGACGCGTGCCTGCTGGTATGCGGGTGATGCAGAAGCTCTGCCCGGGCTGTTTAATCTATTCATGACACTTCTGTCTCTGGCGATACAAACCAGCGATGCTAAAGTCTGGCAATTTTAAGCTGACTCAAAACCTGCGCTTTTTAGGAAGGTTTTGGTGGGGTTTCTTTCCCCCCTTTTTTAATTCCCCTTTACTTTTTGGGTGAAGCAGCATAGGAAAAAAAGAAAACTGACAAGAGGAACTGGGGTATCCACAGTGCCATTTAGGGGGGGGGACGGGACCTAAAGCTACTTAAAAATAACCCCGTGCGATACCTTGAAATCCCGGGTATCCCTGCCTCGCAGCCCGGGTCCTCCGCATCTTGTTTTGCGGCCCGGGGGGCTCCCCCTCGGTCTCGGCTTTTTACAGCCGGGCCACTTTTGTCTCCTGGGTTTTAAACTGTTCCTCCTCCTCCCCTCCTTTTATCCCTCCCGAGCCCGGGGCCCTCGGCGGCGGCTGCGGGGCACCCCCCCATCCCCGAGGGGCGAACAAAGCCGGGCGACCAAGCGGGCACTTACCTGGGCTTGCAGGCAGAGGACGAACAAGTGCATTAACCTGGGAGGGGAGCCGGGGGGGTGGGGGAGAGAGAAAAGAGAAGAGAGGTGTGAACCGGGGGTCTGCGGGCCCGGGGCGGGAGGGCCGGGGCTGCCGGTACTCACACGTAGCTGAAGAGCGAGGAGCAGGGGTCCATCGCGGCGCCGGTGCGGGGCCGGGAGCCCGGCGGCGGCGGGGAGCGCCCGCGGGGGGGGGGGGGCACGGCGCGGCGCTGCCTCGGCTCCTCGCCTCCTCTCGCCCTGCCGGCGCGTCCTCGCCCCGAGGAAAGGAGGGCACAAGCGGCTACAGAGGGGAAAGGCCCCCGCCGGCCCGCCCGCCCGCCCGCCCAGCCCCCGGGGCGCACGGCCGGCGGCCCCCCGCCGCGGGGCGACCCCCGCCCCGCTCCGCGGCCCCGCTACCGCCCCGGGAGGCGGCGAGGCCGGCCCGCAGCCCCGACGGCGGGGGCGGCCGCGGCCGGGGGGGGCGGCCGCCGCCTCCACAGAGGGAAGCCCGGCCGGACCGCCGCCTCCCCCGCTGCCCTCCCCAGCCCGGCGGTACCTGCCGAGGCGGAGGGGGCGGCGGGCCAGGTGTCGCCGGGCTCGGGGCTGGCACTAAGGGCCGGGCTCCGCCGCCAGCCGCCGGCGGGACGCCCTCCCCGCCCCTTGCCTCAGTTTCCCCATCCGTAAAACGGGGTTTAAAGGCTGGGAAGGAAGGAGGGGGCGTCGGGGCCGCGTTTCCCTCACCGGGGGCTCGCTGCTCCGCGGGCACGTTGTGGATTGGGACCGGGCGGGCGAGCCCTCCCGGGACGTGCCAGACATTAAAAGGATTACCCGGGGGGGGTAGGGGTGTAGTTGGGGGGGGGGGGTATGAAGGGGGCCGGAGTTTCGAGAGGGAGCGAGGCTGAGCAAATACCGTAGCCGGGGTGGGCAGCGGGTTGCTCCCCCCCCTCCCGAGCATCCCCGCCGGGCGCTTACCTGGTGGGGCGGGCGGTCGCCCTCAGGGCCGGCGGTGCGGGGCCATGGGTCCGGGCGACGACGACGGGACGGGGCTCAGCCCCGCAGCCCGGGCAGGGCCGCCGAGGACTGCATTGTTCCGGCGAGCCCCGGCGTTCCCGACCCCGCCACCTGTTGCGCACCGGGGCGGGGGCTGCGGCGGGGCTGTGGCGGGCGGCCCCCGGGGCCGGTACCTGGCCGGGGCCGGGGCCGGCGCCGCCTGCTCGGCTCTGAGTGACAGCTGCTAATTTGCCGGCCGTGCCCCGCTGCCGGTCCCCGCGCTCCCCGCGCCCTCCTTTATCTTATCAGAGCCCATAATTACAATTGCTATTTTGTTTCCTCGAATCAGCAATCAGCGCTATCTGCCGCCGCTGGAGAGGCAGCTCCTGTCAGCCGGCCTCTGAGTGACAGAGCGGCGGGGCCGCACCGCCGCACACACAGGCGTGCAGGGCCCGCCTGCACACACACGCGTGCAGGGCCCGCCTGCACACACACGCAGCCCTGCACACCCCCCCTGCACACACACATGCAGCCACGCAGCCCTGACACCCCCCCTCCACGCAGTCCCTTCCATGCCCGCACAGTTTGCACACCCATAAAGCCTTCCCCATGCAGCCCCTTCCTTCCCACTCGCACCCCCGACACGCACAGTCCCTCCACGCACACGCAACCCTGCACACACACACACACCGTGCACCCCCTCCCCCAGTACAGAGACACACACATCTCTTTGCTCATCCTTACCCCAAAAATACACCCCCCCACCTTGCACACATTTGCGCACATCAGCTGCAGTCACAGGACATTTCTCTCTCTCACACACACTGACATCCAGCTTGCGCGTTTTCCCCCTTCTTCAGGCACCCAACAACCCCAGACACATGTGGCCCCGCACCTCTCCCCACCCCACACTCAGTGTTTCACCCCAAAACACTGCCTACAGTCACCTCCAGGGATGGATCTCCCAGGGGTGCAGGGGGTCTCACCCGGTCTTGCCCAGCATCGTCACTGTCGGGGGGGTGTTGCAGGTGGGCAGGGGAGCCTGGGCACTGCACCATGCCTGCGCTGGCCCCACAGAACTCAAGGAGAAAAACATCCCCTGCATTGGTATTGTCAGACCTAGCACAGCGCAGGGTGGGCAACTGCCTTGTTCTGCCCAAAATTTCCCACAAAATCAGCCCCTTGTGCATTTTCCTTCTCTTTTTCCTGGTGCAAAAGGCAGGACGGATGTTTCTGAGTAATTTTCCTACATTTAGAAAAAAGTCTTGGGCCAAACCTGTGTTTAAGTGGAAGACTTTAGGAGCGCCACAGGAACGGGCAGGGTGGGTACTGGAGATGCTCAGCTGAAGGAAGCGAGGGTTTCCACGGGCAGCAAACGCTCACGGACTCAGCTCATTGGTTCAGCACATGCTCAGGCAAAAAACCCTCCGTGTGGAGCTGTGCGAACAGCTGATGTGCCACAGCATGAGTGAGGCAGCTCCCCGTATCCATCTCTCCGGGTTGCCTAAGGAAAACCAGGCAAAAGCAGAGCAGGCAGAATTAGATATTCCCGGTGCTCTAAGTTCAGACAATCCTCGCTTTTTTATATACAAAAAATTAAAGGGATTTGGGCACTGTCTCTTTCCCAGATGCTGTTCTTGCTCACCGGCGGCCACCCCTCCGGTGGGCGCAGGGTCGCGCCATGTGTTATCCCGCGCACTGTGTTCAACAGCGCTACATCCAGAACAGCCCGGGCTGCCTTAAACCGGGAGATTTATGGTGTCCCGTATGGGGTCAGAGGCAGCGGCGAGCTGACAGCCCCGCGTGCCCCCTGCCCTCGGCAAACAGGCTCAAGTGCCAGTCATGGCTGTAAAATCAAGCCAGTGCGGGATCACCCAGGGGTGGCCACACTTCGCCTGACAGCAGATGACAGACGATGCTCCTGCCAGCCATCCTCGGGCCCTCGGCCAAGGCCTCCACAGCCCCTCTCCTACCCCACCTTTGTGAAGAGACACGAGCGGGTTGGTGACAGCAGCTGGGGACAGGCAGCATCACGGCTGCCGGACTCGTCCCACCTCTGCTTCTGCCTTGGCTCATGGCCACGATCTGCTCCTTGCAGGAAAGCTTGGTGCCTGCACAGAGGCATTCGCCTCCTTCCCTCGGTGCTTTCCAGTCCACCACAGGGTCACCCATGCTTGCATCAAGAACAACGCCCCCCCACCCCCTTTTTGTTTTCTAAGTTAAAACCAAGCCTCTCTGGAAAGTCTTTCTTCTGTGCAAGGCAGCACAAGGGAAATCAGTCTTGCCCATCAGCTCCTTCGCAGGCCATCTGAGCTAAGTCCCCTGGTCCGCAGGGTGAGGGTCCCCTCCATCCCTAGGCACTGAGGCTAAATGACTTGTCTGCCTCTCCCGCGGAGCAAAGAAACCCCAGCCTGCTGCTCCTGAGACCAGCTGGGCCTCAGGCTAAGCTGCTGTGGAGCCGGTGGAAGAAATTCCCTCCCAGCAGAAAGACTTGAGGACCTGCTACGTCCTCAGTGCTCCGGGCAGCCGTCAGGCTGTGATCCCTGGAGGAGGCTACCAGCGTGGTCCCATCACATCCCATTCTGATGCACCACTGCTCCATTGCCCTGATCTGCAGAACTGGGACCACGTTTAGGCTGGGCAGGCACAGGAACGTGTCTCCCTCAGAGAATAGCTCATGTACTTTACGTTCTTCAGGGATGTTAAACGCTGCAGATGACGCAACAAACACCTGAGATGTGACCTGTGGCCCTTTCACCACTTTTCACCCAAAGCTGAGGGTGACCAGGTGCAGCCACAGGGCTGCAACACCCAGAAGCAGGAGCTGAGAGAGGAACCGGGACACAGATGGCTGACTCAGCCTGACTAGGGTCCAGGCTTGCTCCCAGGCATTCCCCACCTCCGCCTCCCCTTTGCACCCCACGTAGAGCCTCCCGGCAGCTGGGAGCTGTGGGGGCAGCTCCTGCAGCAGCCCAGGCTGCAGTCTGGCAGTGAGCAGACCGGGGCAGGATTTGAGGAGATGGAAGGGGCAGCAGGCGAGGGACTGTGAGACCCTGGGAGGGCACTGCCTGTGCCACTGTACAGCAGAGATTGGAGAGAGCGCGGGGGGTGCTGTGGGGCGTCTCTTCCCACTTCCCCTGTGATCCTCAGCTCTGCGTCCCCCCCACCCCAGGGCCACCCCAGCATCATCCCTGCTCTCTCCCAGCATGTCCCTTTCCACATCTGCAGGACACATCCAGGTCCCAGCTCCAGCTTCCAGCCTGCTTCTTCTAGGGCATCATCCCTGCCTGGCATTCTAGGGCATCATCTGACCTGCCAGTCCAGGTCAGAAGTGGTCCGATGACACCCCTCTCCTTCTGCCAGGGCAAGGGATGGCAGAGCAAGCCCCCGCTCCCCAAAACTGGTCAAAGCCAGCAAGGTGTTACCAGCTCCTCACTGATCGTCAACCTAAAACCTCCCCACTTAGCATCGCTTATTTCAGAAAGGCAGAGCCAAAAAACCAGCATCAACCACAGCTTTAGGGACAACCAGTCCACACCAGGGCAAATGGAGGCAAGAGCTCTTAGAAAACTGGGAGTTCACATGACAAGAGGAGGCTGGGAGGATTTGAGGTGAGGGGTAGACAGCAAAACACCCGCAGGAGGTTTGGCTTGAACATCTCTTTGCCAGAGGGAACTGCCAGGCGGAGAAGCGAGCAGGACATCGCTTTCACCCGCAGAGAAGGGCCAAGAGGCACAGTGCCCTGCTCCTGCGAGGCCAGGGACATAGACAGGACCACAGTGCTAATCCCGACTGATGGAGGAGAGTAGCACCTGCAACAGCACACTGCAAGACGGAGCTGGCCGGAGGGTGAGGAGACCTCCTCTCTGCGGGCACAGAGGGCTACGAGAGCCATCAGAGCAGTAGCCTTTGAAAGGGGACAGACAGAGTAGGCGGTGGGGCAGCCAGCATGAGGCTGAGGGTTATCCAAAGGCTGGGGCACACAAAGAGGAGGACACCGGAGCGCGGGCAGCAGTGCGCTGTGCCAAGCATCCCCCTCCCCTCCAACACCATATGACGGAGAGCCGAAACACATGAAAACTGGGATCCTGTAACAGTTTACAGCTACGCCTGGAGGATGCTTGGCCATAAACCAGATTTTGCCACCCCAGAAGAAACATGTGGAGGCTTCCCAGCAGAGCCAGAGGGATGCTAGCCCGCTCCACTCTCACCCTTCCCAGCTCCGCAGCCCAGCACCCCCAGCCCTGCCCGCTGATCCTTCACGGAGGGACCGCAGCATTAATGGGGCGTTTCGGAGGTAACAGCAGCTCCTCCATGCCTGAGCAGTGCGGAGCAGCCTGGGGCGATCCCACCGCTCGCCATTAACCTGCCCCCCCCCGCCAAAGGGAAGGAACTTGGCCGAACCCCACAGGGATGTGTTACATGGGAATGACCTTGTCTTCGTTACCCACAGCACCAAGGCAGCCCCGGGGCAAACGAGGAGCGGGGAGGGGAGACACAGCCCGCTCACAATTAATTCTCCTCTCTATTGAATTACTAGCAGCAGGGTTGAGGCATGTTTCGTGGGTGGTGGGAACGCCAGGCCAGGAGACTAGCTCTGTGTTCTGGTCACAGTCCCCTGGAGCTGTGCCCACCCTTGTGCAGGACCAACCTGGGTGACGTGTCCCTGTTAGGTCCCTCCTCGACAATCTGCTCTCACGGCTTCATTCCAGGGAACTGGGCTCACTCCTCTGCCCTTTGGAGATGGCTTCATCACCTCCTGTCTCTCCCGCCCAGCATCTTTCTGGAAACATGGCCTTTGCTTCCATAATTTCAGGCTGTGCTCCTGGAAGTGCTGGTGTCAATACTGGATCCATCATCCTCCAGTGGCCACGTGCTCTCTCCCAGGCAGCGATGCTCCTGCGGATCAGAGGGGTCAAAGCTGGGCTCTGCTTTCCATGCATGCTGGGTGATTTGGAGAAGAGCTCACTGCCCACACCAGCACAGCAGGGGCAGCCTTGGGTGGCACAGCACAGGACAGCTTTGCTCCTGGTCCCCCGGAGTTCATCCAGGGCAGTCCATGGATGCAGGGAAGGATTTTCCGTTGGTGTTAAGCATCTCTCTCATGGTTATGTTTGGCTCTGCCAAGCCCAGCACATGGCAGGGGTTCAGAGGTGAGCCAGGAACACGGGTAAAGATCTGGCAGTGCCAAGTGAGGTCAGGAGCCTTGTGGAGGGCAGTGATGGGGAGACTCACCCCCAGGCCACATCCACCTGCAAGGAGAGACAACTGGAATGGCTCTGCAGCCATCCAGCTTGGGAAGGGGTCCACACAGAGTCCCACGGCTGGTTTTGAGCTGGGCAAGCCAGAAACACAGACTGAAGGCTCCTAGCTAGAGCTGTTGACATGGGAGCAGCTCAGGGAGAAGGTGGCATTCCCAGCCCTGTGTGATTTAAACCCGAGGTTGAGCATTTTTGTGCAAATCTGCTCCGCATCTAACAGCGTCCAACAAACAAGCAGCCCGACCAGGTGTGGCCATGACAGATGTGCATAGGGAAGGGGTGACACACATGGACATGTGGATGAGGATGTGCGCGCTCATGGCATTTATGGAGTTCCACTACATTCCTGACCCCATTGCACAGACCAAATAGCTTCTCCAATGCCTGGTGCCGACATGTTTCCCGCTGGCACCACTTCCCCAGCATCGGAGCCCCAGGCCAAGCAGCAGCACCCTCCCCGGGGTCTCCAGCCACACACCATCAGGCAGGGTTGGGAAGGGGGGTCAAAGTCAGGCTGGGTGGGAGGGGGCTCCACTGGCCACCCAGGAAGGTGGGAGCTGTCACTCAATGCTGGGGGTCACTGTCCTCTCTCTGGGAAGGGCTCAGAGGCGCCTTCATGGCCTTGAGGAGCTGAGAGAATGATGCAAAATGCTGGCCCTTTGCTGCCCAGGTCCAGCCTCGGCTCCCAGCCAGCCGGGCCAGGTGATTTGGTTTTGGTTTGGGTCCTCTTAGGAAGAGGACTCCTGCGCCCAGCCCGGGGAGGGGGGGTTAAGCCTAAAACTAACAGCAGTGGCCGGGGGGGGCCTGTCCATCGGCTGTAACTCTACCTTCGTTTGTTTGCTTATAGCATCCACCCAAAATGCCCGTGTGTGTCTCCGGGCCCCTGTGTCAGTGGCAGCTGAACTGCTGACCCCAGGAGTTTGCAAAACACCAGGGTTATGGCCCCTTTGACATCCCAGCCCAGCAGAGCCGCAGCTCGTCCTGACCCTGGCCCCGGGGAGCCAGCCCCTGGGGCACCCTACACGGCCTGGTGAGGGACGGGGGGACAGCGAAGGGAGGCCACAGGGCCAGCAAGAGCAAACCCCAAAGAAATGGTGAGGTGGCCACGTTCCCCATGGCACCTGCTGCTCACCCAGGGTGGCCGCAGCCCCTCAGCTTGCTGGCCAGCCCCATGGACCTGCCCCAAAGCCCCTGCTGCCCTTATCCAACCCAGTCCCTACAGCTCCCGTCAGTCCTACAGCCCCCACCCCACACTGGCACTGGGGCTGGCGCAGGAACTGTGCCCCTCTCCAGCTCCCCACCTCTGGTCTCTGAGCCACCCTGCACACCTCTGTGTTTTGGGAAGGTGGGAAGCATGTGGTCCCAGGCAAAGCCATGGTCAGAGACTGAAGACAGTCTGTAATTGGATTCTCCTGGGCACCGGCTGCGGTAGGGGACTTCACACCACCCTGGAGCGTGGCCATGGCATGCATGAGATGCCCAGGCTCCCATCATGGTGCAGACACCACCTCCAGGGCGTGCAGGGATGGGTCAGGGCTGCAGGGAGCCAGCCTGGGCACAGGAGCCAGCACCCAGGGAGTTCAGATGGGGTTTGAGAGGTCTCCAATGATTCTGCTCCCACTTTTTCCCCAGGAGCAAAATCCTGTCTCCCAGGGGTCCAGGCCCACCACTAGACCATGCTGCCCTCCCCCATGAGCTGAGCAGCAGGAGGTCTAGCAGGGCAGACCCGCCACAGACAAGATCCCTGTCTCCTGTTCTCTCTTCATCCCCTGCTCTGCCCGTCCGCAACAACCCTCCTATCCAGCCCCCAAAACCTTCTGTGCTGCCGCACGGGGTTTTCACCCCCCTGAGCCCATCGGGGGAGCAGGGGCTGGAGCCATGGAGGGGGTATGGGGTGTCGCCCAGCCCCTGTACGGAACTATCACCAGCAAAGACACCGCGGAGGCCAAATCCTGCCCCTCCAGCCTAGGGCTCTGCCACCACTGGGACTGGAGAGAGGGGACTGCAAGGGGACCTGCATCGAGATGCCTCGTTGGGAGGATCCCTCCAGCAGATCCTAAATCCCCTCAGGGCACAGCCCAACCACTCTGGGGAGACGTTATCCCCCCCAGCTGCCACCAGCCCTGGCAGGGATGCATGGCCAGCGGTGACAGTCCTGCCAGTGTCAGGGACAGCCCAGGCCAGAGCGATTAGATTCACGCCTTGGAAGGGTCGAAGGCCAGGACACCTGTGACCTCCGGGTGTCTCTGCCGCGGCTGTTGAGCTCAGAGCTGCTAACAGTGCCCTGATGCGAGGCGGGCTGCGGTGGGGACGCTGGAGGGGACGGTGCGGGACGGCTGCAACAGAGCCTCACCCCGGCTGTCTTGCAAGAGGCTCTACCACAGCCCAGCCACGTTCACTTTTAGCACCTGCTTTATGTGTTTGTGAGTTTAAACCCAACTTGTGTCACAGCCCCTGCTCCAGCATCACTCTGTGCTCCCCCTGCACCTTCTACTGTGCACCCGCTGCAGACCATAAAGCCACAGCTGTCGTAGAAACACCTTTGTGGAAACAACCCCCTCTTGTATTCTGGGCAGCGCTGTGGAGCTGGCGACATGCACACCCGCTGCCAGCAGACACACTGAGCAGCTATCGCAGCCTGCGAACACCCGGAGCAGGGCCTGACCATAAGCAACCTCCTGTGCCAGGATGTGCAGCCGGGAGCAGCCGTGGTAAATGAGCCACCGGCACCCGCTGCAGAGCCGAGAGCTGGAGGAGCCTCTTCTCCTCCCACAGAGCAGCCTGTGGGGTGAACACCCACACGTCCAGGCTCCCAGACAGCTCAGGGCACGCTGGGGAGCACCCAGCACATGACTGAGCACCAGCGAGCAGGAGATGACCCCAGACCTGAGTTTCGGCTTCTCCGGTATGCAGGGCTGTTCCCACATAGTGCACGAGTGGCATTTCCCTCTGCAAGGCGTGTTGGCAGGAAGAGGATGGGAATTACCAGCAGCCCAGCCCTTCCAGCCTGGTTATAATGTGTGCCTGGCTCAGCTCTGCCAGGGCCAGCCCTGCGCTTTAGGGTGCCAGCAGCTCCTTGAAGCAATAGCAGAGGTACCTGTGCCCACTGGCTGGCAGGACAGAACAGGGATAGCACAGTCAGCTAACACTGCAGAGGACAGGACACTCATCACACCCACCACCAGGGTGGTCCCGGCTGAGGGTGGCTCTGCTGGCCCTTTTCCTGGCACCTGCTGCCACTGAAGTGCCATGCACCTCTCTCTCGCAGAGCTGCTGCATCCTGGGATAACAGGCGATGCTGCATCTCAGGGGATGTCCCACTGACTTCCTCTGTAGACCGTGCAGCCAAGCCTCAGAGACAGGCAGCGTTACTTCAGTTCAGTGTGGGAACCAGCCCCGGAGAGCTAGCTCATGGAGCAGGGGACCAGCCCCACCTACAGCACGGTCACAGCTGCGCCTCAGCCATGGAGAGCTGAAACCCAGCAAGAAAACTGTTGGGGCAGGACCAGCTGGGGCATCACAAGGAAAACCACTACCTGGCCATGCTCAGCAGAGCAGCTCGTCATCCTGCTCCTCCATCCCTGAAAAAGCAACTCAATCCTGACCTCTGAAAACAGAGCATCCTCTGTGAGCTGCTGGCCCTGCCCAGCCACCCGGCTGGAAGCGGGCAACCAAGGCCCAGCCCAGAGGGGCTGCACCTAGACCAGGCCCTGCAGCAAGCAGCCCAAGCTTCTTACCTGGCGCAGAAGGCCAATTCGGGAGGACTATGGAGAGTATGGTAGCATGGGTGCATGGCCATGGGGCTCATGCATGGTGATCTCCACACCAAGCCATGCTATGGCTACTTTTCTCTGCTGCATGGCTCAGCCAGGGCCAGGGTGCCCTGCTGCTGCCAGAACAGGGAGGGATCCATCCCCAGCGATACCAGCGACACCACCTCCTGAAACACAGCAGAGGGGAGGGATGCTCAGGGCCAACCACCTGCCAGAGCAACCCCAGGGCCATCACCTGGGCTGGCGCATCCTTTCGCTCCCTCCACCACCCCAAGGGAGAGCGACGGACTCCACACCCTGACATGCATCTCCAGCATGGGGACCCCACATACACACATAGACACACAACAACTGAATTTTTCCCCACACCCTACTCAAAACAAGGCAGCCCTCACACCAGGAGCCCCACACGCTTCACTCCCCGTGCACAGAGATCCTCCTGCCCCCTGCCACCCCTGAGCACCCCCCAGCCCAGCCATGCCCGAGCTCACCTGCTCTTAGACAGTCCTGTTTGTTTGCCCAAGGTATTTGCAGCCGGGGGCACCTGCTTTGATACCATCAGCTCCGCGAAGGAAGCTGCTCACCTAGCGTGACCCCTGTAATCCCATCCTTCCCCATTAAGCGCTGTGTGTGAGCGCATCCCCCCTCCCAGCCTCCTGCCATCTCAGCATTTATCTCCCTCTCCCCAAGCTGAGCACATCAAGGCTGTGACATCGCTGGGGAGGGGGGAGCAAACCTCCTCAAGTCACTTAGAAAGGGGCCTGGCAGTGCCAACACCCCCTAGCCCCTCCATTGCCCCCTCTGAGACTGGGGTGTTCCCTCTCCCCCTGGCATTGCCCTGCAGCAGCACTGGGGACCAGGCAGCACTCATGGCAAGGCTTTGGGATGGGTTGGTCCCGCAGTGGGGTGGACAAGCTTGGTCTCCTCAAGCCTCCTGCCACCAGCACCATGTCCCCCATGGTGCCGCATTTGCCCCCTGGCAGGACTGTCCCTCCTGCCACAGCCCCTTGTCCCACAGCTACCCAGAAAACCCTAAGGAAACCAGCACCCTGCCCTGGGCTCTGAGCCCGCCGCCTCCCCCAGACCAACCTTCCAGGAGCATCTTGTTAAAAATGATCTACTGGCTCTTATCTCCCCTAAGCCACGCTTCTCCTCCGCAGAGAGCAAGCAGGACCGAGGGCCGGCAGATAAATTAGCCCTGAACCCCTCCGTGTGCGCACAGCCAGGGACATCTATGAGGTCGCGTGTGTGCCAGCCCTAGCAGGGGCTGGGCGCCATCCTGGCACTGGCGCAGCTTTAGCTCCGTTCATCTCATAGCTCCGCTCCTGCACCATCAGCACAAGGCACTGGTACCCTGTGCCCCACCAGTACCTCTCAAACACACATCCAGCCCTTGGGGAGGATGCTCCCGCCTCTCTTCACTCAGGAAGGCTGATGAATCGCCCGTCCCGCTTCCTACAGACTTTCCCAGGGCAATGAGATTTGCTAGGGGTTCTCACGGGGTATGGGCACAGACCGCCAGCCCCGGGCACCCTATTGCCCCCGGGATGGCGGGGAGGAACGGTGCTTCCCTGGGGGACATGACGCCGCCCAGCCAGCACCCACCCTCCCCGCAGGGCCAGACCCAAACACGCCTCTCCTCCCAGGGACACGGAGCAGGGTGCTGGATGCCCTTGGCATCCCAGGGGCTGCCCAGACCCGGAGAGGGTGGCCACGCAGCGGCGCGAGGGACTGGCAGGGACGGGAGGCGAGCAGAGAAGCCAGGAGCGGGCGGGACGCCGGTACCCGCTCGGGCGGCAGCGGGGCCGCAGAGCCACCGCGCTGCCCGCCTGCCACCTAGCGGCCCCCGCGCGGCGACCCGCCAGCCCCGACACCGGCCCCGAAGCCCGTCCACCGCCAGGTACCTGCATCTGATCTCGTATCCCTGGTCGATGCCTCTCCCAGCCCCCCGGCATCCTCCCCACACACCAGCCGAGGGGGTGCATCCCCCCCCGGCGGGCTCTGCTCTGTCCTCCGGTGCCTCCCGGGCAGGAACAGTCCCCTGGGACACAGCCCCGTGCCATGGGGTTGGATGCCAATGGTCCTTTCCCCTTTGCTGCAAGGGGGCATCAAAGCCTCCCTCCATGCTAGTCAAGGGCTGTTTGGGGCCAGAAGGAAACAGCGAGGACATGGGATGCAGAGAGGAGCTGCACAGGCCTTGGGGCAGAGAAACAGCCCCACTAACAACCTAGGATGGAGCCTGAGCTGAGGATCCACCCTGGAGGATCTCCTACCGGAGTCCATGCAACCGAGAAACTCGCTGATCCAGAAGACCAACAGGGCAGAACAGTTCGTGGTGGTTCTCAAGGACGACTGCCAGCGTCACAAACAAGGAGGGCTGGGACAGGCATCAACCTCGGATGCAAGATCAGATGCAGGGAAACCACCACGTTTAAGGACAGGATCAGCCCCCAAGGGTAAGAAGCACCACCTGACTGAAGCACAGAAAGGATCAAACCCTCTCCAGGTACCCAGACACAGGATGGGGGGGACACGGACTTGACTCTCCAGCAAAGGCCAGAGCTCAAACCTCCTCCACACCCTGCAGGTGCTGGTGTTCCACCCCTCCACAGGACGCTGCTGGTCTGAGAGCGGGACACAAGCGAGGACCTTGCTGTGACAGTGCCCAGCACCAAGGCCAATGTGTCCAAAATCAGGAGGGTGCTGCTAACGGCTGGGTTAGCTTTGGGAGCACACATGGAACTGGGTCCCTTGCCCGTACAGCTGCCTGTGACTCTGCCTCTTCCCTCGCTGGCCTGGATGCAGCACTGAGCTGGCTGATGGGGCACAAGTGTGCAGAGCCCACAAGGGAGAGAGAGGACCCCCCAGGCCCCTCCTGGGAGCAGCATCGCCAAGGGAAGCAAATGTCAGGGACTGGACACGGAGGAGCATCTCCCACTGCAGTGCACGTACGAGGAACCTGTCAGCCAGCAGTGACCCCCCCTCCAGACCTGATGCCTGAGAGACCTTTATTCAGAGTGTAAAAACAATTCTTTACAAAGCAGATTGACCTAGAACCTCCCCCCAAACCTCAAATAGGCTGTGAGCTCCCACCCCACCATAACCCCAGTTGAGGACGCAGCCTGGGCCCGTTTCAAACTTCTAAGTGTATAAAAACCATCTGTCCTGGTTTGGGCTGGCTTGGTTAACTTTCTTACTAGCAGCTGGTATAGTGCTATGTTTTGGATTTAGGATGAGAATAATATTGATAACACACTAGTATTTTAGTTATTGCTGAGCAGTCAAAAGACTTTTCAAGCTTCTCATACTGGCCTGCCAACAAGAAGGCGGGGGGCACCCAAGAAGCTGGGAGGGGACACAGCCGGGACAGCCGACCCCAAGTGACCAAAGGGATATCGCATACCATGTGGTGTCACGCTCAGTATATAAAGCTGGGGGAAGAAGGAAGGGAGAGATGTTTGGAGTTACAGCATTTTGTCTTCCCAAGTAACCGTTACGCATGGTGGAGCCCTGCTTTCCTGGTGATGGCTGAACACCTGCCTGCCCATGGGAAGCAGCAAATGAATTCCTTCTTCTGCTTTGCTTGCATAACATGGCTTTTACTTTACCTATTAAACTATCTTTATCTCAACCCTCAAGTTTTCTCACTTTTACTCTTCAGATTCTCTTCCCCATCCCACCCGGAGGCAGTGAGCAAGTGGCTGCGTGGTGCTTAGATGCCAGCTAGGGTTAAACCATGGCACCATCAAATTGTGGGGAAAGAAAAGCAAATGTACTCGAATGAGTGAAACTGCCTGTCCCACCACTGGCTCTACAGCCATCTGCTGGGGAAGGGGCCAGGAGTGGGTGTTTCAGAGCTAGGGAGAGGGGGGTGCACAGAGCAGAGGTCCAGGAGAGCAAAAAGGCACAGGGCAAGGATCACCCCCTCCCATCCCCGACTCCCGGCACAGGGATGGGGGAGAGGGGATACACCAGCAGCATCCATCCAGTTTTGGGATCAACCTCCCCAGGCTGTGGGAAAGAAGACACCCCGGTGCTGGGAGCAGTCCCTGCTCCCCAAAAAGTCACAACAGAAGGAAAAAAAAAAAAAAAAAAAAAGCAGCAAATGTTGAGGTCCTGGCAAGAGGTGTCCGAGGTAAAAGCCGTCCAGGGAGAGAAGTCCCAGTGAGTACCTGGAGGAAGAACCAGACTGAGATCAACAGCCTCCTGCAGCAGGGCAGCTTCCAGCCACGCTTGCCACGCCGGCGTCACAGCCACCCGATCCCTTCCTCCGAGGCTGCCTGGCCCCTCACCTTGCCTGGAGATAAGTTACCACTTCCTCCTCTACTTCTTGGCTGGCATGATAGGAGCAAGCTCCTTCTCCTCCTCCTCGTCCTCCTCAGACAAGTCATCATCATCCTCCTCAAAGGAAGCATCTTCCCTGTGCACTGGGACACACAAATAACTCCGTTACTCACCAACGTTTCTCTCTGCAAATACAACTGGCCCCCAAGACACCCCAAGAGCAAAGCAGCCCACGGAGTGCTGGAGCAGTCCTAACAAGCAGCTTGTGGGCAACAAGCTGTATCGCAGTTGGAGGGATGTCCCAGAAGGGGCTGGCGACAGCGAGCCATGAGAAAAGGGGACAGTGCGGGTCATCCATATCCCTTTTTCCCATGCACGGCTTTACGGCAGGGAAGTAATCCCTGCAAGGAGATGGCCCCTGGGGAACCAGCCCAAAGGAGGCACCAAGCACACGTGTGGAGCAGCACCATCTCCCAGGGGCTCTCCAGTCGGTGTTCACGCTGGGGGGAGCCTTTCCACACCCCTCGCTCCTCCCAAGCCTTTCCCCACACACAAGTCCTTACTGATCCGGTGCCAGCCAGCGAGGTGTACCGGGCCAGAGCCCGCTGCCAGGCGGAAGGTGACCGGGGGCTGCAGCTTGAAGTTGTCCAGACTCAGCTGCAAATAGAGATGGAGCTGAGTTAGGTGTGCCGGGTTTGGCTGGGGTAGGGTTAATTTTCTTTACAGTAGCCGGCATGGGGATATGTTTTGGATTGGTGCTGGGAACAGTGTTGATAATACAGGGATGTTTTTGTTATTGCCGAGCAGCGCTTGCACAGCATCATGGCCTTTTCTCCCCACATCACCCCACCAGTGGGCAGGCTGGGGGTGCACAAAAAGTTGGGAGGAGACACAGCCCGGACAGCTGACCCCAACTGAGCAAAGGGATATCCCAGACCATGTCGTGTCACGCTCAGCATATAAAGCTGAGGGAAGAAAGAAGGGAAGATGTTCGGAGTGATAGCATTTGTCTTCCCAAGTAACCGTTACGTGTGATGGAGCCCTGCTTTCCTGGAGATGGCTGAACACCTGCCTTCCCATGGGAAGCAGTGAATGAATTCCTTGTTTTGCTTTGCTTGAATGCGCGGCTTTTGCTTTACTTATTAAACTGCCTTTATCCCAACCCACGAGTTTTCTCACTTTTACTCTGATTCTTTCCCCCATCCCATCAGGGGTGGGTGAGCGAGCCACTGCACAGTGCTTAGTTGCTGGTTGGGGTTAAGCCACGACATAGGGGCAGAGGCAGAATGACCCGCAGTCCCCAGCACAGCACCTAGCCCAGCTAAACATGTCCTTCTGAGAGCATCTGCAGCCAGGCCAAGACTACCCAGGGCACTTCCCCGCGAGCTGCAGACCAACTCATGGTCAGGGTGCTAGCGGAAAGGTCTACAAACATCCAGAGACCTTCAGTTCCCTGCAGCCATTGCCACCTGAGTCTTCAAAACAACCTCTTACCAAGGGCTGGCATGACAACTTCAGATTCGCCACGGGCACAGCGATCTCCTGGTTCTCGTGGTTTCGCCCAACGACCTCCACCACGTTGCACTCATCCTTGGCACCGTCCGTGAGGCAGACCTGGGTGGGAGTGGAGATCATGAACTACTGCACTCCCAGGGGACACAGCAGGGACAGCTGGGGCTCTCCATGGGACAGGAGACCCACAGCAATGCTACCAGCCCAGCTGCTGTGCAAGGTGTGAGGATGCTGCTCCACAAAATAAGGAGAGCACAGAGCACCCCCCCAACCCGCCTTCCCCCACAGCAATTGCCCCCGACGGCATCCAGAGGGGCTCTGTGCCTTTCCCAGCTGGGACAGCTGATCCTCAGCCTCAAGAGATACCACCTGGACTGCATTTTCTGCTGATCTGATCCATGGTGGCAGGTCCTGTGCTCCCAGGACAGAAAGCATCCCCCAGGGAGAGCCAGGAATGAAGCCCTGCATCTACTTGGGCTTGGAGGCTGACAAGTCAGAGGCCCAGCTGGTGAGGGGGGGCCACATTCTTCTAGCAGGAGGCTTCAGCAAGGTCAAATATAAGGAAAAAAATACTTTCCTCCACCCCATGTCTGGAGTATTCCCCTGCTGAGAAGCCTCCTGACGCCACTGGCTTTGCTCAAGCACCTCCATAAACGTGACAGCGCTGTGCCCTGTCCTGAGAACAGCCAGTGCTGAGACCTCAACCAAGGTAGTCCCCTGGTCCAGCCTGGCCAGAAAAGGGGGAATGAGACTGGGAAGGAGGAACGAGGCTGTGGGACACCATGGGAGGGGACAAGCATAGTTAATTCTCATTTCTCTTACCACAGACAGGGCCAAAATATGGTCAGTGTCATCTTTCTCGTCCACCTGAAAGGTGTAGGACTTGGTACTGGCAGTCAGCTCACAGCCTGGAAAGAGGAGATGGGAAAAGCTGCAGCAGCCGTTACATGGCACCAAGCGCCATGAGCAAAGGGTTCCCAGGGCGAGTCCTGGCTGGACAGCCCCATGGCATCCCTAAAACACTTTATTTTCTCACGCTCAGGAGCAGCCTCAGGCCAGGGCACCCTGGGCTCCAGGATAAAGCATCCCTAAGAATTATGCACCTGGCTCAGCACCATACAGGGACAAAACTTGTTGTCCCCAAACCAAGCAGTGCCCAGGGGCACCCAAAACCCCTGAGCACAGACAGGGCAAGGCTCATCCCCTGCACAGGCGCACAGCCAGGGCACACTGCTCTGGACAACGGGAGAGGGAGGAGAGAGAGAGGCAGCTCTGCTCTCCCCAGTGTCCCCAAAACATTTGCTCTGGTGAGAGTCTGGAGGCAGAGACACGGAGCGTGAGACCTGAGCGATGAGGAACAGTCCAAGGGGAGGACGCTGGGCCAGGCTGCAAGGAGCCAGTCCCTCAAGGCAAGCCTCCAGACAGATTTTATTACATATTTCTCCAAACAGCTAAAAAAACCAAACCAAAACAAAACACAACAAAAAAACCCAAACAAACCAAAACCAAGAAGGGAGATGCAAAATTATGTCCTCAACGCTCGGGATCAGGACTCAGCCGAGCGTGGGGAGGAAGGAGAGGCAGAGTGTCCTGGGCGTGTTTGGTTGTTGCAGGATGATTCACCAATGTGAAGCAGATCGGGAAAACGCGGACCTGAGCCCCGCATACCAGACCCGGCGTTTGGCACGGAAAAGGAGGAAATGGGCCTCAGCAGACACAGCCCAGGGCAGGGGCTCTTCCCAGCCGCCCTCATGCAGTCAGCTCACCAGGGCAAGGACCGAAATCCAGGCGCATTAAAGGCCCGGGGGTGTGTGTGTGTGTGTGTGTGTGTGTGTGTGTCCTGCTGCTCCGCCCCCCCCCGCCCTGAGGTGCTTCGGGCCGGGAGCAGCCCGGGACGCGCCTGCCCACGCCTGGTCGCACACACGCTCGGGAGCAGCGCAGGGCCACGTGTCGCGGGGGTTTTAAACATCCCCCAGCCCAAAGATCCCCGGAGAGGGGGGACACGGCTATGCACCCGCCCCCGGCCGGAGGGCACCCACCCAATGCGCGGGGGATAAAACAGAGGAGCACCAGCGAAAACCAGCCCCCCCCCCCCCCCCCCAATTACTTCCAGCCCTCTGCACTCACAAGAACACCAAGACCCCACGCAGTTGTTCCCCCCCCGACCCCCAAACCGCCCCAGGACCCCCACTACGTGCCCGCTGCCTCCCAGTTGCGGCCATACACGTGTCCCTCCGCCCCGGTCCCCGCTCCCCGAACGCCAGGGCCTCGCCGGCCGCCCTCACCCCGTGCCCCGTCCCGGCCGTGTCTCTCTCCCCCAGTGCTCCCCCCCCAGCCCCGGCACGGCTAGTACCCACCCCCCAGGGCTCAGTAATGCCCTCCACGTGTCCCTCCGGACCCACGTGTCTCTCTTGCCCTCGCCCTCCGCGTGTCTCTGCCGCCCCCAGCTCTCTCTTTTGCACCCCCCCCGACTCCCCGTGTCCCTATTGCCCCCCCACCTGTCCGCCCCCCCTAGTCAATTCCCCACCCACGTGTCTTTCCTGCCTCCACGCCGTCCCCGCTACTTCCCAAACTCTCCCTATTCCCCGCGGTCTCTCTCCTACCCCCCAGTTTATCGCCCCCATGTGTCTCTCTGGTCTCTCTAACCGCCCCCCCGCCGCCACTTACCGAAGAGGACGCTGCCGGGGCAGCCGGGCCCGTGCGGTTCCATGAGGCGGCAGCGCGGCGCTGGCAGCGGGGCGGGCTGTGCCGGGCCGTACCGAGCCGCCCCGCTCCGCCCCCGCCCCTCCCGGCTCGGGGTGATGCATCGTCCGCATCCCGCGCGGGGAAACCCCGGCTGGCTGGGAGGCGGGGGGGGGGGGGGCTTTCTGGAAGGGCTCCGTGCGAGGAGAGAGAATAGTTGGTGAAATGCCATATTTATAGTATTTTATTTCCTTGCAATAAAAGGGGAAGGGTTATTAGCCCAGCGGGATCCTAATGGCTTTTCCTGGTAACCAGCCCCATCCGTCACAAGATTCTTCTGGGGGGTGGGCAGGAGGGGGAAAGGGTGGAAGGGGAGAGGGTCCTACATTGTGAGGATGAACAGACCAAAAGCCACACTGGAGGCAAAAGACAACACTGCATCCCTTAACTGGGGATCTCCTGCCCATCCTGGCCCACTCACAGCAGGACAATGCACTTACTGACCACACTGCCAGCTGTGGAAATGCCACACTGGAAAAATGGCCCTTACGCTGGTCATCCATGTATGGGACTTCTTATCCTGTCTCCAGGGCACCAGCATCCCCAGACAGCGGGGAGAAGATACAGGGGGCACCAACAGAAGCAGAAGGCCAAGGACATAAAGAGGGGTATCAGAGGGGTAGGATGGTGACAGGGACCGAGGCAGGGTGCACAGTGGGAGGGATCATCTCATCTCTATCTCTTTAAGTGTAGGGGAGGGTGAGGGCAGCATGATCTGACACGGGGGACTGCGGTACAGCAGCCTTTGAATGCAGAAGGCAATATCCTGCTTCAAAACCTATTGCAGGGAGCAGAGGGACAGACTAGCCTTTCAACGCAGAAAAGGCAGCAGCCCAGTCCGTGCTGCAGGGGTGGAGGGGGAAGCAGCTAAATTAAAACCAACCCCGCTAACGATGAGCTCACACCGCGTTCTCGGTAGGAAGCTGGCTCTGCTCCCACCGCAGAGGAGACCTCCACCAGGCGGCCATTCGCCCTGCTCCAGCTGGAGTCAGTTCAAGAAAAACACGAGTGAAGAGGTTTGAAAAGCCGATCCTGGTCCCAGAACGAGGCGGGCGCTCGCTCAGCGATGGTTACACAAGCGCACCCGTTTGCTTCTGCGGTAGCTGCTCTCCGCAGCCATCTGGCTGGCGGCAGCATGTTACATACGTGACCCATGTGCAGCCACCACCCTGGAGCGAGGGAGTCAAGAGCGCCTGCTTCTGCTTCATGCTCCCTTAAAGGAAAAGTTCAAGTCCAAACCAGCCCTCCAGGCAGAGATGTGTTTGACACAAGCAAGTCGTATCACCATTTCTGCCATAATTTCGTGACATAGGCTTCAAGAAAACAAAAGACGACTACATGCAACACATTATGATTTTGTGAAGAAAACCCACTGTTTTAACATGGCACACGTTTACTGGGTTAGGATAAAAGTTTTTAACTGCTCATTTCCCTGCTTAGTTTGCATGTTATCATGTTCTCCACGATATATACCTTTAGCACTGCATAACCAGTGCACTTCCACAGCAGGTAGATGAACTCCTGAGCACTGACCTTCGGAAAAAGCTGCTTTTCATAGCCCTGAGCCATCCCTTTTGCTTGGCTGTCATCCTCAGCAGGAAGCTACTTGCTTCAGCTATCTCAAGTGTTCAGCTTCCCAAGTCAAACTTTGTGGATACTACTAATGCAAGACTGTGAAGCTACAATATTTCCCCTCAAATTACTTTGTGTCTCACCTCATTTCTGCTGGCAGGCTAGTCAGGGTTTCAGCAACCTCTAAACCCATCAGTCAGCAAGAAAAAATATTTAAAAAAAAAAAAAAAAGGAAAAAGAAAAGAGTAAGAAAGAGCAAACAAGCACTGGCACAACACAGCTCACACTGGCTTTGCCAGACACTGGAGACCACCTTTGAAATAACTGGTTTTTACAAAACCGGTAAAGTTCAACTGGTGCTACTCACGGACGAGCCAACAAAAAAGGTCACTGCTACCCTAAAAATCTTTGGGGCAAGTACTTCTGAAGGGTCCCTGGGTACTTGCCTATGAAAAACATCAGCACAGCTAAGTGTCTACCATACAAAACATTGCCACCACCAAAACCAGAGACAAGTTTCTCTGCCAGCTGATCCCAAGGGCATCCAGCACACATGGTGTGATGTAACATACCCTGCTGAACCCCTTCTGGTTCTGGAACCTCATACACAAAATACACATTTCTTATTTACATTCACTTCTCAATTTTTATTCTATTTCTCGCATGGTCTTCAAATACAGTTTTACAGGTCTTTTTTTTCTGCTACAGATACTGTTGATCTAAAAACAGATTAATGAAAGTGGCATTCCAACCTTAATGAAAATTCATAACCATGAAAGATATGTCAACATATCACTTTACAATCCTAGAATGATGGTATTGGCCTGACATTCCATAGGCTTATACAATTAATTTCTATAGTAATAACAAAGTCATAGGAAGAGAAAATGTGGCAGCTCCTTAAAAGCCAAGAAATAAGGCCACAAGCATCCTATGCTGTAATGTTATGCATCCAGATAAAATAAGTTGACTCTGGTATTCATGAAGAAAAAAAACTCTCCCACCTGATAAACCAAGGTATCAGCTACTCAACATGCACTCAAAGCTGTATAAAAACTAGTGGCATTCAGCTCTGACTTACATGAAATCCCACAGCACAACCCCGTACCTCTCTAAAAATGAAATGAACTTGTTTCAACTTAAATACTTTGCTACCGCATTAAAAAAAAAATTGTTCACATTCTGCAAAGGAAAAAAAAAAGTAATCCTGCATGTGACTGCACCAGAAGGCCAAACACAGCATCTCCTTACGGGTCGCAGCCAACATTACTGCAGTCTTAATGCCATTCATTATAGGTTGCCTAATTTCTTCTATGCAGCTGGAGGCTTGTAAAAGGAACTGCACTGCCTTTGTGCACCACTGAAAGAAACCCCAGGAAAATAAAGAAGGAAGATAAAGACAGCTGATGGCAGCAGGTGAAAGGAGCAAGGTGCTGCAAGGTGTGTACCATTGGCCAATTAGGTATCCGGGACACCGGGACTTGACTGAAATACCAATTTCAGAAATGATGCAACTACCTCACTACCAGAACCCATCCCATGCCGATTCCATCCCATAGCCAAACATGTCAGACCTGGGTAAAAACATTAAACTCTTGGAACATTTAAAAGTAGGTAACCATTTAAATAATGTGTAAAAATGTGCTTATTGTGGCATTTCTTGTAGAAAAGTTATTTGATACAAATGTGCAGGACTTGAAGACCCTGATTTAATCAAACTAGTACGAACAGGCTTTGAAAGATGGTGACTGTTCCAAGGACAAGTCCCAGCTGTGGGCCGGCTCTCTCCCTCTCACCATCTTTCATCCACAATCCCGTGCAAACGTTACCAAAATTAACGGGTTCAGCAGACCACCCTGTGAATTGCTGTTTCAGTTCCAGGAGAATGATGACAACCTCAAGCAGCAACAAACTGCTGTCTGAAGGAAGGATCTGCACACCCCTTACACAAGATGGTCAGTTTCTAGCCCTGGATACGAGGCACAATAAGAAAGGTCAGTGCTGAGGACAGATTCATTCTCCATTGTGGTTTTAGGTTATTCAAAAGTGCCATCTCGGACCTATACCATTTCACTTTTCAAAAGAAAGTTACAAAAACTGGTAAACAAAAAGTTAGTCAGCATACGGCTAAGTTTATATACACTGAAATTTACAAGTTTGTCATTAAGTGACTTCTGCCACAGACCACTGCACATTTGTCCCTAACAAAGCACAAAGCTTGAACCAATGGTCATTAGAAGTGACAACGGGTCATCGCTTTATCAACAAGCATAAAGATAGTAAAAAATAGAACTGTAGCTACTTATCTTTAAATTTGCTGATTGACACAAGCAATCCCTCCCATTTCTGCAACTTCCAGTTGCAGATCCTGCTCTATGACAGAGAGAACCCTGCATCTTTATAGATACTTCTGGCAGAGACCACTTTTCTGTTGACACGTGAACGCAGAGAACTGTCGTCAACCACAGTGCCGATTGAGAGGGATTCCTCTGAGAAGCTATAGCCCATGCAAGATTCCTTGGCACTTCACACAGGACCAGGAGAGGACAAGGTTTCTCTTTGTTAAAACAGTATTTTCAGCAGCATTATCCTCTTCCAACAAATTACAGTCTGAACGTGTGATGGGTGATTTTCGCATAGACCCTTCTACCAAGCTGGCTTATTGCTGGCTTTGTACAGCTAGACCATATGAAGATCCCCACCACTACCTGCCCAGCTGTTAAGGGACTACAGTACTGGAACAGTTTGCTGTCAAGCACTTCACAGGCTTCTTCCAAGGATAACAACATCCTTTGGAAATCCTTCCATTTTAGCAATTTCAAAACAACCCAGCTTGCTGTAAAATTCCAGGATTCTTTTATCATCTGGTCTCACTTCACAAAAAGCCCCACGGGAGCCTGAAGAAGGAAGAGAGAAACAAAACACTGTAAGAGAAGAGTTATTCTAAAAAGCACAGACATCAAATATTACTAGAGTTTCCACCTATTTTTGCATTTAAACCAAATGAAACCACTGATTCAATTTCGTATGGAGTATAGTGCCCAAAAGAAAGTAGATTTATAGCAACATAGCTGACCATTGGGGTCAGCTGCACATTGCAGATGTCTTGTCAGTCTGAACTAATCACCTCCCCTCTGCACACCCTTTATTTCACATAAAAGCATCCCGAAACTCTGATGTTGGCTCAGAAAATAGCACTAGAAGCAGGCACCAAATCGTGCAAAGGAACTGTGAACCTCAGGTGCGCAGTAAGGCAGACAGCCAAGTACTTCCCCATATTGAAGGTTTTGGTAATTACCCACCAGTGCACACTGCCACACATAAGAAAAAACATCATTACCAATGCCAGTAGGGGAAATATAAACATTTCTGCGTTGTTCAAGATGTAAAAATGTGTGCTCTCATTGCCAAATTGCTCCCTCAGTTCTTCCTATTTTCTAATTTGCAAGATAACGGCTAAAGTGAAAAGCTACCTCTTACTGAAGACAGCAGCAGAAGTTAGCTATCCAAAAGCTTTTATAATTATTTACCTAAATCTACATTGCCAACTATGGCAGGAATTGAATATCTCAGGCTGACAGGCAAACACAGTAACGTTAATATAACCATCCCCAGTTTGCCTTGCATCCTAGAACCAGCATGTAATTAGGAAACACGGAATTCTGAGTGCAAGAAGCTTACCATTAGCCTTCAGAGAAGAGAGCAGACAGGCCATCATACTTTTGGCCACGCTTGGATCTGTCACTTTTTTGTGGATATCAATCTTTATCAATGATGGGAAGTTGGCAAGAAATGATTCTGGCAATACTTCCTGCTCTTCATGGAAGCTTAGCATTATTTTCTGAAAAGGATATGGGAAGCAGACATTTTCATTTATGTTTATTAAGGGAGGCTGCTTTGCTCACAGAGTACACCTCCAAATCAGCATGTTTTCCAACCACACCTCTGACAGTCATTTTGTTCCTTACCTGCTGAATGGCTCTCTGTATTCCAGATAAAAAGGCAGACTACAGAAGCTTCTCAGACTGTCAAAGGAGGAATGCAAAACTCCTTCCATGGCTTCCCAGTGACCCACACTTCAAGTGAGAAAAACCGTAAGCCAACCCATAACTGACAGCTTGTGCACAGGTATTCATTTTCTTTGTGTTTTACAGGGGCAGTTTTAAGCTTTAAGCGTTCCATCCCTCTCCACATGGATTCTTTGGTTCACAGCAGCCTCGAACCATCTCTCATGTCCATGCAATTATCTTAGACTACTTGCCCCAACAAAGGCAGATTTGTCTCTAGCTTGAAATAAGCCTTGTTGGTGACTAAAAGGTGTTGTTGATCACTTTAGACTATTGCAATCATCCAGGAAGATCTTTGCGAATGTGACATAACACATTAACTTCATGCATCTCATGGGAATAGAACAATCAAGTGAGGTTAATGCAGAAGTAGACAATGACACACCTGAAAGATACTCAAGTCATTCCCCCTTCTGGTTACCGAATTTTAAAACCTTCAGGGACCACTAGCTCAAATAAGCAACCTAACTTCATTTCCCGTATAAACGAAAGTCACCTTCATAACAACCCAAACTATCACACAAGGAACCATAGCACTAGCAACTCCCACATTTTTTTCAGGTCAAATTTAACTGCCATCCCCTCAAATCTATTAACTACCATCTCCCAAAGTCTTTCAGGAAGAGTCTCAGTTCAAAGTTACTATTTCAAACTTGTAGAGCTACTTCAGGTTCAGAACCATGTCTGCTCCCCTGGGCTTTTCTTTATCGCAGCTGTAACAGGCACAATCCCATGGAAAGCGTTCAAAGCTAGCCATGCTGGCTTCAAGCACAAAGGCAAAGGTGATCCCTGTTTCTTCCAACCACAGAAGTGCCACAAGAGGTAAAACAGGTTATCAAGGAGTAGGGTATAGGTGGGACTAAGAAGCTGTTAGAGAGACAATGCATTCATCTCTTGTGATCAATAATAACTAACATCAGGAAAAGCAGATACCACATAAACCTCCCTGAAAGGAACCTAGACAAAACTGCCAGGCAAGCTCACAAGAGTATGACACAAGTAAGGGGACTGGATTTTCCTTTTGTGAATCAAAACGTTTTATATATCCTTATATTCCATGAAGTTTGGGGCTCAAGATGTATTTAAATAAACTGTATTAGAAGTCAACATTTTAAATCAAAATATCTAAAAAGTACAGAAAGGAAGGTTTTCAAATCAAAGGAGACTGAGATTATCAAGAGGTAAGAAGGCTGTAAAGGAAACCAAATCAATCCTATTCTGTGAGAAACCTTTTCCTCCCATGATCTTCAATCACAATGGCTTCTAAGCAACTACTGAATATTCTCTACTTTCCTTTATAGTGTCAAAAGGCTAAATGGATAAAATCCCACAGCATCTGTCTCAAGAGCAAAGTACAAAAAGCTCCTCCCTACTCCCAGGAACTCAAGCCTATACTCTCAAGAAACAAACTTTTTCTGAGATATTGTATGAAAGGCAGAAATCCTGGGGCAATGTACCAACAGCAAAAAATGTTCTTAAACATCTCAATGGAAAAGCTAGTTTACTAGTACAAAACACCTCCTGCTTTCTCTCTGAAGTCTGGCTTTAAACTTCTGGAAATCAAGACCCCTTTCTCCCTTACTGTACCTAATTAAGCTTTGCTGTGTTTAATTTCTGCTATCTTTATATGCATTAGCTTTGCTTCAAAACCTGAATTTACATATACAGTCGAAAGCACAGCACTGTGCAAATGCAGAAGAATCAAGGCATAAAACATACAGACTGCAGAATCAGCTCCACTTCACTAGCAGTAGTGGAGTTATTAAGATACCTTCTACTCACACCTATCCCAGAACAATTCTGCTATTTGCTATGAGGCTTTTTTGTTCTTTTTTAAAAATGTACTTAACTTTTCCCCCACCAAACATGTCCTTAAGTAGTGGCTATTTTCACAACAGGGTGACAAACATGCCATTCCGCTTCCAGGAAGATTTGCTTTGCTTGTGGGAAGGCCTGTGCTCTCAGAGCCATGACCTCCATTAAGACTTTGTCTAAGTCCTACTGCAATAAAGCAAGGGCACACTGCTATATTTTTGCCCTGCCCTTACCAGCTGGGGATTCCCTTAGGAGGCCCACCAGTCTCACACCAGCCTTTGTATTCTGACAACTTGCTGGAAAGTACTTTCTGGAAAATATTCTTTCCTTCTTGAGAGGGAAAGAAAAAGGATAAGAAGTGTTTCTGGGCCTGCCTCTACTACAGCTTTGTCCACACATCCTTCTACTTACAGGTGTGACTGGCACCTCTTAGTATTAACCACATTTCTTTCCTTGACAAGAATGTATCAGCTAGAACTTTTCACTATTTCTGACACTTCAGTGACATCATTTTTCTAATTTCTTCCAAAAAATAGTTCAAGATATTGATTTTTAGCACTTGCTAAAGGTGAGATGATGTTTTGCACCATTTACAGCTGTCACACTCCATAAACAGCTAATGGATTTTAACATCAAAACTAAATGCTCTTTAATTTGTTTTCCATACTTAAACTGGTGTGACTATGAGGGATTAGCTTTACCTGCAGCATGGGGAAACTAGTATCTCATTTTGCAAGAGAACAGAGAAGAAGCAATCCTTTATTTTCAAACTGTGATTTTCTCTAGATTAAGGTGGCTTACATTTACTGCATTGATTACTACTAAAGTGCATCTCATGGGTGTATTACAACACACAGCTGTATCTGACTGGCTGTGAATAATTTTACTGTCACCTTCCAAGATGTCAGATATTGTGCTCATCAAAGACTTCAGAAAAGTATGAAAATTGAATTGCACAGAAGCTCAAAATGCAACAGAAAAACAAAGACCCACTTTGGAAACAAAGAGTTCAGCACACAGGTTTGATCTTATGGGCTATACCAACCTCCGCCTCAGACAGCTCCTTGTCACTATTTGGTTTAGTATATTTTTCTTGCATGAAAGGGATCCAAGACATTTTGCATTTTTTAATGAAAGGAGTCACATCAACTGTTCCCAAAGCATAGCCACATATGCCATCCTCATCTTCTAAGACGAAGCAGTAATCCAGGCTGAGGGTGAGCAGACCTCCTACTAACCTGCAGAAAGAAGTGTCCAAATTCAGCCAAAAGAAGGTCACTTTGAACAAGTATGCTTTTCAGGTACTCTGAGGGTGACTGTAGGGTCATCCAAAGGAAGCAACAGAGTCCTCCAGTCACAGAATTAGTTCTTACAAAGCATTAACAGACTAATCAGCTGTCAAAACTCAGCTACAAGCAACATCCGCACCTCAGAATCCCACAATTTAATTCTAAACACACTGCTCTTCTGACTCACTAGACAAACAAACTTCCTTCACCTTTTGCCCTCAGCTTCCTTGCTGCCATTACCTCCTACTTCTTCCATCTTCTCTTTTGGGTATTTTTTGATACCAGTTACATATCCTTTCTTAACTACCTTCCTGTCACAGAGCAGCCTCTTTACAAAGTTTATCTAAATTAAACACTCAAGACAAAACAAAACAAGAAATCAAAGTAGCTGATTTTACAGCTCAGATTTAATGTCTTTTTTTTTTAAAAAAAAAAACAACCCACCACACAACTTCATCCCACTTGCCATTGCTTATTCTTTTTAAAAGTTGGTACATGTAATCTGTAATGCGTATTTCAGAAAAAAACTCAAGGCAATTATCTGAAGAACTACACTCGGTTGGAAAAAATACCAGATGGTAACTACAGACTATGAACACTCTCATGATATACTTTCAAAAAGTTTGTAATAATAGGATATTATGATGCACAGGTTTCATAATGCAGAGGTTTCAGCTAAGTCTTTTTTTTTTTTTTTTTTTTTAAACAACTCACAAAGGTGACCAGAGCATAAACTGATATGTAACTGTTTATGGTATCTCTAAGAAACCAAAACTCCAATTGTTTTTTCGTTTGTTTGTTCTTTTAAGCAAATGCTATTTACATTCTTCACACACACACTTTAAAAAAAAAATTCAAATTAAATACAGTGTCGGGACTTCATCCTTCAAAACCACCTCTGTCGGTCATTCATTCCTAATACATACTTGTCTCCAATTAAATCTGGTAAACTATGGAAGGGTTGATCAGCTCCATCGGCATACATTTCTCGGCAGATCTTATATACAGATGCCTAAGAAGAGAGAAGAGATGATTTCAAGTCATCAGTCACATTCAAAAGCTAACAACTTTATTTGAGAGAGATTTCATTAACAGCTCCACTGGAAACTAGTACTGACAAGCATTTAAGTTACAGAGAACAAGAGTACCTATCTATAAGACAGGACCTATCTCCCCCCAGCCCCTCTTAAAGTTGCCCGTCAAAAACATTGTGTTGAATGGCTGGGAAGGAAAGGCTGGAGGTCAACCTCCTGCAGGCTGTAATACCACAAGACTAATCCTGAGGGTCAGTTACCAAACACTCAGTGAAGATCAATACCCTTGATACAAAGTCCCTTTTCAAAACCTCCAATGTGCAACAATTTAACTACTGTGAAAGACAGGCACATCCTGACTTTCTGCATGTTAAGGGGCTTTCAGTTGACTCTCTTTGAAGAGTAAACTTTTATCAGTCACACTTTAAATAAGAAACTTTAAGCTTTTCAACAAAAAGGCTTTGCATTCGACATGTCTCTGGCCTCCTTTCATAAAAAGGGAACTCTTCCTCAGAAGAGATATTTTTTATAACTGCATATTTAGTTGCATCACCATTTGTTTAGGTGTCTTAGAAATATAAATTCCATTGTCAAAAAGGAACAAACCACCTTAGGTACAATCCTGCATTAAGGTATGGGAAAGGCTGCTTTACTGCCTGTGAGAATAGCGCAGGACAGAGCCTAAAACTAGCAGGTAAAGAACACGCCCCGTCTGTCTGACTGGCTTCAAAGTCAGGATTCACTGGAGCTGCTCCAAACTCAACTAAATACTAATGTTTCATCTCAATGTGGCTACAAATGCAAAGTCAAAGCTACCTTAACCCTTACATTGTTTAAACTGGATCCATAAAGAGTGTTAACTGTTGGTTGACACATTAATTTTGAGTATTCTTGCTAAGCTAATAGAATAAAGCTACACTACAGATCTGTTCATGAAAAAAAAAAAAAAAGGGGGGGGAAACCCCTAATCAATAAAGATTAATATAAAATTCCTGGTTTCAAAGTCTCAAACACTCTGAAGTGGATTTGACAACAATCCTTGCAAAACCAGACCAAAAAGTTTACCACTCTAATGAAATCAGTAACAATGGCTGAAATATCATCACATAGTACAACCACATTTCGAGACACAATATCAAGGTTCTGCCCATATCGCTCTGAGAATACCAGTAGTTACCCCAGTCATTATTGTGTGACCAGGTATACATACTCCCCCTAAGGTTAAGCCATTGAATGTGTTCCCACTGCAAAAATCCCTCTTCCAGCGGCAAACAATTTTAACATGCCTTTCAGAAACAGGGAAGGCAGTCATAGATTTAAAAAGGTGGTGGGGTGGGAGACTGTGAATCAAGACGTGGCTATACCTGTACTGCTGCACAGCGCGTTGCTGAACCACAGGCAAGTCACTTAACCTCAGTTTTCCCGTGAGATTGCGTTTGTGCCTTACGCAACATACTGGGACACCCATTTCATTAGGTAATGAAGGGACTCGGCAATAACCAGTGTTGCCACAAAAGGAAACGCATCACTAACAACAGCGACAAGCTCAAAAGCAGTTACCTCATCTTTAGGAAAGTAGGGTCGTATGGTGTACACTTTGGAAGTGGGTGTTAATGGAGGTGGTTGAAAAAAGAGGTCATTTGCCCCATCAATAGGCAGCAAACGCTGTGAAAACAAAATACTTCATATGACTGTATGAACAACAAGACCCATCACTCTTGGGTGTGCACTGCAGACTCCCAAATTAACATTTGCTACTTGCAGGCACCCCAGAAGAAGGTGGGGTTGGTATGCTTTATAAATGCAAAGACCTTACTTGAATAGAAAATATCCAATTGGTGTTTTAAAATATGCAATTGAAACAGCACATTAAGAGTCTGTTAATCTTATCTGCTTTAAAATACTTTTAACCAATCATATCTACACTGTCTCCGTATAAGAACATAGAATGTCAGGAGGAAAGGTTTGGTCTGAAGAGGGTTAACTGGCCAGAGGAGACGCTTTATCCCAAAAGCAATGCGCTGATTCAATTTGCTGCGCGCAGAGCACCTGTGAGGGGGGAAAAGTATAGCGCCTGAAAAATCCATGAACAAATTTGAACATGGTATAAACAGCGATTTAAGAATATTTGCCAATTGAAGTCTTTGCAACAAAGCGCATTACAGCTTCATTTAGACAGAAACCAAAATTTGGATGACTATTGCTTTTGCTCATGGAATTCCCATCGGCAGACAAGCATGCGCGCATTGTGCAATTGCGGGCGCAGATAAAAATGCTGTGCGACCTGCAAAGAAACAATGTGAAATGTACAACTAAAGCCGCTGCGCTTCGCATGCGCGTGGGACAGGCAGCATCTCCTTGAGAAATTACTGTAGAGAGGGGAGGAAAATTATTTTAAAACAAGCTGTAAGGCTAATGGGCTTTGGACCAGAAAGCCTTCGGCAGACCAATCCTTCCAGACCTCTGATGTGCAACAAAAGGTTTCTCATAAAACAAAGAAAATGTCATTCAGTTGTGAAGTCATATTGATACCTGGAACTCTCCTGCTAGACCACCTCTAAAGGCCCAGGGTTCTTGGTCTCCACTTAAGAACTGTGCTGAAGATTGACTACGACACCCTGTTGAGATCAGATCCAAGCGGAGAATGTTACGAGAAGGGGGATTTCCTGGGTGTCTAACATGTCCAAAAAGCTAACACACACTTGTGGAAAAAGCTCTCTAACTGAGCTAGAATCCAGGGCTTAGGGGGAGGCTGTAATAATGTATGATTTATAAAGACTTTGTGCTTGCACACCAATTGTGGTATTCCAAATTTTTGATTACCTGTAACAGACTAATGTAAGCACAGGAGAGGTGACTCAGATAATACACCTCATTCCATACCAGAAGGCACAAGAATGGTGCCATTCACAATTATGTAAGCTTCCCAGACATTTTGTACTTTTTTTTTCTTTGTATATTTGTGGCAGAAACATCTATTTAATCTATGAAAAGATGACATCTTGGAAGCTACATGGCTCAATAGCTACTATCGTAAATTTCAGATCAAACAAATGCCATTATCACAGCCCCTTGAAAAAAAAAATGGACCTTTCTGAAGTCACATTTTAGTAATGACTGTTTCTAATCTTGTCAGAAAATTAGGACTGGCAATATATGCAAACAGTCTGGAACAGTTCAGGCAGTCATGACAGTTATATGAAACAGTATTCTTGCAAGAGACTACGCAGATTTACATAATCCAGGCTGCATGTTCACAATGCTGCTGGCATGTTGAAAAATTAAGTAGTATCAACTGGAATTTAACTAGTACACCCTGTTGGTCACAGAGAATACTAGCTTTGCTTTTTAGCATCTTGATTTTTTCCTCCTCAAGCCCATCAGATGCACCAGGGTCCCCACTGATCAACCAGCCACAGCAGACCCACTGAAGTGCTCAGATTTAGTGTATGCTTGCTTTAGAAAATAAGCTTTCATTAGCTGTTTGACTTTTAATACTGTTCTGCCAGCAAGGCATTACAGCCTTCAACAACTAAGATAACATAAATGACAACTCTGGAGGAGAAGAAAAAAAAAAAAAAAGTACAGTATCTGGAGTGGAGATTTCAACTACCCGCCTAGTTTTCTGACAAGATGAGCAGCGCAAATACTCTTTTCCTTTTGTGGACAGCAATCTACCTCCTGTTCAAGTAACAGTCTCAGATCAGTACAGACAAGTATGTTGTGCTAGTCAGAGAGTCCCAAAGTGTGCCAAGTCTGACATTTACGAGAATTTAGGAATATATGTTAATTACAAACTACCCTAAGTACAGCAAATTTCAGAAACAATCCAAGCGTCAGAATTTGAATTTGGTTTACTCCCACATTTTAGAATTCTTAAGTCAAAAGATACCCTTCGCAAGGAGACTTAGTCAATAACTTGGAAGACAGTATCTGTCTGTCCTTTGAGACTACAACTTAACTAGCACTTCCAATTATTACAGTAAAGAGCTGTGTGAATGAAGAGCTGTATAAATGAAAAACATAGTTAATGCCTTAGTCGCTGCGCAAATGTGACTTCAGTTCATGCCTATTGGACATCTAATCTATCTGAGCTGCCTCACAGACAAAACCTTTCCATTTTAATTAATTAATGACGACGCGCTGTGAACATCTGGCGCTGTCCATCCAATAGCAGTAGAAACTTGTGCTGAGGATTCTCCCATCTGTACACAATGGGGAAGAAGACAATAGAAGTCATTAGTAATCCATAGTACTGTACAGCCACACTAATTTAAGGGACTGAATGCTAGCTGGACTTGGGAGGAGAGGTGAAGAAAGTGAATGTTCAGTGGACCATTGAGCACACCGTTTGTTTGGATTTGTAAGGTACTTAGCTTTATATAATGATGTATTTTGTCAATATATGTATTTACCCTAGTGATAAACTGCAAGATGAAGACAAAAGCATCCCCCCCTCACAGAAGCATTATTAGCTAAGAGTATTAAACTGTCAAGAACTCTTACCTATTTAATACTTTTTGAGTACTGGAACAGAACAGTACCAAAGTCAGAGCTAGTATTTGCGGAGTTGGCTTCTAGTGTGAACTATTCCCAACATTTGATGCATTTAAAGACTTGAACCCAACTTTACAGGGACATTGAAAACTGAAAATAATTTCAGCTGAAATCAGTAGGTAGTCTGGTAACTCTGAAATGCAGGCTTAAATTGAGCCCTCAATGTTTTGAGATTACAAGAATCACTGTTCTCTTTATAGAGCTTTGGCCTAGAGTTTTAAACAGATGACATTATCAAAAACAGAGCACTCTTTCTAGCTAAAGGTCAACATACAGCGAGAATAGTAAAGTTGGGGGAGCTGCTTCACAGTAGTCTTAAAAATGCACGAACCAAAGCTTTTAAGCAGCATTAGGCAGAGATGTTAACATACTACAATGCTGGCAAGTTTTCCTCCTAAGCTAGTTTTCTTCTCTGTACTTTGCAGAAGGCAGTCTTAAAAGCTCTTCTTCTTTATCAACCATGCATACAGGGATCCGATATTTAATAAGCACAAAATATAAAGTTGTTGAACACAGACTGACTTGATGACTTAACAGGTCGTCTGTGTCCTTGCTTAAACCTGACCGTGTTTAAGACTATCATTTAAAGACAATCCAAACACTAGAACTCCACCAAGGTTGTGTAATGGTTAACCACTGTGAAGTTTGTGACAGCTACAAAAAGTGTGACGTGAGACCATCAGCTTTGCTGCCTGCTGTGTATGTCAAGCAAGTCCACAGCATATTCCTTAGAGTTGGATTAAAACCTGAAAGTGAAATGATGTCACCAGAATTACCTAGGCCATGCTGGTGCTATCTGCCAACTTAGGATCCCCCAAAAATCTTTCAGAAAAAAAAAAAAAACCAAAACAACCAACCACAAACAAAACAAACAAAAAAAGGCCACACATTAAAAAACCAAAAAGACAAAAAAGAAAAAAAAAAGTTTCAAGATCAGTTTAAGTCTCAGACTAAATCTGTCTAGAGAGCTCCACAATTTCCATCCACTACCAAAAAATAATAAAAAAAAATAAAAAAAATCAACAATTTGGAAAGTGTTTAAAGGAAATTATTTTGCACCAGAATAGCCTTACGCTAAAGCTCGCATGCGCACAGGGCTGGGAGGATCGGCTTCCTCTTGGCCAGGCCCATTGAAAGGTCGCTTCTGCAATTGTTCTGTTGAAGACAGCAATAATGTTATCAAGACAGAGCAAGCAGCAGATGGCTGATGTGGTCACATTTCGTAGTGTCATTTCCAATCATACAGCAGGGCATCCAAGGAGTTACATGGCATAGTCCAGTGTGCATTCAGTCGAGAGTAAGTTAAAGTCAACACTTACGTGTCAGCTGAGATTCAAGTTTCATTAGCCCAAGAAGAAAATCAAGGTCTCCAATCTTAAGCATCCAGCAGACTTCACTTATAATACCAAAGCAAATTCACAGCAAGCATTGCTTCAAATAGTGAGACAGGAAAACCTTTAAAACAGGGTCAAATCAGACCCCACGTCCAATGCCTAATACTTCGTTTTCCCCGTGGGCTAATTAAAAACAAAAAAATACACTATCTGGGATTATAATGGCTCCCAATGCACCTACCTAACCACTGCACAAAAGATTTCACCATTGACATAATACTCTTGATATCCCAGACGTAGGAGTACATGTCATAAAGGATTGTCCTGTTGGCACAATTGGAGAGGCGAGTGAACATCCCCATCACCAAGCTGCACATCTCTTCAAACTTGGCTGCTCGGTTACGCCACTCTTCTATCTATGAACGGAGGCAAAAGATCCACAAGATCAAACACAGCCTTCTAGGGAGGAGAGCTACTCTAAATATGGAAGACGACTATACAATTCATTACTCCATTTTACCAGCACGGACTACCACACCACACATGACTCACGGGTATTCTCTATGTCTGTTAGAAGTGAGGCCAGTCCAGGATCACTGGTCAAATGCAGACACCAGACCGCCTTCACAGCTACATGGTCTACAGGGCTTAAAACAGTAGATTCCACTGGAGAAATGAAAGTTACTGTGACCTGCAGTTAGTTATACACTAACCCTTAGCTTTTAGGAAGTGGAACACTGATCTCTATTACAGACAACATTGGTCAGGATTTTGATTTAAAAGGAGAAAAACAAGATTCACACTCACTTTTTCAGCATCCTTTCCTTTGCAATTAACACTGACAACACTGCTATTTGCTCTGAGCCACTGGAATTCTCTCAGCATCTGTGCACCTTTGGGCCCATGTTCATAAGGAAGATAAAACAAGTCAGCAAGAAGCTGCAAGTCCTCTAAAGT
This sequence comes from Larus michahellis, assembly GCF_964199755.1. Classification (NCBI taxonomy): domain Eukaryota; kingdom Metazoa; phylum Chordata; class Aves; order Charadriiformes; family Laridae; genus Larus; species Larus michahellis. Next base: position 58,224,533 of record NC_133901.1, on the reverse strand, counting down.
CACTGGTTCTACTGTGTAGAGAGGCTTTTCATTTGGTCCGGGCACAAACTGTTCTTTGTTAACTTGCTCATCAGTCTGCATAGGGGCAATGTCGCTACCAGAGTCTTCCTGCATAGACATCTCCGGGGACTTTGATTCAGCTATGCTCTCCTTATCAGTATCCATTGGCTTCAACTCCTCTGCCATCTTGGCTTCAGCAATATCTGTCAGTATCTGATTAGCATTCTTGTCTGAGTCTTCTTGTTTTTCCACTACCATGTCCATTGGTTCCTCATCAGATTGCTTCTTCTCTTCCTCCTTTACCAAGGCTGGTGACTCGCTGCTCAGTGCTGCCCCCTGACTCATGATGGGTTCTTGATAAACCGTGGTAACCACAGTTGCTGCATTTAAAGAGGATGGTGCCACCAGAGGCCCTACATCCCCTACAGTAGTTTTAGCACCACTGTGGGCCACTTGCCTACCTGAGAATAAGAAGAAACAAGTTTAGAGTTTTCAATATCTAACTATGCATTCAATAACTAACATGCAAATCAGCGACTTCTGCAAATCATGGATGATTCTGCCGCCACACCATCCGATCAGCGCAGTTTTCTTTTGGTACTTTGCCTGTTCTCTTTTGTCATTGTAATTCTAACTACTGACTTTGTTTTTTGCAAGTTTCCCCTCCACATCACTAATTTTCCTAACTTTTCCCCCATCCTATCTTTGCTTACCAGTTAATATTTATGTGTTGCCAGCAGCATTTCTGACTACGCCATCATAATAAAAAGCTCTAAAAGTTAACTTTTTTCTTCTGCATCAACTGACTTGTTAAAGTTTTACTTGCATATAGAGCACGCTTCAAAACATAAGAACTGATGCTTAAATATTTCATCTGCAAAAACGTCTTTTGTGAAAACGGAGATATTCAAGACCTGACTGGACACGGTCTTGGGCAACCTGCTCTAAACTCACCCTCCTTGGGCAAGGTCATCAGGCTAGAACTCAAGAGGTCCTTTCCAACCTAAACTAGTCAGTGAAAGTGAAGGAAGATGACACCTTAATTACTACTCCTCCCCCAACGTTTTTGCTGCAGAGTTTGAGAACGACCAGAAACCCTACAGCAGTTCAAAAGGATAACTCCTCACAACTCTGCTCTAGAGCAGAAGAGGTTCTTCCTTCGATTTCACCACCAGTTATCAGAGAAGGGCACTCCGACCACCGCCAATGTACATTTGAGAAAAACAGATTTTACATCAGATGCCAAGCTCCCATTGCTACAAGAGAGATGTACAATACTGGAAGGAACTCAGCTGTTTTCTATAGGCAGAAACTAAGAAAAAAACTGAAAGAACATGGACTCTGAGGCAGAACTAATGTTTACAATAATCTAACACCCACTTCAAAAAAAAGACTATTCTTATTCTCTTAGGTCTCACAGAAGTCTAGTAACAACTGGGACTAGCAAGATCCAGACTCTTTCCTGTCTTGTGTCATAAGCACCAAAGGATCACATATCAATGTTACTTCTGCTGATCAGTCGGGGCACTGTAGGCACACTGCAGAATGCCAAGCATTCTTTATTTATTAAGGCTTCCCCAGTTAGTAAGGCAGAAAATACTTTCAACAGAAAAGTATGCAAATTGCGAGAATCTGTGAAACATTTTTAGTCTAAATGCAACATTTAACCCCATTTTTCTACCAACCCCAGAATACCACAAAATCAAGACTCACTGCTGTATTGCTGAGGTACACCAAATTCCTGCAACCACTCTGTTAAGGCCAGCTTCAGGGCCATTTGTGGGCTGTACAGAACATCTGTTTCAATATCTTCATCACTCCCCTCATTTTCCAATTTAATCTGGATAGAAACTGTGCTGTCTTCAGTATCGGCTACACAGACAAGTTTTTAAAAGTTATCATGCAAGTTTCATTTAAAATAATAATAAAAAAATGTCACATTAGACAAGGCATTCAAAAACTCTCTAGCAGCCTTATTTCACAAAGAAGGACAAAGCATTACACATCCTAATTAGACAAGATGGAAAACTATGGTCACCACCAACATCAATACAGAAACGTTATGCAGAAACTAGATATTCTGGCATTCAGTTTCTCTTTTGATCTGAACTGCTTATATTCCAATGAAATCAAATCCGTGGACACTTATGTCAAATTTGGACATTAAAATTGCTTGCTGAGAGTGCTTTTTATACAACCACAGACATCTCTCAAGGCTACAGAGATGCTATAGATACTTCCCAGGAAATCCATAAAACAATCTAGATGCTTGTAATTTTTCAGGCAACTGCCGTTTACTTACAGGATAGAAAATGCTAAGGGATCTTAAACAGAAAGAGCTGGTAAGGAAAGGCTAGAATCACTAAAAAAAAATAAAAATCAGTATGACTTACATGGTTAAACATAAATCCCAGCAAACAGTTAAGCATACTTACTCATCACCACATCTTTTCTCACTCCATTCATGTTAGACTTGTACCATGTTGCAAGTGTGTGAATAGCAACATAATTGGCTTCAAATTCACAGTTTGGATTGGTCAGAACTCCCTTTAGTCGAGGGATGAGCTCAGTTGACCGACCTTTGTATGGCCCAAGAAAAAGCCTCTTTTGATCATAATCATTAGCATGAATGTTATCCCAGATAACTGGTGCTCTCCTGATGATCTTAGAAACTTCTTCAATGGACTCTACTGGAATGTCTTTGGATACAACTTTCGGACCTAAGAGGGAAACAAGGTAAGCGGAGGGTTTTGCATATACTTGAGGATTCAACCCCCAAGTAGTCAGACAGTTTATTTTATTAAATGCTTATGAGAAATTGTTTTTAACACCAGCAGTGAATTAAAAAAACTCAAACAACCAAACAACCCACAAAACCCTAAAATAAACAATTTCTACCTGTCCATAACACCTCAATGCCAGGGAGCAGCTTTTCTCCTACAGTCCGTAAATATGGCGACTGTGCAACATTTGGATAACAGAAAGTTCCACAGTACTCTGCACAGGGAAAGAGAATGTTGCTGTTAGTAGAAGAATCCACATGTGTGACAACATACCCAACTGTCTCATGAATGCATTGACAGAATACTACCATGTGAGAAGAGAATCATCTACAAAATTAACAAAGAAAGGCCCAAAAAGTATAAAGTATAAATAAAAAGGACATTATGAATGATACTTAGCGTAAAGATCAGAAGGGAAAGGTAGAGAATTTAATTAAAATTGCTCAAATGTCAAAATCAGGGAAAAAACTAATGAAGTTCATAAATAGAAGGTAAGGTTACAGCAGACAATACACAAGAGAACTAGAAACCCTAAGACTGATTATGAAGTGCAAATACCTAAAAATATTAACACCGGAACATATATATTTTTAAAGTTAAAGGGGAGGTCTGCAACAGAACCAAACCACTATAGTGTAAGGGGATAAACAAATTAACAATGAGGATAACATAGCTACTCAATTGAATTTCCCTTGCAACAATCGACACCGCTGAACATAGTGATTCTCCCTTACAATATTTTTTACAGATATTAGAGGAAGCTTCCAATTTAAAAAAGCAATGACTGAACCTGAGTGCAAGTCATCTTACTTTTTAATAAATAAACAAAACAATTTAGTGCCTAATAAAAGTGGGTAATCTTATTAAAAACAGGTACCAATGACAGAAGTACGCAAAGACTGTGCTGTACCTCTACCTTAAGAAAATTCTAAGAAATTAACAGCTAGCCAGATCCAGAAGCAGAGAGATTGTGGTACATGTCAAACAGAAGTCTTCCTTTAACCTAATTTTCAGTTCAAACTACTTGAACTGTTCTATCAAGCTGCCTTCTTTGCTTGGCATTAAGTTTTTGAGAGATGTGTAGTTTTGGCAAAACCACTGCATATATTTGAATTACTTGAACCTTTCTTCGTAAAACAAATTTCTTCAAACAACCCCAAAATAAACCTTAAAGCAGTGATTAAATATTAAACCATCTTTTGAACCAGTAAGATAATAGGGCCCCTCCTTTAAGGCTGAACTAAATGATTCATCTCATTTTACCTGTAGGACAGAAAAGGAATGTGTCCGGTTCTCCTAGATACTGATAAATTTCATTTGTTATTGAGACTTGAGCATGAGCAAAGGAACTGAAAACTTCTTTGTCTGCTGCACACATGTTGTGATCGATATCATCAAACAGCAGTGCAAAAGATCTGCAGCCAAACTGGGAAACCTGATACAAAAGACAAGAGCAAAAGATTTAATTTTTTTAATTACTTTTATTTTTTTCCTTTTAAAAATTCTACAGTTTGATCTTACAAAGTGACAGGAGTGGGGGAGAGAAGGTAGGGGAGGCAAGACAGACTTCGGTGTCTATTCATAATGAATGCCTATCTCTGACCCACTGCTCTGCTTTTCTCAAAGATTAGACATCTAAAGACCGGCAATCTGTTCCAGCTTTAACAATCCAAATCTGATCCCACTGGACAGACAGCTGGAAAAAAGCTAACTCTTTATCAGCTTTTGGACAAAAGACAGAAGTCAATTACGAGAACAAAAAAGGTGTGTATGTCAGGTCTGCCTCCGAAGGCATTTACTGTGGATAAGAGTTCTTGCTTTAGAAATGCGTCTTGGCTTCAAGGCCCCAAAACACTCTGAAGACAAGCTCCCAAGAATAGCCTTCAGAGTCCAATATAAAATAAGACTTTTTTTTTTTTAAATTTAGATTATCACTAGCCACTTCAGCAATACAACCTGAACGCAGCCATTGGAATCGTTCAGAGGCGTACAAACCACTGCTAGTGCTGAAAACATTGAAGAAGCTAGTAGAAAAGGTGCAAGAGTGAGCAGAGTACTGAAGTTTTCAAATTAAGTAGCACTGCAACCTTGGGAAGTTTGTCACACTTACCTGGTCTAGCTTGCGCTTCAACGTGGATACCTCTTTAGGATTGGAGAAAGTGATGTCAAGTCCAGGTGAGATTGCATAGATAAACTCTATTTCATGTTCTCGTGCAGCTGCTATTAGAGTCATTAGCTGCTCTGGAAATCAAATTCAAACATTTCAGAAGAATTCAACAATTACAAAAAATAATCTTGCATGTCGTTATAGGTAAATTACAAAATGCAGATGCCTCTGTTACCATAATAAAAAAAAAATAAAATTGCTCGAGTTTCTTAAAACTAACACAGCAAAGAGCACCAAATCATTTGAAGAATTATCAGAAATTATGCCAAAAGGAATCACAGAATCAGGCAATGATAGGGGTTGGAAGGGACCTCTGGAGATCATCTAGTCAACCCCCCTGCCCGAGCAGATTCATCTAGAGCAGGCTGCACAGGAACACGTCCAGGCAGGTTTTGAATGTCTCCAGAGATGGAGGCTCCACCACCTCTCTGGGCAGCCTGTTCCAGTGCTTTGCCACCCTCAATATAACAACTATCCTTGTATTATTATTTTTCATGTTAAATTTTTAAAAATATTTTTAAAATTATCTTTATCCCAATGTTGTGAGACAAATGTGGATGTTGTCTGTTTTTACAGTATGCACACCACCCGTTCCAGAATTATTACTCACTTTTGTCACACATACTAAGAAAAAATTCAATGTAGCAGTATGACACTGCATGACATCAATTCACATACTATTCGTATGACTGAAGCTTGGGGCGCATGAAAAAGGGCTTTTTTAACACCACTGTGGAAAAGTAGTTGCTTTAAGAAACAAACTTCAAATTCAATCTTCCATGCAATGAATAAAGAGAATTATTTTTAGAATATTTAACGATTGGTGTTGTTATTGGCCATTATCTTGCAGTATCCTTTAGACTGTATTTCTGCAGTGGTTCCAAGTGGCCTCCAAGAAGGATTATTTAGTTTCAAGCAAGTATCATTTTTCCTCTCACCCAAGGAAAATGATAATCCCCACAGGCTAATAAAACACTGTATATCCCATAAATGCCAGAGGTGGATAAAAGGCCTCACATCAGCTTAAATGGGTCTTTTATGTTCTGATTAAATAGTCAGAAGCTGCTTTTCTAACTGGTACTCTTCATTGAGACAAGCACTTAATGAATGACATAAAAGGGCATGCTATTCACTCATCAATCTTCTCTCTTTTCTGAAGCAAATAATTTCTACTTCAAAATATGGCCCAGATGTTCAAGAGCCAGAGAAGTAATTTTAAGCAACCTTTCCCCGGAAAAAAGTAGATCTCGTAACACAAAGCCTTAAAAGCAGTTTTAGAAATAATCTGTAGAGTTATAGTTAAAAGAAGTAAAACCATGCTTGTACCAAAGCTCCACTAAATACATTTGCAGGGTATTAAGAATGGGTCTCCACTCACCTTTGGAAATGGCTACTGTGATTGAACACACACAAACATATGTAGCAATGTCCAATTCATTCAAAAGTCTATTTATAGAAAATACAGAGGGGAAATAAAGGCAATTACCTGCTTCCTCCACAGAGTACATTTCTCGCCAGAACATCCTGTGCTTGTAGTCATCCTTTGGAGCATACAGGTATGTATTTAGTCCCCACTTCTGAAGTCTATAAACACAGGATAAAAAACCTTCATTGGAAGAATAGTCTACAAATTCAGGAATTCTACATTTCACTTGATCTAATTTCAATTATTTTTACTTGATCTAATTTATTTTTTTCTTCATTGAACAATAACGTTACACACAACTGATATTGGACAAATACAGTTTAGGCAAGATGGAAATGTGATTATGAGCCCCTCCTAAGAATATTGATATTAGCCAAAAAGCTGCTCTAGGTTAGAACAATAATTCTTTTCAGGCTTAAGTGGAAGATTATGATTATATTGTGATGGAATGTGCTGCAGTAAGAGGAAACACGACTTGCCTTCTAAAAAGTTCTTTCCTCTGCTCCATAACCCAAGGTCTTCCATAAAATCCTACAGGAAACAAGATTAAAGTTATCCAGTTAGATGTTAGATTATACCTGCTTCATGGAAGATTATATTACAACCCACCATTTTCTTCCTCTTCTGCTACATTCATCAAAAAGCTTCCCAAACCAGAAGGGAAAAAGTAAAATCTAGACAGACAGCATTAGGAAAGTGTAATAACCTAAACTGATTAAATTTAAAATGCAATTATAACTTATTTCATTACTTATGATCCAAGGTCTTATAATTCTGGCCACCGAAGCAATTAATTTTCAGAATACAAACTGTATTCCTGAGTATATGCCCTTGAAAAGTCAGCATTATTATAAGAGCAGACTGAACAGTCACAACCTAATTACACTATCACTCCAGACACCTACAAAATGGATTTTTTTGTAATGTGAACACTGAAGACACTTGAAAATATTTACTAGCTCGAAGATGCTTAACCAGTGGTACAGTTTAGAATGCTAAGTACACACAAAGAGTATATAAATACATACTGAGGTAGATGATGCGTAATTAAAAAAAAACACGCAAGTGAGTCAACAAAATGCTTAGGATTTCATTCCTTTTATTCAGTTGAATAGGCTCCTTGTCAAAATTAACTTGCAAGTTGATATCTTACTTTACAATTCCCCCATCTTTACAAGCTAAGACTATGTCTTCAAATAATCATATAAAAGTATCTACAAGTGATTTTAGAATAGTGTATATTCAAAGTCATGGAATTCCATAGAAATTGTAACTGCTTCTGGTTTTAAATCTAATCCTTCCATTCTAGAAACATAATACTTTAAAAAGCACTCTCAATACACTCTTAGTCAAGTAAATTCACTTAGACCTATGTGCAAACAGTTTAACCACAAGTGGGCACTTCAAAACAAAGCTTCAGCTTGGCAGTCTGTGCAAAGACCAGAGACTAAAATAACACTGAAATTTAATAAGCTCTTATTTTCAAACAGCACAGCCACTCAGTGATGAATGATGCTCCTAATACACAAAGCTTACAAGTCCCCACAGAACACCAGTTCAAAAGGTAGACAATATCTTCATTTCCAGAGTCATTCACCATTGTAAATCTAAATATTTGGCCTCACAGAGGTCAAAACCACCCTCCTACAACCTTTCAAAATTCAAAACTGATGCAACTGAGCATTTTCCATATACTAACAAGTATTTCAGTTACTTGTTAAGTGAACAACGCTCTTTTAAGAAGCTTAAAGCAGGCTCAAGTTTTAAGAATTAGTCTGTCAGAGGGATCTTAAGACTAAACGGCACCACGAAGTGGCAAAGCTGAGTAAGTACTACACTTCACAAACAGCAAAGTGACAAATGGAGGACAGTTAAATAGAGGAACAAACAAGAGCAGTTGCAAGGCATAAAACCCTCCCAGTTTATTTCACCCAGAACAAATTTCTCACTTTCACTAGCATTATCTAATTCCGAGTGACGCTGCTCTTTCTTTACCTATGCCACTACTGTTTCAGACCTCCTAGCCTAAAGCAGAGCAGGGGCCTACTAGAAAGAAAAAAAAAATAAAATAAAAAAAAGAAAAGAAAAGAAAAGAAAATCAGGTAACAAAGATGTGGTTTAACCCCAGCTGGCAAGCAGAACCATGCAGCTGCTCACTCACTCTCCCTGGTGGGATGCAGGAGAGAATCAGAAGAGTAAAAGTGAGGGAAAAAAAAAACACTCCTGGGTTGAGATAAAGACCGTTTAATAAGTAAAGCAAAAGCCACACATGCAAGCAAAGCAAAACAAGGAATTCATTCACTGCTTCCCACAGGCAGGCTGGTGTTCAGCCATCTCCAGGAAAGCAGGGCTCCATCACCCATAACAGTTCCTTGGGAAGACAAACACCATAACTCCAAACATCCCTCCCTTTCTTCTTCCTTCCTCAGCTTTATACTATACGGTGTCACACTCAGTGTATAGGATATCCCTTTGGTCAGTTGGGATCAACTGTCCTGACTGTGTCTCCTCCCAGCTTTTTGTGCCCTCCCAGCCTGCCCACTGGCACAGCCATGAGAGAAGCAGAAAAGGTTTTCACTGCCTGGCAACAACCAAAAACATCAGCGTGCTATCACCACTGTTTCTCATCCCAAATCCAAAACATAGCACTATACCAGCTGCTAGCAAGAAAGTTAACTCCATCCCAGCTGAAACCATGACAAAAGACTGATTAAATATGACCAAAGAGAACACGCTAATTCAAAGTGAGACTTTTCTGTCACCACTTTTCTTAGATTACTAATGTCACCATCTGATGACAGTTTTTGCATCTTTCTATCCAACTAAAAAATCGACCTGGTTTTGTATTACTCCCTCAAAACTGTGTATCAGGTTAATACAAAGTCAACAGATCATGCCAAATACCTCATCCCAGTCACCACACTCTCCACCACTAAAAGCCAGGATAGCCTGGAGGCAGAGCACCAGAGCTTTGCGTCCTGTACTCACAGATCTTATTACCCCCCCAAAAGAGTGAATTTGATATCTGTCAAACTCTTCACATTCTTAAAGAGCACACCCAGTATTTGGCCAATTCCCCCGGCTCTTCTAGAAAAGATCCAAACTCTCCACCTCACTGCTTTAATTTCACCATATCTCTAGTCTGCGTTAACCACTGTACTATGTTTAAATATTTATCTATACTTCTGAAGTAACTCCCCGTTTTTCTCTTACCCCTATAATTCTCTTGAGTCACTAAAGAGACAGATGTTTTCACCCACTACCATTTACCTCATTCACCACAACAGAGTTTTCCTGTTGTTGTTTTTGGTTTGTTTTGTTGTTGTTTTTGGTGGTTGGTGTTTGTTTTTTTTTAAACACTCCCCTATTCCTTTTCTTCTTGTATACATTAATGGTAGACTAGTAACTCTTAACTAGTGTTAGACTGCTTCATTGGGCAGAGGCCATTTTCTAGCTTCGCATTATACACGGTGCAATCAAGAATACCTGCACCAAAATATATGCAGAAGAGATCAACAATGTAACTATGATGACAAGAAAAAAAGATTATAGTATTGGTGGTTCTGATATAAACCTGGATGAACAGGTGATCCATGGTCAAGGTGTATCATCAGAAATGTGAGAAATCACGCTGTTACAGTCTGTATTTCTGTTCACTGTTATCTGTCTCCAAAGCCTTCAGTTTAGCACCTATCTTCATAGAATTAAGTCTATTAACTAAGCAAAGATATCTCTCTCCACACTAACTGCATTTAAGCCCTAGTAAGTGCTAAAAAATAAAGGTATTAACTGGGCCTAGTGCACTTCGCACAGTGACATTTGCAGGAGCCAAATGGTATTTTCTTTTTAAGATATGAACAAAAGCCATTCTGCAAGCAATGCAGATACTGACTTTGACAAACGGCCTGTTTCACTCTCTACTCCATCTATTAATCATTTCATTCTCCTACTGGAGATTCATTACAGATACAGAAATAATAGCAGTCCACAGGAATTTAGAACGATTCCAAATCAACTATAGTGTTGGGAATAAACCATTTTTCTTGCTGGCTTTCAACCACCTACCTTAACTGGCCTGTCAGAAACACAGATAAATTCTGTAGTTATTGAGAAATGCAAAGAGAGTCCCTTTATTCTGCAGCTTCTGCAACAATTTAAACCTTTTAATGTTGCAACTATGCCAAAAGACAAAAGAGAACTGTTCTACAGCGCAATTAAAATGGTAAGCTACAACATTTCAGAAAACAGGGAACATTTAATATTAATTCCAGAACAGATGTCTATAGAATCACCTATTCCCTATCCAGGAAACTCAATCCGAGTCTCTGGTGCGCAGGAAGAGCATGTACAGCTGGGATAATCGCACAGCAGCTCTTCTCTCTCTCCTACCTCCCCCTTTAGTCGCGTACTAGCAAGCACTGCCTCAGCCTCCATTAGGAATCATCGGCCCGCTGGGGATGCCAGGCCTGCCCTCACCCCGCCTAACAGCTACCATCAAAGGGCACTCCCTGCTAGCCAACAGCTTCCAGCACAAGCCCCAGGGGGAGCAGCCCCGCCCGAGAGCCGCGGCTCCTCCCCACCCCCCCCTCCAGCCTTCTCTAGCGGAGGGAGCCCCGGCCAAGAACGGCGCACCACCCTGCTCGCAGAGTGGGCTCCTCCGGGGGAGGAGGCGGCACAGCAGCGCCAGCTGGGACCAGTTCCTCGCCTCCGGTCTCCCGCGAATGCCGACCCCCCTCCCCCCCCCGGACACCCCCCGCCCCGTCCTCCCACACACCCCCGTGTCCCAGGGTTATCGGACACCCCCTCCGAGAGCTCTTACCTTCCACGACGCCGCAGAGGAAACGGCGGGAGCCCAGCGCCGTCTCCGTCTCGGTGTCCGTTTCCTCGCCCCCCGGGACGGGCCCCGCGGCGGCGCCCGGCGGCTCTAAGGGAGCGCCGGGCACCCCAGCCGGGTTGGGGCTGCCTTGGGGCTCCTCCAGCGCCGCCTGCCCCTCCTTCTGCACCATCCTGCCGCCCGCCGCCAGGACCCCCGCTCGCTGGGCCGGGCCGAGCCGAGCCGAGCCAACCCCAGTCCCTCCTTCCTCCTCTCCACAACCCCTTTGTCTCCGCCGCTCCGGGCCGCCGCCGCCGCTTCCTGTTTACGGGGCCCTGCGCCTGCGCGGGGAACCGGCCCCAACCGGTCCGCACCGCTCTGCCCGCAAGCCGCCCCGGTCGGAGGCACGCCCGGGGGAGCTTCTATCGCCGCGGAAAGGAAGAACGCGAGCCGCCGCGGCCTCACGGCCCCCCGCCGCCGCGCTGCCGGGACCGCGCCGCTCGAGCGGGAACAACGGACTGAGACGAGGGAGTTACCTCAGGGAACGGGCGCGCGGAGCGGGGGGGGGAGGGGGGGTTCGCCCACAGCGCATGCGCGGAACGCGGAAGGATGCGCACTGCGTCTGCGCGGGGAGGCGGGCTGTGCCCGCCGCGCATGCGCGGGAGGCCCCCGGGAAGGGAGGGAGGCGGCAGCGGGGCAGCGCGCACGCGCAGGGCGGGGGAGCGCGCACGCGCCCTGGGCTTTGTGTAGGGAAGCGGCGCCGGGGGGAGGGGGGCGGGAAGGTGGGAAATGAAGTGTTTACTGCGGCTCCGCGCATGCGCCTCGGGGGACGGCGCGCGGAAGCCTCGCGGGCGGGAGCGCGCCTGCGCGGAACGGACCTCGGTCTGCGCAGCTTCGCTTAACTCGGCGGCCGCGCGGGCTTCCCTTGAGCCGTGACCTACTTCTGGCGACGCCCCGCGAGTTAAGCAGGGTCCGGTGGGGCCGCGGCGCGGATGGGAGACCGAGCTGCTGTGTCCCTGCCGCAGGACGGAAAGGGGCCGCGGGTGGGATGCCTCTACAGTCGCTCCTTCCCAGGACAGCCCGGCTACGCTCGCAGATGTTTCCACGCCTGGAAGGGTCTACGAGGATGCTGAAGGATGGGCTGCGAAGCTGAGGTCATCTCAGTAAATCAGAGAAGGGGCCTGAGGTCAGACGGCATCTCTCCAGGGAGAAGCTCTGCAGAAGCAACAGCCTCCCCCCCCCGCAAGCATGAGTCAGAGCAGAGGGCTGAGCAGAAGACCTCCCATGAGGCCAGGGAGGTAATCCTTCCAGCACACCCAGCACTGGGGAGGCCACGGCAGGTACCAGCCAACAAGAAACCAGTGAGCAAAAAGCTGCTGGAAACCCCAGCGGGGGGGGGGGGAGCGGGGCGGCTGAGAAAAGTGTCAGACATCACAGCAGCTACATCACGTGTCAGCCAAAACTGAAAAAAAAAAATAGTGAAAACTGATTAAAAGCATATCCCCTGCTGATTTGGGCACTGTTCACCCTTACCCAGCTCACTCAGCTCTCCCAAACCCCTCCCTGGTATTTTCTGAAGTCTGTTTCCTGCTCTTTAACCTTATTTCTACCAATGATATTTTGGCGTGATGAGAAACTCAAGACAGGTCTGTTTCTGGCTCCACCTATACCCATGCTCAGGAAGCTGCAGCAGAGACCCTGGCCAAGGAGCATCTCTAGTTACCGTCACATCCAATTTAAAGCTTTCAAAGAGCAAAAATAGAAGTTGTACTGCTGCCCCTAAATAGCAACTAGCTAAATTTATTAATACGTAACAAAGCTTTACAGAAGTGTTAGAGAGAAGCGCACAGACTTTGGGTGGAAGACACTCAGTACTCTCATACCACCGTGTGCAGAACTGGACAGTTGGCTGGTAGGTCAGAAGGGACCCTAAAGCAGGCTTGCACTCACAGCTTTGATCATCCCAAAATAATCCTATGGTGACAATTCCCCCAGCGTTGGGATCTCATCCTTTTACAAGATGCTTGTGTTTCTAGGCAGCATTCGGGATGCTGGAGTGAATCACTGCCCCAGGCTGCATCAGCTGCCTCATCCAGTTGCTCAGCTGTTTTCCCACATAGCCACTGTTCTTTTTTCCTCTGAAAGCTGGGAAAAAAATGGCTTGAAACAACATAAGGCCACCCTTTTCTAAGGACCCATCAGCTCTTACCTCCATTCTCAGCATAGACCCAACAACTTTGCTGTTACCCACCTTTAAATGCCGCATCCTAACAAGGGACACCTGGTGCCAAGCCCTGCCTCACACAGCAGCTTCTCCTAACAAGCTGATGACACCCCTGGAGGGACTGATCCAGTCCTCCCTGCCCTCAGCCCCTTTCCCGAGGGCCTGCCCCAGGGTGGAGCTAAGCAGAGGTTATTTTTTGACTCCCAGGTTCAGCCATCCCCCCCACCCCATAGCTACCGGCTGCGATCCCTGGACAAATATATTCCCACTTGGCATGAAAAGGCTACGGTGGCATTTGAGGGCTGAGTGAGCCCCACAGCACCCTTTTGCCCCTTGTCATCCCTACCCCTCATCCTGGGGAGAGGGACCCCACCCGTGGCTTACAGCATCCCTGTGCCACAAGAGGGCACGTCAAGCTCACAGATGACATTGCCCAAAAATAGCAACCAGCCAAGCAGAGCTCACGGGGGATAGGATATACTGGGAAGGGTGGGTTAGAGGGGGAAAATGCACTCAGGCTCATTCATACTGCTGTACACAGACCTTGGTGATTGCCAGCGGGTCAAAAAGGTCCCTGGGGAGTCAGAGGCTTTGGAAAGAGCAGACTCGCAGCTTTCCCAGTCCCATGATGGTAATTCTCCCCATAGCTAAAGCCCATTATTTTAAGATGTCTGGGTCTCCAGGCAGCTCTTCACACTGAGCTTTCAGTTCTTGGACCACAGACTGCATAACGCTGGAGGTGTCACTGTCCCACACCAGGTCCGTGATGCTGTTATTCTCCTGATTTCTTACTCACTTGCTTCTTTTTTCTTCTTTGTTTTGCTTCAAGCCATTTTTCCCAGTTCTCAAGGCTGTGTTTTACCAAGGATCAGTGATTGCCCATCCATTCACATCCCTAAGAAAAATCCCTTTCCAGTCCATACCTACCTCTTCTAGGTGGTAGCTGACCATCTACCTGTTAGCTCAGCCTTAAATGACCCATCCTAACAAGGGCCACCTGGTCCCAAGCTCAGGTTCACTCAGCAGCATCTCCTGACGAGCTGAAGACACACTTGACAGCCCCACTCCTGAGACCTGACACACTCGGTATGTGTGTGTCACCCTGTTAGCCTAAAGCCTCTTAGCAGGGGAAAGACTGTATTTATGGGGCCATCGATGGCGTGGCCAGGCTGTTTGGGACCCTGACCAGCTCAGGGTGCAGCCTGTCCCCCACGCAACCTCCCAGAGCACCCATGCAGAGCAACCTGCAGCTGCAGCATCCCAAAAAGACTGCCAACCCTCTGCGGAGACCCTCGGACCCTATTTCCCGCATCCCCCACCAGACGACTGACAGATGCAAAGATGTTAACGGTGGTGTGCATAGCGATTGTGGTTAGATTTTATTGGTTTTTTTGTTGCTTTTTTTTTTTTAACCCATATTATTGTTATAATACAAAATATACAGACTGGAGATGCCAAGCGGGTTGTGGGTCACCATGCCCCGGAGTGGGGGGGTGGGGGTGGGGGGTCACACCATGCGACCTGCAGCGTGAGGGAGGAGGCAGCATCTGCTCCGTGTGGCCGGTGGGTACCCCAGAGAGCCTGGGAAGAGGGAGGACTGGGGGGGAAGGAGACGGGAGGGGTAAGGATCGGGATACCTGCCCTCCCACCCTTGCGAGACTGCAAGTGGGAGCTCAGCCCCACGGCAAACCCAAGGAACAGGACTTGTGAGATGAACGATGTGTTGAATGAACCTAAAAAAACCGCATCATTTCTGCAGGGGCTGGGCCAGGGACAGTCCTGCTGGGGAGCAGCCCCGTAGCTTCAGCTCAGGGCCCTGGGGGCGGCTGTTTCTAATGGCTCCGACACCAGGGGCTTGGCCTGGGTCTGGGGCCTGGCCCAGCATGGGTACTGGCCTTGCTCACCCCCGCCCCATTGATCCCAGACGCCGCAGCTCAGGCCAGCCCTGGCTGCCCTTGTCTGCTAAGGATGCGGAGGCTGGAGCAGCAGAGCTAGGGGCTGCTGGGGCCAGGTACGTTCCCAAGGCCTGTGGGATTGCACAGAGGGGCTTCTGGGGTTGGCATGGGGTCATTAGCCCATGGGCATCACTGTCCCAGCTACAACTCGGAGGGATACGTGAGCAGGACAGGTCTGCCTGCACACACACAGCTCTGAGGAGCTGGTGGTGACAAAGACGTGGGGAGCCCCAGGGTGCTGGCTCCACCCCTGGGGTCCCCAGGCTGGCTCTCTCATGGCCGTGCCAGGAGAAAGGGCTGAGCCCACCTCCCCCGAGGTGACTCGCCAGCCCGCCGGCAGCACAGCAACGACTCCTGGTCGCCCCCAGCCTTGACTTTCTCCCCAGGGAGCTGCCAGCTCAGCCATGTCCCCAGCACAGGGCTCTGCCTGTTGGGGACACCTCTCTGCCCCATTGCTCGCTCCCTGGCTCCCCAGGCAGCAGGTGGGCTGGGACGGGTCAGGGCACGGAAGCAGGGGAAGGTCATCAGCAAACGATGCTGCGTGGCCATGACGCCTAAAGGCCGGGGTGGCCGCCGGAGCCCGGCACGCCTCCCTCCTCCATGTGTCCCCATATCCTGGCCGCCCTGTCCTCACTGGCTGCCCTGCCCACAGGGAGGGGTGGGAAGGGTGTCTCTCCATTGGAGCCTCAAAGTGGGTCCCTGAGGTCCCCTGTGTGCCAGCACCCCGAACTCAAGGGACAGGGGCTGAGGTTGTAGCTCTCCCAGCCCAGCATCCTCCATCCTGGGGGACCAGTGCCACAAGAAAGCACCTTTAGTCTCCCCTCTCCCCATGTCAGGATGGACCTCCTAGGTCTAACTGGGCCCCCTGGGATCAGAGGCTACCCCCCACATCTCATACAGCGATGAACCCCGAGTGCCTGTGTGGCTGCCTTCTCCAGGCACAGCCCCTCTGCCCACCCACCGGCCCAGGGGCTGGGCAAGGAGGGTGGCCAGTGGCTCATGGCCGACATGCCATCCATGCTCCCCGCAGCAGGGCACAGCTGGGGCAGGGGAGGAAGCCGAGGCACTGGCGCCCATTGCAAGACTTTATTGGTTTCTAGACAGCATCGCTGGAGGGTTTGGGCTGGAGCTGGGGCTGGGGGCTCCCGGGGCTGGGGAGGGTCAGGGGTGGGGGAGCCATGGCTGCACGGGGTGCTGTGCATGTGGGAAGCCTCTATTGCAGCCCGAGACTGCGGCTTCCCTGACAGGAAGGGGTGCAGGGAGGTCCATCCGGGCCAAACGCTCGCCCCGTGCCAGGCGTGCCCACGCTCCGATGTCCAGGAGCACCTGCTTGGGGTCCCCCGAGGAAAGCAGAGCCAGCCCAGAGGGAAGGGAAGATCCCACCGCTGACCACATCTCTGGGAAGGGAGGCTCCTTCCTGTGGGGGTGTCTGTGCAGCCGGCAGAGAGAAGGCTCAAAGGAAAAATCGAGAGAGAAGCAAATTCTGGGCCCAGTGGCAGGAGAGCTCAGCTGGAGGCAGGTCCGGGAGCTAAATCACGTTGTCAAAGAGCTGCATGGACCGCATGATGTTCTCATCCTGCAAGAAGGAGGTGGGGAACAGGTGGGTTGGGCACAGAGCAGTAACCTGGGCAGCTCCCCCCAAACCTGCCTTTATCCTCGTGGCAGCTCTGTCCCCCTGGACAAGAGTCCCAGGGATTACAGGCAGTTTCCAAGCCCTACTGAGATGCACAGCTCTCATCCGCACAAAGATACCAGCATGGATATGGTTCCCAAAGGAGAGACCCAGCCTTGCCCCTTGGAGACCTGCCTTCACCCCCTCTCTGCCAGGAGACCAGTGAGGGGACAGAGGTCCCCAAGGGACAGGGAGGTGGCCCAGCCCCAGAGCAGTGCTGCTGGTAGCTTTACCTTCTGGCAGGACTCCAGGAACTCCTCGATTGTCACCACGCCATCCTTGTTTCGGTCCATTTTCTGCAGACAAGCACAGCACGGAGGGCATGGCAGCGAGAGCTCCAGCCCCAGGGAGAGCCCAGCACCACCTGCCTGGGTCCCACAGGGGCTGGACACAGCGCACCCCTGCCCCAGCCATCCCCAAGCACCCAGCAGGACCAGGATGTCTCCCTGGCTCCAGCACAGCCCTGCTTCATCCCCAGTGCGTGTTTTCTCCTGCACCATGCCACGTTTTGGGCAGCCACCGGCTCTGTGCTGGAGCTCTGCTTCCCCAGGACATGCTCGGCTCACCTGGAAGAAGTTCTCCACATGTTCCCGGGGTGCTTCCTCCCGCATGGCTGGGTAGGTGTACTTGCCCATCATGTCATAGATGGACTTCATGATGTCCAGCATTTCCTGGAGGGAAGGGGGTTGCAGGGTCAACATGGGGCTCTGCCTCTGTCTAGTCCCCAACCCACACCCTTTTGGTGATGCTCCTGAAGGGCCTGTGGGGTTCTCACGCACGTTTCTGCCAGCTCCGTGCATGGTGTGGGGCCATGTGTGTGTGCCTGCAGGTGCAATGGAGACCCAAAGCATTACACCTTTCATCCACCCTCCACCCCAGAGACACACCAGTGCCAGGAGGGACCTGTTTGCAAAGCTGAGCTCAGTAATTATTGACCCCTGCCAGCTCTCCTCCAGAGCTCAGCCAATGCCCCTGAGTCCTGCCCTCATCCCTGTTGGGCACAGACCTGCGCTGGCCCCAGGTACCAGCCCAGACCCCCCCATCCCACCTCTTTGGTGATGCAGCCGTCTTTGTTCAGGTCGTAGAGGTTGAAGGCCCAGTTCAGGCGATCATCAATGGTGCCCCGCAGGATGATGGACAGCCCAGACACAAAGTCCTGCAAGGATGGACAAGGCAGGCGGATGGGAGTTACAGCCACAAAGGGTCTCACGGACACAGAGGGCAGAACCTTGCTTGTCCCTCCCGCAGAGGGAGAACTCAGACCCAAGGCAGATATGCCCCAGAGCTGACAAGGGAAACGTTGAGTATCAAAAAGAGCCTGGGGAAAACCGATTGCTTGTCCCCAAATATGTCCCACACTAGTTCTTTGGGTCACAGCACCCAAGAGGACAACATGCATCGGGACCTGCTGTTCAGCCAAAGCCTGAACAAGATGCAGCCATGGCTGTGCCTGCCAGTCTGGGTACCTACAAGACACTAGCCAGAAAATATAGGAAGCCCCCTTTTTTGTTGCTTTTCACTGTTTTTCCACTGCCTCTGTGAATTTAATAAGTGCCACCAGCCCCTGGGAAGCTCTTCATCCATCTGCAACAGCAACACTGCTCAGCCCAGCCTGTGGTACCTGAAGGGACGTGCCCTCCCTGCCCCACTGCCATCCCCTCCTCGGCCACAGCTCACCTCAAAGCTGACGGAGCCATCGTGGTCAGTGTCGAAGGCGTTGAAGAGGAAGGTGGCGTACGTGCTGGAGTCTGCGGGGAGACCGACAGTGTGAGGGGGTGTTGTGTGACCCCCCGCCCTGCGGAGGCACCCCTGCGGGGCATGGGGATGGGGGCAGGCACTCACCTCCCTGCGGGAAGAACTGTGAGTAGATCTGCTTGAAGTTTTCTTCATTGACGATGCCGCTCGGGCACTCCTGCCAGGGCAAGCCACATTGTCACCTCCCCATTGTGGAGAGGGGCCGAGCATCCCCCTAAATCCCTGTGGCTCCCTTGCCTTGCCCCCTGGCCCTGTGCTGCCTGGTGGGGTGGCTGGCAAGGCTGTGTGGAGCATCTCCCTGATTTTGTGGGCTGCACCCCTCGCTGGAGGGGCTCTGCATACCAGGCACCCAGGGAGGAGGCTCTCTGCACCAAAGGGATGGAGCACAGGATCAGGCCACCCCACTGAGCTCCCTGGAAGTGGAATCAGGCCGTAGCCTGATAGAAACTTCAACCCCAAGGTCCCAAAAACCCCAGGCACCACTGGGCGCAAAGCATCCTCCGAGCTGGACGTTGCAGCGGGGGGAGGCTAGCAAAGCTGGTCGAGGGGTACTCACATTCTTGAAGCCTCGGTAGAGGACCTGCAGCTCTTTGCGGGTGAACTTGGTCTGCTCCTGGAGCTGCTCCAGCCCCTCAGGGCGGTGGCAGACGGTGGAGAGCTCAAACTCATCCTCAACGCTGTCTGCAAGGAACCCAGGGGAAGAGAGGGCAGCTGAGGCCAGCACCGTCCTGCCTGCCCTGCTGTGCTGGGGGGCAGGAGATGCACCTTGCACAGCACACCCCATCCATGGTGACACATTTTTGGGGTACCCTGCTCAGCCAGAGTTGGGTATATGCCAGCAGGGGACACTCAGAGACACCCTGGGGGCAGACCAGCAGCTGACACTGGGCAACAGTCCCCCCAGCCTCTCATACAGCACAGGCTGGGCAGAAAGGGGGCATGAAAGCCCCCCAGTGCTGAGAGCCCCCCTACCTGCCCTTCTCCTCCCCCTGGCACAGGCATCTGCCCTGCGGAGCCAAGACCCTGGACATCCCGCAGGTGTGTGCTGCACTGGAGCTCGTGTCCAGCAGGAGAGCTGCCCCCCAGAACCTCCAGCCCCAAATGCCTCCCCAGCCTTGTCTAGACCCTGCCCTGCCCCTTGTGCCCCCACCTTAATCGATGGTTTCTCCCCACCATCTGGCAAGCTGCACGACCCCAGGCCGCAGCAGCCAGCACCCCCAGATCCCACTGCAACCGAGGGGCTGCGGCCCCACAGCGGTTACCCCCCGCTCTGTGGGGCAGCTCAGCACTTGCCCCCTCCATACTCACCTCTTCTCCCAGGGGGTATCAGCTCACACCACGGGGCAGGGGATGACCCCAGCCAGGGGCTCGGACTCACCGAGGGGCCAAGCGTAACCAGTGCAGGGCGGGTAGGGGGCTCTGGGCAGCTCTGTGCTCACTCCCTGCTCAGCCCCTTTCACCCCCCCCATCACATCTCCATCTCCAAACTGACACCGAGCTTTGAGCAACAACCCTCCCAGCCCTTAAACCAGCACCAGGAGGGTCCCATTGCCCCGAGGCAGCTCCAAAGCGGGTCTCGCCGCTGAGCATCCTGTGGGAGACGCTCCTGGGAGCTGGAGAGGGGGAAAAACCACCCTGGAAGCAGGCAAGGAGAGAAGTGGTTGTAGAGCCCATCGGATCGCACCCCTCCGGGGCAGGGCTGATCCTGACAGTCCCAGCCTCAGCACAGCGGGGTGGCAGAGGCATCCCTTTCCCGCGGGCAGGGCCAGGGCGGAGGGCAGGCAGCAACACTGCTGGGGACACACACACACAAAGGCAAGAAGAAGCACTTGCTTTCGCTGAGCGAGGGGATGGATTTGGGCCGGCAGCAGGGCAGCAGTTTGAGGAATCGCTGCTTCAGCGCTTTTTTAGTTTGGCCCGGCGGGTTGCCTGGAAGAAAGAAGGAGTCACCAAGCAGAAGAAGAGTTAACGGAGCAGCGGCCCCCGGACCCGGTGGGCAGCAGGGTTGGGCACCCGGCACAGGGCGAGCGGGGCCGGAGGCAGCACATGCAGCGCGACGCCGGAGGAGCAGGAAGGCGAAGCCCAGCCCAGGCTCTGCTCGGCCTTTCTGCTTCATCCCAGGACAAACCCAGCACTGGAGTTTTCCTCCTGGGGAAGGAAGGGGGTGACAAAAGGGCAACCCTGCCGGGCTACTCACACCCAGCACCTCTGCACAAACCCCCCATTGCAACGTGTCGGGGTGTGCTGGAGACATCCAGCAGCCCAGAGACCCAGGAGATGGCAGGGCTACCCTTTAGCCTGGAGGCCAAATACCTGCGCTCTGGGATCCTCCCCTCCCCAAGGGGCTATGCAGGGAGGCAGGGCAGGATGGAGCCCAAGAACCAGCCTGTGGCTGAGACAGGGCTTTGCATCCTCCCCAGAGCTCTGGGCTGGGTTTGATCCTGCTGGCAGCCGACGGCTGAACGCGAAGCATGCACCGAACCCAGCCATGCAGCCCGGACTGCAGCGTGCACCCCCACCCCAGCGTGGCACTGGGATCCCAGCCCAGGGCTCTGCTTCGAAACAGCCAGAAGGGGAACGGGGCTCAGGGCTTTGCCTCGGCCAGGCTATGGGGGCAGGGTGAGGGGCTCACGATGTCAGCCTGGCCCGTAGCCATGGCTTCCAAGTGGCTCTGCATAAACAGCAAGCCCCCTCGCTGCACAGACCTTCCCCCCCCCAACCCTATTCCCCCATCTGGACCCCAGTGCCTTTGCTCAGCCCCATCTCTCCCTGCTGGCGCTGCCCCATGGCTGCAGACCCACTCCCTCCCTTCCCACAGTGTCTCAAGCCAGCAAACTCAGCGCAGGACTAAGGCTGCAGGCAGGGAGGGGGATGAAGGCCATGCCGGGCTCCAGCCCCCAGAGGTAGGCAGAGAGCGGCACGGGGCACCGACGGGATGAAAAGTGCAAAGTCCCTTTGGGGATGTGCTGTCACAGCTTTTGATCCAAGCGCCCTGGACATTTGCAGGCAGCAGGTCACAATGCCTGCGCGCCCTGAGCCCTGGTTTTGGGGTTGTTTCTCTAGGGGGGTAGCAGATGGGGCTTCTCCAGCAGCTTTCTCAGCCTTGTGGGGCTGAGCTGAGCCCTGGGGGCTGGGGAAATAGTGCTGCTTGGTACCCAGATCCAATGCCCAGAGGAAGACCTGGGTCTGCAGGCAGCTCCATCACCCTGGGGCGATGGAGAACAGCTCCAGGAGGTCATTGTCCCACAAAGCCACTCAGAGAAGGCAAATTTGTCCCCAGGGAAACAGCATCCACAGTAGGGTGCCAGTGATACACAAATGCACAGGGATGCACGAATGAACCCCCTGGCATTTGTCACAGGGTGACAGAGGCAAGGGTGAGGGCCAGGATCTTGGTGCTGGCAGCACAGCCTGGCCCCTGTCTGCTCTGGGGTTTGCGGGCAGGTGAGGAACGAGGCTTTCTCCTTCCTAGAAGCAGGCATCAGTTGTGCCTAAAACATGATTTCAGCCCAGCTACTTTTCCAGGACTTTAATTTGCAAAGGGAAAGGGAAATTGCACCTTTCAGCCTTCCAAGGATGCCCTGGGGCCAGGTCCCTCCGGCAGAGCCGAACTATGGGAACAGACCTGGGAGGCAGGAGCAGCCCCTTTGCCCAGGGGAAAGGGATGGGACGGGCAGAGCAACAGCCGGCGCCAGGGTGATGGACCAGGGGAGGGAGGGAAACCACACAGCGAGAGAGATGCAACAGAGAGTAAACTGTGGTTGGACTCACAGGGGCAGCAGGTATAGGCACGTGCAGTAGGTCAGGTCAGGTGCAAGTTACACTTTAGTTTGTTATAAAGAAGGAAAAAGAAAAAAAAAAATAAAGAACATGGGCGTTTTCTTAAGGAGGAAACTAAAGAGGGCCCGATTTCAGGGGCCCCGGGGCAGGGGAGGGAGCACGTTCAGCACATGCAGCTTAACAACAGGAGAGGGGTGACCAGGGATGGGGTTTTGCTGTCCTGGCTTTGGTGCACCCGAGGGCTCTGCTGGGGAGGACGTTCCGTTCTCCTTTCTGTCCCCCAGCATCCATGTGAGCAAGTCCCGGGGCTCCCTCGGCTCCCCCGCACTGGGAAGCAGCTCTGCCCGAAGATGGGGAGCGGAGCCCAGCCATGTGCTGTCCTGCTGAGCACACAGGACACCTGCAGCACAAAGCCCTGTGCCTGCTCTTTTTCCAGATGTCACTCTGTCCTCCACCCCTCTGCAAGAGCCATCAAGTGGCTGGCACAAAACAAGCCAACGGAAAGGGCTGGCAGTGTTTTATCTGCGGCAGGAGGTCTGCCGGGTTAAGTGGCTTGTCGCTTTCCATGCATCACTCCACAGCCCAGCGACTTCAAAACACACTTACACACAAGCAGAGCCTCCATCCTTGGGCAGCACCAAAAGGGGAAGGGATTTCCCATCCCCACCTCCACATGCTGTCGAAATGTATCCTGGAGGTTGCTGGATACTGGCTCTGAAGGGACCCACAGCAGGTAGATCCCAAACCCCAGCAGTGACCACCACTGGGATGGCCATGGACCACTTTGTATTGAGCCACCAGCAGCTGATGTACCCTTGGGGGCTGGATCCAGCCAGTGCTGCCATGTCGGGGGGTTACACGGTGCTGGGCTGACACCTCTCTTCCCAGGGAGGACCCAAACCTGGTCTGGTCTCTCTGGTCTCCCCAGAGAGAAAGCAGGACCTGGGGTCAACTCGATGCATAACCATGTCCCTGCCCTCCCCACAGAGCCAAAGCCACCAGTGCCCTCCCAGTGACAGCTGACTGGGGAGACCAACCCATCCCTTCCACAGCACCCTCCTGCTAGAAAAGACCCTACAATAACAAACCAAGAGGCAGTGCCAACCACCTTCCCCACCAGTAACCCATCAATAAACGCATCATCACGATGAGTGAGACCCCTCCCAGTGTCCACAGCTCAGTGCCTGGGCACAGCACCATTCCAGGATGGGAGCAGAGCACCAGCAGGCAGAGGGTGGGTCATGCAGCCCCCACAGCCCCTTCTTGGCCCCATGGGGTAACACCAGGTCAGTCGTGAGGTCAGGAGGAGCTGGTACCCCAGGGGCGATCTGCCCTAGCACCATGCCCTAGGAGGAGGGCTGGCAGAAGGCAGCTGGGTGAGGGGACCCCTCTGCCTTTTAAGATGTCCTGGCTGGGAAGCAGGAGGGCAAACCCCAGCCAGTACAGAGCCAGAAGAAGGGGCAGGGCAGGGCCAGGGAGCATGGGGAAGGGGTCAGCAGTTCCCAGAACATGCTCTTTTCAGTAGAAGAGCCTCCATCCTGTTCCAGAGCATCGTCTTTTCCTGGGAGGCCAGAGGCACATCCCCAAGCTCCCCCTGCCAGGACATGTCTCCGAGTCCATCCAGGCAGTGATGCTCAGCTGCCCCTACCACCTGTGGCTTGTGGTCATCCCTGTGCAGGGCTCAGCTCTGAGCGGGGTCCACCAGCCCCCGGCTCGGCTCCCCCTCTACAGCACCTAGCCTCGGGCAGTGCCACCTCCTGCTCAGGGGGACCACAGCTCTCCGGGGTCTGCAATGAAGGCCAGCAGGAGGAAGAGACAGCGAGCTCCCCCAGCCGCCCCGGGGAGGGTCAGGATGGGTCCTGCAAGCAGCAGCTTTGCAAATGACCCTCATTAGTCAGCGGTGACAGAACTGAGCACAGCCAGGGCCAAGGTGCCTGCAGCAGCCGCTGGGGCCAGACAGTCATCCATTAGGGGAATGAAATCAGAGCTGGCATCTCCAGGGGCAGAGGACGGACAGAGAGTCCCTGTCCTGGGGGTGGGACAGGGGTGGCCTCAGCCCGGACACCCAGAGCCAGCAGGGCTGGAGGAGCTGTGAGCAGCAAAGCTGCCGTGCAAGACCTGAAGTTCATGGGACAGCAGAGACTCAGAGCTGGGACGCTCCCCAGTGCCAGAGAGGGGAGAGGGGGGATGTGGGCCAGAAGGGCTACAGAGCAGAGTGGGACTCACAGTGGTGCTGTCCCCATTCCCATTCCCAGCCTGTGACAGCGCTCCCAGACAGCCTGGCTGTGCCCAGAGGAGATGTTGGCAGAATAATAATTTTTCAGGCCACACTACATACAAAATTTTGCAAGAAAGGAATGGGATGGGATACACGTACCAAGGCACAGTGGACCTCAGGGACTCCCCAAAAGGAGCAGGTAAGGCCGCAGGACCGGGACAGACATGTGCCACAAAAACCCACTTGCAGGGACACATCCTGCCCTGTTCCCATCACCACCTCCATGGCAGGGACATCTCTGGCAGCAGCAATCGGTGCATCCAAGGTGCCAGAGGAACTGCCCAAGAAATGCCCCAGCAGAGCAGCAGCTCCTCTTGGCTGCAGGCAGCGTGTCCCATTAGAGAGCTGGTGCCCTGCATAGCCATTTCCCAGATATCATCCATACCCTCCCCAGTAAGGCACATGTACGAAGCCTGGATATGCTTCAGCCACAGCCCAGGCAGCTCAGGGACATCCTCCATCACAAGGGGGTTGAAAGCACCTCCCGGGCTCAGTGGCCTCCTCCCCTCCCTCTGTTCAGTCACTAATTGCTCCTCTGATCACTCCTACCCGCACATTCTCCCATCACAGCTCCCAACCCCGGGATCTGGCCGCCGGAGGGGATGCGATCTGCAGCCCCTTCATCTGGCAGCATCCCCAGCACCAGCCAGAAGGCAGAGGGCTTGGGGGCAAGAAAAAAAAAAACAACCCTAAATCGCACTCATGCACAGTCTGTTGGCAGCGCTTGTCTGAGCCAGGACTGTCCGTGGCAGAGCCGAGGACGGCAGCAAAAGCAGACAAGCCAGCTGCACCGTGCAGTGCTCTGCACTCCCGCCCTCGCCAGGCACAACCAACAGGTCCCACATCCCTTGTTCCGACGCGTTCCGAGTCCTCTTGCCTGGCCACATCCAGCCTTGTCCTTAGCACCCACCTGCCAAGCCAGGGAGCTCAGCACCCACGGCAGCCCCTTCCCTCCCCAACCCTGGCACAACCCCACAGGGAGGGTGAAGGGGCCGGGGGCTCCAGCCTCTTTTAGCCATGCTCCCCCCGTAGCCACCAGCTCCTGCGGCAGCAGGGAAAGCTTTGTCCTGCATCACTCCACATCCATCCCTCCCTGCCCCCAGCTCCCACCCCTCTCCCCAGACCCAGTCACCTGCAGCCCTTTTCCCCATCATCTGACAAATCCTGGCTCCCTGCATTCCAAAGCCCCCAGACTCCAACACCCCAGACAGTCCCAGGCCCCCAGCACCCCACACAGCACTGCACCCCAATGCCCTGAGATATTCCCACCCCAACAGCCCTCATACCCTTGCACCCCGGTGCCCTCTAAGCACCCTAACACTCCCAAACACCCCCGACCCCAACATCCAGACACCCTCACTTCCCCAGCTCCCTACACCCTAATGCTGCCAGACACCCTCCCATACCCTAATGTCCCCCTAAAATGCCCCAAAACACACTAATCCTTCCAAGTCTCCCTCAAGCACCCTGCAGCCCCTCGGATGGGAAATGAGGAGCACCTCCACCACAACTGCCCCATCCCATCGCAACCCCATCCCCATCCCCCTGTCCCACCTCCACTGGCCGGGTCGATGATGCCCAGGACATGGAGTAGCTTGAGGCTGGAGCAGAGCAGCAGGATGATGCCCACCGTTTGCAGCCCCTGCAGATCCCAGGGTGCCCCAGCAACCGACATCCCCCAGACGTGCAGCCCCAGCAGGCAGCTGGTCTGGCAGTAACAGACCCAGCAAGGGAGGAGAGGGGAGGGCAGGGGAGGAGAGACCTGCCTTGGCCCTCCCTCTTCCCGCCCCGGCACCCTCTGGGGTCCCTCAGGGCACCCAGGCTGCAGGGGAACTGAGAGCCCATGCATATCCCCAAGGGACTTAGGGGCCAGCTCTCACCCCAGTTACCCCGGGGAACCTCACTGTTGTCACTCTGCACCTACACAGCCTGGCACGGGCACCCCGCAGCCCCCGAAAGCTGTGGAGGGGTGCAGAGCTGGCACCAATGGGTGCGTGGAGGAGGCTCAGCTGCCCCCGGTTCCCACCCCAACAGCACCATGTGGTGGCAGCCGACCCTGGAGCTCAATCACTCACAGTCCCCCAGGACACTGCTGCCACCCAGCCCAACGCAGCACCTCCGCCCCATCCCAGGCCACCAAACCTGTCCCCCAGCAATGCTGCCACCCTGCATGCACCCACAACACAGCACAAGGAGCTCCCAGCCTCAGGGCTCGGACTTGTCCACTGATCACCTCCATGGACACCTGCCATCCGCACCGCTTCCCTCTGCACCTGCTGGGGGAACATCTGCATCTCTCCACTCAGCAAGTAAGTCACAGCCATCTGCAAGATCCGTGGCATGTAGAGGAGCTGCAGCCGGGGGCTGCCAGCCCTGAGTACTTTGCTTGCTGCTGGAGGGAAATGCACCCCATTCCACTCCGGGGTGCTCCCTGGAGGGAGGGCAGCGTGGCAGGGCGGCCAGCCAGGGTGGGGGTTCTCTGCACCCCATCCAAAGCCCTGCCTCATGGGCAGCAGGGCAGAGACCCCAGCCTGGCAGTAGTGGTTATTAGAAAGTCTCTTTGAGCTAGTTTTCCACGCATCTGTCCCCTAAAAACTGCTTCTGATCTGGCCACCCCCTGCTCCAGCAGCACAGCAAGCCCCAGGGCAGTGGCCCATGGGGAACGAGACATTTCCCTGCATCCCTGGGAGGGGATGCTGCAGCCAAGCACGGACAGCATGTGGGACCTCCTGCTGCCTGCACTCTGGGGACCACAACCACACAGAGCCCTGGCCAGGGCACCTCTATTCCCACCTGTGCCCAGTCCAGGGGTCTAATCCTGCCCCTTGCAAGGGAGAGGTGAAAGAGACCCTGTTGAGCTCTCACAGCACCCTGCAGCCCAACACAAGCCTATGCTAGAGAGCCCCAGGCCGGCTTCAAGCCAGACCTTCCCATTGGACTCTGAGGTTTCATCCTCCACCAGCAGAGCAGGGCTGCAAAGAAGGGTTGTCTCAACAGGTTCCCTTACTCTCTAGCTTTATTGCTTTTTCTCCAGTCTGCAATTTTCTCACCTCCCTGTGGCTGAGCGATCTCCCTGCCCTTCCATCCACTGCCTCAGAGCATGTCCCTGGGGCAAGACAGAGCAGAGTGGGGTCCCTGCTCCATGTCCAGCCAGGTCCCCTTGCTCCCCTCTCCAGGCACATCAGCAACAGAAAGAACAAGCCAGGCCACAGGGAATTGGGAGAGAAGCAATGTGAAAAGTGATTAACGCGAGGCCGGCGGCAGAAGAGATTCAACAAGCTAATTACGTCTGGCTGGGCTGAGCGGGACGTGACACCACGCAGTGTCAGGGTTGGCGGGGTGCGTGCCACGGGCACTGTGGTCCTCGGGGAGCTCAGTGCTGGGAGAGCTGCCCTGCCCTGGCTCCAGCTGCAAGGGTCACAGCCAAGAGCCAAGGAACCAGGGCCAAGTCCCCTTCTCCCCCAGCTTCACCCTCTCCAGGCAGGGTGAGACAGCACAGCCCGTCCTGTGCCCACGCTGATAACCAGGGCTGATGTCCCTGGGTGTGGAACGTGTGGAAGATGCTCCACCGGGGGAAGCGTAGGGTCCCCAGCAGACCTTCTTCTCTAAGACCCCAGGATGTGGCCCAGCTACAGCATGCCTCGGTGTGTAAGGCCATGCCGGGATCCAAACCCGGAGCCTGGCCATGACTATCAATCACACACCTCTGCCCCTTCCCCTCCCGCTTTGCAAGCCCTCACCATAAGCCAGCAGCTCTCTTCTGATTCAGCCACCAAACCCTGCCTAGCTCCACAGCCAGCTGAAAAACCTGCCAGCCCTTGGCAAAGGAAAGGGAAGGGTTAAACCCCCTGTGCACGGGAAAATCCCTGGTGCACCTCACCCCAGGGAACCCCAAGCTTCAACCTGGAGCACCTGAAGCTGTCCCACACCAGATTTCAATGTTCTGAGATCTACCCCACCCACAGCCAGGTTGCCTTGACCTCTTGGGTCTGTCAAACCCACCAGGCTGGATAATGCCCTTAGCCCAGGGACCCCTGGCACCGCACACCAAAGGGCTGGTCCCTCCCGCAGCCAAGATGCTGCGCTCCTGCCAAAGGGGTTCCTGGAAAGCAGGAGGAAAGCAGGGCTTGGCACAGGGCTTCACTATCGCCAGTGCCGCAGGGATGCTCATTTTCTCCCTCTCTGGAGGGACCCTCACCCTGAGCCAGTCACCAGGAGGTGGCCATGCTGCTCGCTGCCACCACCCTCCTGCCTGGCATCCTTTGGGGTGCCGGTGGCACCCAGCCGGGCTGCTGCCCCCTCCTCTTTCTCCCCAGACTTTGGAAGGCTTTGGCACCCTCTCCAGCTCTGCTTCCCCCTCCACATCCTCAGCTCTGGGGCAACAGCAGCAGCCTCCCAGGGAAGGCAGGGGCCAGCCCACCCCATGTCAGGGGCTTTCCACGACACCCCCAATCCTGCCTGCCCCATGCACGGACTCTGACCCAGCCGAGGCAGGGACAGCCCTGCCAGCCCTGGGCAGGCACCAATTATCACGCCAATAGCAATCTGCAGCTTCATCTAATATTCATCTGAGGCAGCTCTCCCGCCTTTTACCTCCCGCCCACCCCTCCTCCCAGCCGGGACCGATTGCTCCGCGTTGAATTATTGATGCTGCACTTCAAGAGCCAAAATCAATAGCGTTTCTCTTTGCCTGCCCCCTCCTGCGCGCTTGGCCAAAGTGGTCTCTTGGTAAGGGGCTTGGGAGCCCCCCAGGCAGCTCGGCAGCGCATGTGCAGCTCTGCCAGGAGATGTTCAGGGCTGGGGACAGGCATGGTGGCACAAGGCACTGGTAGGGTGACGTGGCCCATCAGTGATTAACCAACTGGTAAACAACACCAGCTCCGTCATCGATCACCCCTGGAGCGCAGAGTGCCCACGGGAGATGCTCTGATGCTGCTGCCAGACAGCGGCTCTGGCCGTACCACCAAGGCTGCACGGGATCCGGGGGGGACAGTGCCAAGGGGACATGTCAAGGGGGCACAGACAACCAGCGCTCCCATCCAAGCCCTTGCGCAGAGGAGGGCCATCTCCAAATGGAAGGATGGGTCACTCGGGGCCTCATCCAGCTGAGTTTGGGAACCCACAAAGCCTGGAGTTCCCCCACATTTTTCCCCCTCCCCTCCACAGGTCAGACAGGGTCCCACCGCAAGATGCTCCCACCAAACCCTTCCCCAGGGCTAAGGCATTTTTCTGGTCTCCTCTGGAGATGCTCCATCCCCAGACCATCACTGTGGAGGCACAACACTTCCCAGCACGCACCGTCCCCAGGAGACCACCAGCACAGCTTGGGCAGAGAGACAGCCACAGGCAGGGGGCCGGCAGGGACAGGGCAGGGAGAGCATGATGTGGCAGCCGGGACAGGGGAAGCACAGCAGGCGGTATCGATGACTCCTGAAGCGAGTGGCGGAGCCCCATGTCCATTAGCAGACCTGAGCCATTAGTGTACGGTTTCAGGCTTTTTGCGGTCCCTGGGCTGCCGCTGCCGGCACAGCTGGTAAACAACCCCCAGAGGGGACTCAGCATTTCCCAGCCCCAGACACTGCCTGGGACCTTCCCTGGAGAGCAAAGTCTCCTACCTGCTGCCTCCTGAGCTGAGGGGGTGACCCACACAACAGCATCTCACTCCCATCCCAACACACAGCCGCTCACCTGCAGGACTCCCCCTGCAGCACCCAGAGCTCCGCTCAACCTCCGCTGATTCCTGCCCCTTGAGCAACACCTTTCCCTCCCCTCCAGGCACCTTTTGGCAATGGGAGCAATTGCTGCCAATCTGGAGCACCTGGGTCCCACTCCCACTGCCACAGCTGGGGCAAATCTCCAGCCAGGCCAGGGGGACCCACAGCTCCCAATCGTGGGACAGGGCAGGCTGTGCCTCCCCATGCTGTATAGTGACACCATGTCCTCCTGGGGACGAGAGAGGACTGGTGGCAAGGCTGGTCCTTCACGGGAGGCAGGCATGCCACCATCCATCCCGGTTCCCTCTGGAGGGCTGCTGGCTGACAGGTACAAGGCTGGATGCAGGACACCCCATCTCCAACTTCCTGTCACTTGCATGGGGACGAGTGTGCCCCAGGGGACGGAGGAGCACATCCCAGGCAAGGAGCAGCAACACAGGCCAAGGGGTGGCCCCTGCCTTGTCTGCACCCCTCAGCAGGGTTGCTGCAGGGACCAGGGGGCTCACTGCCCCCGCTGTCTCCACTGCAATCTATGCCACCACCTTTGGTCCAGAGCTTCATGGAGCTGCACAGGGAAGCAAAAGCACAGGGAAGGGGACAAAGCAGAGTCTGGGGGAGGCACCCCCCAAGTTACCAGCAGAACTGGGGAAGGGGGGGTCTAATCTGGGCACAGTCAACATGTTCCCCCCTGGGGCTCACAGGCAGGATGCCTGGCAGTTAGTTCAGCTCTGTCTCAGTTTCCCTCCTGGCACAACCCACCTAGGAGCACTGCCGCTGGAGCACTGGGACAAGGAAAGCAGTTAAGCAGCAACAAAACCCACTCACCACGCTTTCTTGTCCTGCAAGAAGGTTTGCAGGGCCACAGGGAGCGATGCCCCCATCTGTCCCCTCCCTCCTTCCCCACTCCCAGGCACAGCCATCCCACAGGTGCAGTCCAGGGGTGCGAGAATCAGCGCTGCAGAACCAGAGTGGAGCAATTCCAGGGCACCAGTGGACCAGGCAAACTGCCTGTCACCTCCTCACCCCGTGGGTGCCCCAAATGCCCGGGGACGGGCAGGCTGCATCATCCTTAATATGGGTGTCTGCAGGCACAGGCAGGGGCTGGGTAGGGCTGGGGGGACCTTCCACACAATCGTCACCCCTGGGAGTCCAGGGAGCACCCGACCAAGCGGTCCTGGCCTCCGTCCCACCCCACACAGTCCCTTGAGCAGATCTGAGCTCCACCAAGCGAGCCCCACACACACCACTCAGCACTTTGCATGGTCCCTGCCCAGCTGGGCAGCAGCTCGTGTGTCCCCCCACCCTGCCCAAGGGCCATGGGGGGACTCTGGGAAGAGCCAGGAGCAGGGAATGCATCAGGCACCCATCCTGCCCAGGCTCTGGCTGCTCTGCAGGCTGGTGCTGAGTCTGACAGCTCATGTTCGTGCTGCTCAGGGTGAGGTGACCACAGACCATGGGGACACGCTGCTCCTCTAGAGGTGCTGGAAAACACCCTGGTGCCCACTTGCATGCTCACACACAGTCCTGGTCCATGACACTCCAGCACACACCAAAATCACCACCATGCAGCAGATTTTCCCCTCCCCTGTCCCCTCCCCATGTCCCCAGACACTGGGACCTTGCACGGAGCAGGCAGGACACCCCGCTCCTCGCACCAGGACCCCCCTGCTCGCCCCTATGAGCAGCAGATGGACACCACGTCCCAGGACTCTCCCGTGGATGCAGCACTTTCAGAGCATCCTTGGGGGCAGCTCTGGACACCCACCAGCTGCCGCCCATGTTCCCAGTGGAGCCAGCACCGCCCGCGCCCGTTACCTTCCAAGGACACGGGCTCGAAGAGGCCAAATTGCTCCAGCACTTTGACGAAGAGGACCAAGACCACCAGCACCGCGATCATCTCAAGGCCTTCCAGGTTCATGGTGGGGGTGTCTCATGGCCCCACCCCCTCCCACCCCCTCCCCACTGCCGTCCTGGAGCCTCCTCACCCCAGCGCTGCGACTGCCGGACCATGCATTCCCAGGGACCCCCGCCGCTGTCCCCAAGGAGGGATCGGCTGTCTCCCCTCTACTCAGGGGCGTCCGCCATCAGCTGTGGGCGAGCAAGGGGCCAGCATGGGGCTGTGGCAGGCAGCTCGAGGAGCTGACAGCCCAGGCAGAGCAGGGCCGTGCCTGCAAGTAAGAGCGGAGAGAGGCCAAGCGGAGGGAGGCGTGGGGGGTGGCGGGGATGGGGGGGCCGGAGGGGAAGGAGGCATGCCCTCCCATTCCAATGACACCACCTCTATCGATTTGCTTAATGCAGTTGCTAAGGAAACGGGCCACAGATATTAAAAGGCACTCGGTTCCCGGGGGGGGAACGACACAGGGAGGGCACAGGACGCTGGGCACTGGCTAAACATCCAGGATGGGGATGACTCAGACTTGTCCTTTGCGCCCCACACGCGTACCTGCCCCATGGGGACAACCATGGCTGAACACCCCAAGGTCCCCACAATCCTCTCCTGGGCAGGGTCTGGGGCAACAGGTCCAGCTGCCCCATTTCCGAGCTGGCGGATGAGTCCGCCTGTCTCACTGGGAGAGCCAAGGGGAGACAGGGAGCAGGGCTGGGGGAATGGGCCGGGAGCAGGGGCTGTGATGTAGGATGCCTGAGACACTGCCAGACCCGCAGGCAGCACAGCAACAGGCAGGAGAGGAGGGGACAGAGGGGCTGGGGACCCCGTGGGACCAAGGGACCCAGCCAAGGTCACGTGGCAGCAGGAGGCAGAGGGCGAACCCAGGCATCCGCGTGCCTCGAGCACACATCCACACACAGCCGACGGGGCTATATTTAGCTCCTATGCTTTTTTTAACAGCATCCCAGCCTTTGCCTGGCTGCTCGATCACAGACCACAGGGACCACCGGGAAGCCAGGCACCCACCGGTCCCTGCCCCATCACCAGGGCTCAGCACCCCTTGGGGTGCGTGGCTGCCGCTGGAGACACCGCTGGCACTGCCCATCCCTGGGTGGACAAGTCCCGCATGGGGCGTGATGCAAGAGCAGTCCCAAGTCCAGCACCAGTGTTGCAGGCAGGGAGCAGGGCTGTCCCCATGCCACCACTGCTCCCTATTCTGCTTTGTCACCCTCAGGAGCAAGGCCAGCTGCCACAGGTATAGGTGGAGTGGCCATACCCAGACCATGGGGAAGACCCTCTGCCCAGCTCTAGGGCCCTCCTGCCCCCACAGAGGGCCCTGCAGACAGGACTGGGGCAGAAAGCCCCCTTTCCTCCCTGTTGCCTTTGTGGTGGTGGGGGGGGAAATACGACACCAGGGGAAGAAACATCACCAAGGGAAGAAACATCACCCTGTGACACCTGTGGGAGGAAGGGGATGTCGGAGGTGCTGGCTGATGCTGGCAAGATCTCGCAAGAGGGCTGCCCCACACCAACCCCCACACCCAGGACCCCCACCCAGGACCCCATTCCCAGCCCAGGAGGTTGCAGGTTTGTCCCCTGGCAGGGGATAGAGAGTGCTGGTGGCTCAGTCCCAGGTCATGGCATAGCTAGGCTATTTAGCAACTCCGTGCCACCCGGCTCAGCATCTCCTGCCCGCCTGGGGCACGCTCCCAAGGCTCTGACACCAGCAGAAGATGCCAGCAATGCATCAGAGGTGGCTTGGGGAGTGAGATGAAAGTCCTCCCTGGGGAAACATCCCTCAGGCTGGAAGTTTTCCGACCTAACATTTCCTTTTCTTGGAAAGAAGTGAGTTTCCAGGCACTGAGCCTGGATTTCAGCCGGCTGGCTCCTGGCTTTGGCCCCACCCTGAGCCAGTCCCTTCAGGGATGGGGTGGCACAGGCCTGTTGCACTCTCGGAGGAAGTTTGCCACTGATGCCAACTGCATTTTTAAAGCTTTTTTTTCTTGCTAAGCCCCAGTTGCAAGCCATCATGACCCCAAGCCTCCAGCTGCTCCCAGGGCCGATGCCTGCCCCGCACGCCATGGGGCTATTTATGCAACCTAATTTTGGCCAGATACAGTGGTAGAGGAGTCTGTCCAGCCTGGGCCAGGGCTAGTCCCAGCAAAGAGGGTCTGGGGCAGCTCCTCTGCAAAGCGAACCTGCTCAATCCATGTGAGTGGACCGTTGTCGGCCCCTCATGTGTCTCTGCCAGCGTCGTGGGATGCTGGGGCCAAAGGGTACAGTGGAAAGTAAGCCACCGAGTGACAGCTTCCCCGCCTGCCCTTGTGCCCATCCCACGCCAGCCGGCCTCCCCATTAGAGCCGCAATAAATCACCCACCGGACGCCCTGACAGGATTACTCATTCCTGTGCCGGAGCCGTTAATAAAAGCCCTCCACTCCGCTGCCAGCACGATGCAGGATACCACCAGGACTGGCACAGGCACCCGGTGCTTGTCCTGTGTCCCAGTGCCACACACCGTGCCAGAGCCCAGCTCTCAGCACCCCCAAACTCACCAGAGTTACTTGCCCAGGGCACATCCCCTCCCACCGACGGCAGCTCCAGATGGGCTGGAGGTATCAGGGTACCACCCCCTCGGCTCACCCACATCCCCAGGGATGCTCCTCAATCTGGAGCTGCCCCCAGGATGGAGGAGACACATGGGACCACACGTGAGGCTTCACCCATGGAGCCAGACCCGCGGCCGCCTTGTAAGGGATGCTGGAAAGGCCATCCAAAACACATGCACCCAGCCAGAAGTGGGACAGGGCTCTGCCATCCATCCCATCAAGGGGCATCGTTCCCAGGGGTGGTTTCTCATCCCCACAGCAAGCCAGCATTTGGCCATGCTGTGGGAAGAGCCACGAGGGCCTGGCTGAGCTGCTCGGAGAGAGGTCACACGGATGGATGGAGAAACGGACGCCCCAGGCACGAGAGGCCCTGCACGTCCCCAGACAAGCGGTACCAGTGCCAGTTCTCCTCCCCACCTTGCCTTGGGGGTCTCACCCTGCAAAGCCCCCAGCACACACATCCCACTGCAGTGGGGCTTAAAGAAACCCTTCACTGGGGAAACCGGGACCCCCGCCACATCTCAGAGCTCCCCAACACACCAGCTGAGGAGCAAAGATGTAGGTCATGCCCAAAGGGACCAAGAGCCCCAAAATGCAGGTTGAGGCCCCAGCATCAGCACCGGGCACCCCCGACAGAACAGGAGGCACTGCGAAGCCCATCTGTGTCCCTGTCCCGCAGCGAGGGACAGCGGTGCCTGGACGCCGGCAGCATGGTGGAGCTGGATGCTCCTGGAGCAGCCCTGGGCACAGCTGCAGCTCAGCCGTGGCTGCCACCGGCTGCTCTCGCACACGGCGGAGGAGGACCAGGGGCAGGAGGAACAAGTAAAGTCACCAAGGAGGAGATGGAGGTGCCCCAGACAGGCAGACAGGGAGGTCCCCAATCCCCCTCTCCCGCACCAAGCGCCCGGATCGCCTCACCACCTGGCTTGTGGAAGAGTATAGGATGGGCCAGTGTCACCCTGTCCCCCTGTGTCCCCAACCCCGTACCTTCGATGCCGCTGATGATTTTGAAGCAGCGGGTGGTGAACCAATAGGAGATGAGGAGGAGGATGGCAATCAGGGAGGCATAGAGCAGGCTGTCGTTGTGCAGGGCTGTCCTCTCCATGGCTCCATCCCCTGTGCCCGCTTGCGCCCCCCACCCAGCCCTGCCACCCTATCTGGGGCAGTCCCCCGCCGGAGGAGCCGGCCACCGCGGGCAGGGAGGCGGGGGGCCGCACGGGCAGGCAGGCAGGTAATTGGGAGCGGCGTGTGAGAGCCAGGCTCCCAAACCAATTACCTTAATTGTGCTCAGGCAGCACATGGCAAACAGTTAAAAATAACCCTCCTGGCCCGAAGGGAGAGTGGCACAGAGACGGAAGCAGGGGGCAGAGCACAGATGAGGCTTGCTACACATGTGGCTGAGTCTCTGTGCCGTGGGGCCAGCAAGACATCGCCACAGCGTGATGGCTGCTCTGTGCTCACTGGTGACCCCAGGACCCTCAGGGCAAAGCCCCTTGCTGCCAATCCACAGGAAGAGCTGGGAAGTCCTGGAAACTGGTCTCTCCAGGGTGTGATACCGCAGACCAGGATTGGCAAATGCCAGGATCTCCACTGGGATGCCTGCACCTGTCCTTGCTCCAGACACAGGGCCTTGAAAAACGGCAACCCTACAGCCCTGCTGGCCCGGAGAGCTGGCTCTGGCAGAGAGGTGCTGGCATCTCGTCCCCTGTGCCCCAGCGCAGCACCTCCCTGGGGACGCCCAGGATCAGCCTTCCCTTTTCTCAGCTTGGAGCCGGAGCCAGCCAGCCCGGTTCCTGCTCTGCAACACCAGGGGCACTCAGGCAGTGCCACTGTGAATTTGGGCACACACACCGGCAAAACCCAAACCCCACGGGATTAGCTGCACCCATGCCTGAGACACCTCTGTCCCCCAGACCGCTGGCCGCCCCATGGGACACGTGGCTGGGGAAGATGCTGGTCCCAACTGTTTCACTTTGATGCCTCTTTGCATACAAGACGTCGCATCCCCACCCCTGCAGCTACAGCCAGGGGACATGGCCACCCAGGCGTGGGGTAAGGAGCACAACGTCACCCCGGCTATGCCCCTTTCAGGGCACAGAACCCAGGCATCTGGGTCTGTCCCCGCTTCCCTTCTCTCTCCCACAAGACCAGCTGCTCTGAGCACCCAGAGGGGACACAGGACAGAGTGGCAAAGTGGCCCCGGCATGCACCCATGGCTCGGCGCTTGGCAGGGCAGCCGGCCCTGTAATGCTGCCCCAGGCACAGCCGTGGCAGGATGGGCAGCCCAGGCTGGCACGAGCCCGTGCCACCTGTCCCACTTTGGGCTGTGACAATAACAGCCATGAAGCATCCCCTGCTCAGCCACCCCCACCCTGGCTCTCCTGCGCCGCCGGCAGCACAGCCCTGCCACCCAGCTAAAATTAACCACCCCACCAGCCACACGCTGGGTATAAATAGAAATGCCCAGGAGCAGGGTTTCTTGACCAGCAATCAGCTCTGTGCCATGGGCATACACAGGGCAACACCCAGAGCTTTCAGGTAGCCAGGTGACTGGTCCCTGTCCCCATTCTCCCAGTACCACCAGCAGCTGGGCATAGGGAACTGTCTCCCGCTGCGGAATGGGAGCAGATGGGGAGGGAGCAGGGCAGTCACCCATTGCCAAGGGACCTGTCTCTTTGGGAGGGGACCATGTATCTTGACCACAGCCAGGCTCTGCCCTGCTTGTCAGCCGTCTCTGTGGCTACCTCTAGGGTGCTTCTAGCCCGGTGTCGCAGGGTGCTAGGGCACTACCCCCCCAAAATGTGCCATGGGACCAGCTGGGCCACAGCAGAGGTGACGTTACGGTCCCAGGGCACAGCTGGGCAGCAGCTGCCCAGGTCCCTTGGGCGCCGCCGACCCCCAGCAGGGGCAAGCCTGATGGATAGGAGCCTCTCCTTTTTTTTGGTTCTCGGGGCCATCATCCATTAGGGAGAGTTAAATTTAGGTTACAGCTGATCCCATATTACCTCGCTGCTAATCAGAGCGCGAGCAGATTATTAATAAGCACATTAAAATATTGGCGAAAAGCTATTTTTGGGAGGTGAAGTCACAGTTTTAATCTGGTTAATTGATTGAGTCATTTCTCTTTCCCCCCATCAGTGACCTGTCCTTGGCTAGCTCCCCAGGGCACCCAGCCGGGAGGGCACACCATCCTGGAGCCCACCTGGCCGGGCACCCCTGCGGTGAGCTCTGCAGGACCTCCTTCACCTCTGCAGGGAGGACAGAGGGGCTCACTGCCCCCCAAAAGGGAACGATGTGGGAGGATAGAGGCTGGAGGGGGTACAGCACCCTGGTGACCCATGTGCCACATGGACCGGTGCAGTGGCTGGGGAGGAGGGGATGCTGCAGAGGGGAGAAAGCTGTGCAAGCCCCACATCCCGGTCCCAGCTCCAAGCTTTTGGGGAGTATAGACCTGGCTGGCTCTGGATTTCACCCCACTTTGGCTTCTCCACAGCTTAGGAGGACGCTGAGAAGAGAGCGAGCAGCGGTAGCCGGCGCCCCACTGCCAGCCCTGCCTCCGCGCCCATCCCAGCTCCAAGCAGCACAGCCACCCTGCACGCCCCGGCAGGGCTGCGGGGACAGCACAGGGCTGAGCCCTTAGGGCTGCTCGATACCGCACCTGGCCAGCCCAGAGACCTGGTCCTGGGTCCCCACTACAGACCCAGTCCCCCGGTGCCCAGCTGAAAAGCCCAAGACACTGGGACAAGGACCTATAGGACATCCTTGCAAGTGGTGGGGATGGGAGCACCCTGAGGTCCCCTTCCCACTCCTCTCCATCACCTGCAGCTCTGCCCCTTGCATCCAGGGTTGGACTCAGCTGACTCATCCCCTGCCCACTCCACTCTGGGCTAGTTGGCTGGTGCGTGATGGAGCCAACTAGTGGGGACGGACCTGGCGCTGCCCGCGGACACCCCCAGCCTCCAGCACCTGGCATGCCGCTCAGCCAGGCCCACGCTTACCCTTACACCTCTTCCCCTGTCACCATGGTGTGGGCTGCTGTGGAGCCCTGAAGGGCCCACGGGGCTGTGAAGTGATGGGAAATGCCCACGGGGAGGGTTTCTCCAGGCGACCCTCCATCGCAGGGCTTGGGTCCCCACGGGCAGGGAGGTGGCATGGCAGCTGGGCACGGCTCGCAGGGCGGATACTGCTCCCATGTCCCAGCCCCCAGCGCTGCGCCAGGAGCATCTCCAAGGTGCCCCCGCTATCCCCTGGCCCCAGGGATGGGCGCAGGCTGGGGAGACCCAGGGACTCCCCCAGGCGAGAAGGGACAGAGCCGGGGAGGGTTCTTCTGGGCAGGGTGGGCCCTGGGGAAGGCGGTGCAAGTCCCAGCCCCGCTCCAAGGCGTAACGCTGCCACATTGGCCCAACAAGGCCTTGCCCATGCTCCCGGCACGGCACGTCCCTCCCCAGCACTGCTGTGGCCTGGAGGGGCAGCCCAGGGGTCCCAGCCATGGGGAGGGCAACCTGCCCCCAGCATGGGGGCACGGGGGCAGGTGCAGCAGCCAGGCACACAGTGTCCCAGCGTGCAGAGGCGCATGATGACCTCCCTGAGATGTGCCCATTGGGGTCAGGAGGTGGCTCTGGGCTCAAACCCAGGAAAGGGGGTCCTGGCCAGCTGAATGAGGGTCCTGCCATGGCTGTGACAGCAAACTGGGGGGCACACAGCACGCAGGTCTGTCTCCAGGACCAGGCAGCACCCCA
Organism: Larus michahellis; assembly: GCF_964199755.1. Taxonomy (NCBI): domain Eukaryota; kingdom Metazoa; phylum Chordata; class Aves; order Charadriiformes; family Laridae; genus Larus; species Larus michahellis. The sequence continues at coordinate 58,184,731 of NC_133901.1, read as the reverse complement.
GGATACAAGCAAGGGTGGATGCAGGCACCAGGGTGTGTCCCTGCCCCAGCCCACGGGCACACCCAGGGCTTCTCCAGCCGGATGGATGGAGGGCACAGCCCAGCCCCAGAGGCGGCGGGTGCCTGGCATGGCAGGGAAGGGTCGGAACAGTTGTGATTTATTTCCACAGCAGTTTTCTCACTGCACCAGTCCCCTCCCCAGATAAAACATTCCCATCACCCCAGGTCCACAGGGGACATTCAGGGGCTCACATTGCCTTCCGTGAGCATCTTCAGCTTTGCCCCACACGGAGCCCGGTGCAACCCCTCCGCCTGGGGCTGAATCGCTCAGCACCCCTCAGCACCTACACAGCATTTCCCCCCCTCCCGAAATAACCCCACAGAGCCCACCAGGCAGAAACACCGCCCCCACAGAACAGAGCCCCCGTGCCCCCCAGGGCGGCACCTACCTTGGGAGAGGGTCCCGGTGAGAAACTGGTAGAAGAAGCGGATCACCCGGCCCAGCTGCCTCTTGCAGCGCTGCTGGCAGTGGCTCATGGCTCCAGCGCACAGCGCTGGGGAGGGACCCAGTCGCACCCCCTCTCGGCTGGCAAACAGCCCCCCAGCTTCTCCGAGCAGATGGCAATGCCCGGGGGCAGCACAGAGCCTTCCTTGCCCAGAGCGAGCCTGCGGGCATCGGCGGCAGGTTCAGCCCAGCGGAGAGGGCACAGGCAGCGCCTGGCAGCGCGGCAGCCGCCAGGCCCCGCTCCCAGGCGGCAGGCAGCCAGTCGGGAAGTTTTGTGCTGGGATGCTCCTGTGCAGGCTGGCTGTGATCCAGAGGGGCCGGGAGGGCTGGCGGTGATGCCCCTACCAGGGCTTAGGCTCACAAAAGCTGACCACAAGCTCAGCGAGGGAGTGGGGTGCCCGGGCGAGCCCCCCCGTGCTGTGCCAGCCCGCCGGCTCCCTCCGTGCAGCAAAGTTGCAGGGAGTAGCGTCAGAGGGATGCTCGGGACTGGGGAGCCCAGTGATGCCAGCCAGCTCTCCTGGAGAGGCGGATGAACGCCTCCCCAGCTGGCAGAGTCCCGGGTTGCCCCTGGCTCCTGGTCCGCCCCTTGCCACCAGCTCGACCCGGCACTTCACGCCCCGGCTGGCCGGGAACCAGAGGCAGGTTGGTATGGCAACCCGCAGACTCCACAGGTCCCGCTGACCAATGAGGCACTGCTGCATCCCAGGGCCGCCTCTCTCCAAGAGCAGGGAAAAATGCTCCTTCCGGAGGGGAGCCAGCACAGAAAGCATCCTGCATCCTTGGGCATCAGCCCTCCACTCCCAATATAAAGTGCTGTGAGCATCCTGCATCCCTGGGTATCAACCATCCTCTCCAGCCAGCCAGTGCTGCGAGTGTCCTGTATCCCTGAACATCAAGAATCCAGCGCTGTCAGTGTCCTGTATCCCTGTGGCAAAAGCACTCCGGCACTGCAAGCATCCTGCATCCCCGGGCAACAGCCCTCCGGCACCGCAAGCATCCTGCATCCTCGGGCATCAGCCCTCTGGCACTGTGTGTGTCCTGCATCCCTGGGCTTCTGCTCCCGCTCCCACTGGCTCCACGCAGGGGAGGAGACAAGGATCAGTACAAGGATGGGAGGAAGAGGAGTCAGACTCCCAGACCGCCCAGGCTGAGAGCTGCTTGCTCCAAAGCTCAGGCTGGCAGTGAGTTGCTAGCTTGCACAGTATGTCAGAGCCAGAGGAGAGTCTGGCGCGAGGCGGCAGTGGGATTTCCCTGCTCCCAGAGCCAGCCCAAGATGCTCTGTGCCGACTGGCGACCACATCCCTTCCCCAAGTCCCATTTTCCCAGCTGCAGTTCCCTCTCCACATCACATCCACACACCGTACCAGCAGGATCTCTCAGCTCTGCATCCATCCAGGCTCTATTATCTCATAAGCTTCATCTCTTATTAATGGGGGAGGAAGTGAAGAAAAAGAGACCTGATGGAAAATATAGCTTCTGCTCTCTTGGGGATGGGAAAGGGGGTGAGGGCATGATCCATCCAGGAACAGTCAGACTATCCAGTCCTTACCAATGCCTCAACAAGGAGCCCCAAGGGAAGGGGCAGGACACCCTCCAGGGGTTGGTATGGGGTCACCTCACCCCCTGCTCCCCAAAAGAAGGGCCGTCCCCTCCAAACCAAACCCTCCCTGTCTGTTATGCTGGCTATGCCCCTGCAAAGCCGGGGGGGGGCAGCCCCCCAACGCAGAGCCCCCACACCATGGCAGACAGTGCCCCAGTGTGGTGGGGACAGACGCCAAGGGATGCTGCACTGGTTGCTGCAAGGCTGAGCCAGGTTTGGGGAGACCCTACAGCAAGGTACAACACACAGCACAGCAGGGGCTTGCAACCCTACAATAATACACCCCCAAAGCCCCTGGCCAGGGAAGGGCTGCAAGGGACATCGGCCCTGTGGGCGAAAGGGGACAGCCTAGGCAAGCCGAGGCAGAGCTGGCAGCTCAGCGGACGCAGAGGCTCCTGCAGGGCCAGTCTGTGAATGCAACACCCCGACTGAACCTACTCCCCCCTGCAGACCACCTGCCCACAGACGAAAGCTCAGAAATTTGGGCTGTCAGTGGTGCCCAGTCCCCTCCTGCCACCTCCCGGGGACAGGTGAGAGGTTTAGGACTTTCATCCTTAGCCACAGTATCCAGCAGCCCTGCTCCTGGCTCAAACCCACAACACAAACACGCTGGGACAGTTTCTTGCACCGATCAGATGCCATGAGCCGTGTGACACAAGGCCAAACCCTGCAAATGCAGAGCTTGTCCCATGCTGGGGGAGAGACCTGGCTCCACAGCATCACAGTAGGGACCTGCCAGCGCAAACCAGCCCAAGGCAGCCACAGCATCCCAAAAACCCGGGGGATAGAGGAGAGGTGGCAGAACAGCCACAGGAGGGTGCCAGAGCCCGCAGGACCCGACATCTAACAAAGTTTGCAGATCCATCCCAAAACTGCCATCCAGCTCCTTGGGAGCCAGATCCCACCTGGCCAGGAAGGTTGTTCCACCCCAGCGTGTCCCAGACAGGTGGGAGATGCAAGTGCTGTCCTGTGCACCCTGGCTGTGATGGCCATGCAGGACAGGAGAGCTCATGTGCCCCATCACCATGAATAGACCACCCCACGCCGACCTGCAAGGACACGACAGGAGAGAAGAGCCCAGCATGGATGTCGCCCACCCCGATTCCAGGCTCGGCTGCCCACCAGCATGCCCGGGTGCTACAACCACCGGGACACCAGGTGGTGATTTCCAAAGGAGCATCACCTCCCTTGGCTCTCCTGAGAGACCCTTGTGCACTAACACTGAGACAAGCTCAGGGGGACCCCATGGGCTGAGCTAGGGGGCCATCCTCTCCCTCTGCACCCAGCAACCTGCAGCAGGTATTTTGTAAGGATGGTGCACTGCAGAGAGCCGTGAGCCGCCTTGCCCCCTTCCCGGGGCTCCCTCCGAGCACACGCTCCCCAGGCTGGCACCGGGGACGGTGTGTCTCGCTCCTGCAGAAGGGCGGCAATGCCACTCGGTCACTCACCGACCTCTACCCCAGCAAGACAAACAGGAATCCACCAGGAATCAGAAACAAGCCACAAAGCAGGGCTGTTGAGCCCACACAGTTTCTTGCTGACAATCTGTCACCTGGGTTGCAGCCACCAGGGGTACCACTGCAGGGTGTACCCCGCCAGCCTCCCGCCCTGCCTGTGCTTCTCCCAAACCTGCTCCCCCCGCAAGGAGGACAGTGGCTTCCCCCCAAACCCCTGCCCCAGCCCCAGGTGAACTCCCGTCCCCACAGTGCCTCACAGGGCAAAGAACGTTATCTCCCAAAAGGGTATTTTGAGCCAGCCTGTGTCCCCAGAGCATCTGCTGGGCCCCCGGTAGGGGACACAGCATTGCTAGGGACACAGCATTGCTAGAGCCACAACAATGGGAAGGAGAAAGACCATGGCTCCAGGCTCTGTCTCCAGCTTTGCTCCCCCCAGGTGCTCTGGCAGGGGGAGCAGCTGCCCACACCTCCCAGCGCCCAGCCTGCCCTGGGGACCAGCCCAGCTCCCCACTACAGGGTATAAACGGCAAATTCAGGGAGACCGGAGAGCAAAATTGTCCCCCCACTTCCCTGAACCCAATCCCTGCTGCCCGCCTGCAGGTTTTGGGGCTGCAGCGTGGACGGGTGGGAGCCCAGGGCAGACCCACGCAATGCCCGTGCGGTGCCACGGCCCGTGTGGTGCCACGGTGCCGGTGCCGTTGCCGCTGCCTGACGCTGAGAGGAGCCCCCACACAGCACAGCACAGCGGCAGGGCCACGGGGAGGTGAGCCGGGGACATGGTTCATTCAGACGGCTGTGGTGGCTGGTGGCACACACGGGAGACAGGAGGGGGCACGTGTGGCAGTGTCGGAGCATGCTGGCAAGAGTGGCCGCCTGGGCAAGGCCGTGCACAACAATGCATGGGAACCGGGAAGGCCATCCATGCACGGACACATGGCCATCACGCTCCACTGGCAGTCCCTTGCAGGCTGTAGGGACAGTGACAGCACCGCTGGGGAAGGGGGACGCGACACAGCTGTCCACACCAGAGCCACTGCGTCCTTCCCTGCCTCTCCCTCTCCTCCTGAGATGGCTTCTTGGCAGATACATCCTTCCTAAGCCACCGACATCTGGGCTGGTACCTGCCGTGGGAACGCTGGGGGCAGGGAGCAGCCGTGGGAATTCACGCTGGTTCCTGGCCATGAAATATTCATTAGCACAGCCGTGAAGAGAAGGGGAAAAATAAAAGATAAACAGAAGGCAGGGGGGGGAAGCAGACACAATGCTCGCAGGCGGCTCAGCATGGCATAGACAAGCCCACAGGGTGGCTGGATCAAGGTCTTCAGGGCCGGTGCTTGTATGTGGGTCCCCTCTGCCTGTGCAAAGCCCGTCCCACTGTCATGGGTGTCACAGGCACATGAACACCCCTGGAAAATACAACCAGGATACAGGCAGGCACACACTTGCGTGGATGGCCAGTGTGGGCAGGGACACCCTGGGACACAGACATCCCCAAGGGTCATAACACTGGGCTGGTGCTCGGGGGCATTCCTGCCTGTGCCAGCCCTGGATGGTGCCCAGGCTTCAAAGTGTTTCAGCCCAGACCACACACCCCAGGAAAAGGACCAGAGCAGGGCTCCAGCCCATGGCCACCCCAACCAGGGCATCTCTGGGGTCATCCTGGGGCTGGCACAGGGCAGACCCCTGAGATAGCATCTGCCAACACCTCCCTCGATGAGGCAGGGCAGTCAGGGTGGAAAGGAGGCACATTTCACTTAACGAGGAAGGGCAATCAGGGTGGGCAGAAGGCACATCTCCATTAACGAGGAATGGAAATCAGGGTGGGAAGGATGCAGGGCACCTGCAGCCCTGTGCCAAGCCTCAAGCCACCACTCCGGTCCACAGGGACTGTGCAGATGCTCTGTACTCTCTGTACCTAAATCCAGAAGTCACCTTTTGGCGGGGGATGGAGGACATGTGCATCCCAGCAATGCCAGACCCACAGCTGCTTGTGGGGGACGGGAAGGATCCTGGCTGGAGGGAGGGCTCAGCAAGACTCACCCCAGAGCCAGGGCATGCCGAGGGACGAGGAGGGGGACATCCCGAGAGCAGGGACTGCGGGAGCCACATGAGTCCCTGGTCCCAGACACATCATGTCGGGGCGGGCGGCTCCACAGGAGCCAAACACCGCTGCCATCCACAGAGGCAGGTTCAACACAGCCAGCCCTGCCTGTGGGTCCCGCTGTCGCTCCTGCCTCCTCCCATGCCTGGGGACCCGCAGCCTCCGGGACTCAGGGAAGTGCTGAAAATGTGATGCCAGAGAAAATAAATAAGGCAGCTAATGAGGTAATTTGCATAGCTATTAGCAGGCAGGATTTGCAGCGGCTCTGACATGGGATGTGCTGTCACAGTGAAGCGCAGCCCGGGGGCTCTGCTGGTGCTTGCAGAGGAAAACACACAGCACAACCCCGCGGCACGGGCCCACCTCAGGCGCCCACCACCCCACCGGGATGGGGAGCCAAGGGGGACAGGAGCAAACCGAGCAAGGAGGTGGGAGGAAGGCTCAGAGAGGGGCAGACAGCCTGGGAGGTGTGCTCTAACCGTCAGCCCACGCTGCCTTTGGCCACACACGCCGGGGCTTGGCCCTGCGATGTACAGAGCATGGGGCAGCACCCGGCTCCCACCTTGCCGAGGTGCAGAGAGCATCCATGAAAGGGTGAGCTTGCAATGGCCAAGGGAGAGCTGCCAGTAGCCCAGGCTGCCTCACAGGGCAACCCCACCATGGCACAGCCAACTGGCTCCGTGCACCTCCCCATCCAGAGCCGGCTACAGCTCCCTGCATGCCTTACTTCCCCTTGCGCCCTTGTTAACCTGGCCCAAAACACATCCCAGGACAAGCACAAAACCTTTCCTGTCTTACCCCGGCTGCCAGCGAACCCAGCTCACTCTGACTCCCTGCAGAAGGTGCAATTTTGGGGTGTAGGGCTGTGCACAAAGTCCAACAGCAGCCCCAGCTCTGCATTGTGGCTGCCCCATCCTTAGATGCTCGGGTCAGGAATCAGCACAACTTGCAGGGCAGGAAGACACTGGCCATCCCGGTACCTCCAGGGATGCAGGGGCAACACACCTGCAACCTGTGACACTGCTAGATCCCCAACCTGCTCTGCTGGCATAAATGCCCCGTAAATCGGCCACGTGATGGAGAGAGGTGGCGCGCAGGGCCACCTTCCCGCAGGGCTGCCAGGGCACGTCTGGCTTTGATCACAAACCTGTGGCGACAGCTCAGCTCGTTCCCAGCCGATGGATCGTGTTAAAAAATGCATGTGACGTGATCCGTCTGCTCGGGAAGGCGCTGCCAGGGAAAGAGCCCAGCCCAACGCTGTGCACCAGTCCCGCAGCGCCGACCTGCCAGCAGCCGGCATGCAGCGGATGGCGGGGCAGCAGCCTGGCTCTGGTGGCACCGGGCTGGGGACTGGGACATGCCCCAGCCAGTGGGCTGAGCCTGGCACGGGGCTCCAAAGCACCCCTGCAATGCAGGGAAAGGATGGGGGCACCCCCCCCACCTGACGGCAGAGACCCAACAGATGGGTGGTCAGACAGACAGACAGACAGACACAAGCTCCACCAGCAACTTCGGTGGTGGGTGTCAGGCAAAGGCCAGGGCCGGAGCCCCCCAGGGACCACCCCCATGCGTCCATCACCCCCATCACCCCCTGTGATGGCCCCCAGCCCTCCAGGTTACGTTGAGGCACTGTCTCCTCCCAGGCTGTATTTTTTAAGTCAGTTCTGCTAAATATTTCAGGGATTTACACAGAAAAGCTCTCTGTGCTCCGTGGCACGTCAGCCCCATCGGCATCACGCAGGCAGCCGCAGAAACCCCCCCACTCCCCCCCCCCCCACGATGGGGCATGAATAATTCATTGCCCCCACGCACAGGGTAGGGAGCAGTGGGGAGGAGGGGACAAAGGAGGAGGGACAGGCTCCATCACCTCCCACCCAGGCTGCTGGGGTGCATCCCAAGCCTCTCCATGCCCTGCAAAGGGAGGGCAAAGACCAGCACCAACATCTGCAGGGAAACTGAGGCACGGAGAAGGGAAAAGAGCCAGGAGCTGAGCCCAGCCCTGGTTATAGGACCAACATGTCGAGACAGCAGCCATAAGTAAGGACACCACAGCCTGCCTGTAGCATCTGGGGCCATTTCTGAGCTTGTTTGGTCTAGAAAACACAGCAGCTCTGGGGGTGTCCAGGATATATCGGGCAGCAGAGCAGCATGGCCCCAGGACCTCCAAAGAGGACGGCCTTCGCAAGTGGGGACATCACCGTCTGGGGGTGCACAGCTCACGCCAGGGCACAACACAGCACAGCATCACCTTATCCTGAACCAGAATCTTTTGGCCCCTCGGATGCCCACCCTGCTCCATGCCCAGGGCACTCCACAGGGATCAGCCAGGGTTTCCATCCCTAGCACAGCACCTCGCATCCCCAGGCCTGTCCCACCTCCCGCTCCAAGCCTCAACGGGGTCTCCTGAACTGCAAGGCTGGGAAAAACCTCAGCCTGGCCACAAGTGATGCCAGCCCTGCTCCCATAACTGCTCCGGGGGAGGGCACGGCCCTTGGCATCCCAGCACGCTGCTGCATTTCCAGCCTTGCCACACTCACCGCCCCGCGCCAAGCCACAGCGATGGTGACAAATGAACGATCCCCGTGCAATCACACACAGGTTGGGCTCCGATAAATGGGAGACGGCACTAGGCTAATTTCCTTGCAATCAGCGCTCCCTCGGCCGCCGACAGCTCCGGCTCGGCGGTGACGGGAGGAAACGCAGCGGGGACGGGCTGGGATGTGACCTCGGCTCCCAGGTGTGCCGGCAGCATGGGGCTGCCTGTGGGCCAGGCAGTGGGGCACCCTCCATCACCCAGCCAGATGCCGCTGGGCTGAGCGGCACGGGAAAGGCTATTAGCACCAGGGCTTATCCAGGCGCCCCGGCACGTGCCGGCTGCACAGCTGGGAGAGGGAGATAAGGCACCCAAGGGATCCCGGGGAGGAGAAACATACTTCAAATGGTAGGAATCTCCCCCGAAACAGACTTGGCGTGAAGGCACCGAGAGTATTTGCTGCTATTAATAACTCTGGCTCTGCAACAAGGCGCCTGCCCCCAGCTCCCCGGCTCGGACCCTCCCCGCCTGGGGAGACGCAGCGACAAGGCAGGGAGGGAAAGCAAAGCGGATCTGGAGATGGGGCTGTGTCCTGATCCACGGCCCCTCCTCTATCCCCATGCCAACAGCCCCCGACACTGGCCTGAAACCCCTGGATGAGTGACAACCTGGCTGGACACACACACAAGGTCAGCGCAGCCCCTCCGACAGCCCACCTGCGTCTTTCTCCAGCCTCAACCCAAGACGCTGCACAGCCCCACACCCGGGTTGATGGCCCCCCATGCCAGCACTGACCCTCTCCCCACTTTTATCCCAAGTGATGGCTCAGCCATCATGCAGGGCCACCCACTCGGCATCTCCAGGGCACTCGCTCAGCCCACTGCCAGCCCCGGGGAGCCCCCAGAGACTGCCTTTTTAAACTGACATTTTGGGGCCAGGAAAGCTATTTTTGGTTGTTTCAGAAGCAGTGTTTCCGTCGCAGTTTGTCTGCCTTCGCCCGAGGGAGGGATGCTCTCCCTGGGGGTGCCGTGGCAGGCAGCTTTGTGTGTTGGGCTGTGGCGCTCAGCACCAGCTCTGCACCGCTGGGTCATCCTCACGCCTCCCCACCGCCCACCCTCTGCCTGGAGCCAACGGGCCCAGGAGCAAGTAGGAAAAGATGTCCCTGAGTTCCCCACCTGGGCATGAGGGTCGGGAGCATCCCACCTGGCAGGAGGCACAGAGCAGAGCCTGGGGGCCATGCTCCCACCGGGGACCTCCCCAGCACCAGCAGGATGCCTTTTCCATACACCTTGGTGAGACACCCCCAAAAATGAGCACACAGAGCTGAACAGCCCCCCCCCACCCTCTCCCGAAGCCCCCAAGAACTCTTGATAGGAATAAACGTGCCTGGCAATTACGCGGGGGGAGAGTACAGCCTCCCAGCGCAAGACCTGCTGAGAGGCTCAGAAATAAATATGTTAATAATCAAATATCCATCCTGCGCCTGAGCTCACGGGAGGACTTTCAAGTCTAATTAGCAGCAGATTTGTACCATCGCCGCCTGGGCTCGAGGGACAATTCGCCGTGGTTCCCACGAAGCGAGAGGCTTGGCTATAATTAGCCAGCAGCTCCCAGTCTGGAAGGATTACCTCCAAATCCCCGTTCCCGCCCCCCCTCCCCCAGCTCCAGGCTGGGGAGCAGGCGGGACCCAGGTAAACCGAGATGAAAGATGCCCCCAGGCTTTGATCTGTGCAAAGCCGCTCCTGAGCTGCAAATCCCGGGCAGGCAGCAGGACAAGCAGCGCACCGGGGCAAGAGGCACCCTGAACCTGCAGGTCACCCCACGGTCCCCTGCCTGCATGAGCTCTTCTCCCCCCGGCATCCTGCCACGAACCCCCAGACTGCTCCCAAAACCTCCCCATCCCCAGACGGACCGTTTCCAAGCCAGGTCTCCAACACCCAGGGCTGCTCCAGGAGGCCAGTCCCCAAACGTGGGACATTTTCCAGTCTACCCCAGCCCCACGTGCTGTACGTCTCATCACCAACGCAAAGAGCTGTCCCCAACCTCCTCAAGACCAACACCAAACGTAGCTTGCGACGCCGCTCGCATCCCCAACTCGTTGTGCTCGGGGTCTCGGCACTGCGAGGGAGGGGGTCGCATCTGCAAAGAAACCTGGTTCCTCGCTGCAGGCAAACACAAGCCTCGGGGCTTGGCAACAGTTTGGGGACGTTCATCAGTCCCCGGCTGGGCTAGACTGCCCTGCCGCAGCTCCGGGCAGCGTTTTGTCTCGGGGAGATGGAAATCCCGTCAGATCAGACCTTTCCCCAATCCATCACAGCAGGACAGGCAGTGCTCTGGGGAGCGCTCCCACCGCCCCTGCCCATGCGTTTTCAAACAGGGCCACATCCTGCTCCCAAGGACGCCGCCACAGACACCGTTCCCGGTGCTACACCAACTTGCGGGGTGGCTGGGATGGGGAGAAAGGGGCACCCAGGGGAGCAGCACCTGGAGGTGCATCACTGCCATTGCCCAAACTGGGACCAGCCTCCTGGGGAAGGCACAAAGGTGGAGAGACAGCGGATGGATGAGGGAAGGGATGGAGAGAGAGCCAAGGGAGCCACGTCCACGCTGAGGACCAACAGCACAACCGAGGATGCTCTGCCAAGCAGGGAGCGCAACCCACGCGTCCAGCCCCATGGGGGCAGATATTCAGTTGGAGCTCACTGACCCAGCAGCAGCTGCCAGGGACACTCATTAGCACCAACTAATTGCGGGCAGAGGCGGCTGGCCTGGCTGTGGGCACTCTGCCCGCACACTCCTCCTGGCCTGGCAGCGGGCACAGCTCTGAGCCGAGGGCAGAATTACAGATGGGGCCATGGCAGATGCGTCCAGGACACATCCTCAGGGATGGCCTGGAAACGTCTGTGCCAGAGGTGTCGTGTCCATGAGTAACAAAACGAGCGCTTCACCCCTCTCAGGGGCATGCAGGTACCCCTCATTCAACCATGTCCCCCAGCCATGGCACAGCCCTCCCCGTCCAGCTCCTCTGCCAGCCCAAGGGACCTCCCCAGCACCACCAGGTTGTTCATGCCGGCAAACAAGGGGTTACCAGCCCCTCACTTCCCCACGGTTATTTAATTAAGCAGTGATAAAAGGAAAGAGGTATTATCCGGAGAGTGACAGCAGGTTGTAATTACAGCAGGGCGGGCTGAGAAAACAAACAGCGCCGAGGGAGGCGCGGGGTGGCATGGGGCTGGGGAGCCACCAGAGCCCCTCAGGACCCGCGTCCCTGTCCCAGAGCTGTGGCCCAGGGCAGAGGTGGGACCCTCAGGTCTGCGGGCAACAGAGGGGAAAAGGCTCCTTTACCCCGATGGATGTGGTCCCAAGAGCCTCCCGCTCCAGCTCCCACTGGGCTGGGGTGGCCCTGATCCCTGCCCCTTCCCAGGGATGCTGGGTCTGGACCAGCCCCAGGGAGCAGCAGGTTTTCAATGTGTTGCTTTGAAATATTAAAGAGCATCTCCTGCCTCCCCGCACTGCTCTGGGGCAGCCCTCTGCACCGTGGGGACTCGCTGCCCAGCTGGAGGAAGGGGACAAAGTCCCCGCTGGGATATGGCACCCCAGAGGGGCTCTGCCTGCCCCCCACAGAGCCAGGCACGATGCCCATCTGCTGGGTTCCTCCAGGCTTGGGTTTGAAACTTCTGCCCCATTTCCCATGCACAGCAAGGGGCAGGAGTGGGACACGGGGCACGGCCACGCCACGAGCAAGCAGCCCAGAGCCCTCTTCCTGCCCAGCAGGGGTGCTCATCCTGGGAACAGGGAGAGCTTCACCCCCGTGTCCCCCTGCAGCTGCTGGTGGGAGTCACTGGGAACCACTGCAGTCACAGCTGGGACACACTGGGGTGGCTCGGTCCCGAGGGGTGCACGGCCACCTCCTCCCTCCTGCCCATCGTGCGCCGTGGGATGCTGCTGTCCCCTGTGCAGCCCCCGGCCCCAGCCACATCCCTTCCCTTCGATAAATCCTCCTGCACTCAGCCCAGTCCTCTTAGGCTCCCCCTCTCCCATTGCAGCATCTTTAAATTAATGCCCGGCCGAGCGTGGGATAGAAGGAAATTAACCCTGGGCAGGGGGGCAGCCTCCGCCATGCCTTTTAACGACTAAAGCACTCTTCCCTGCCCTTCTCCCACCTTGCCGTGCGGCGGAACAGACATGATCTGCCACAACCACAGCGAGCATTGCCCCAGCAAGGGCTCCTCGCACCTGCGGTCCTGCGCTGGGGTGGGGTGGCTCCCAAGCCAGCCCCCTGCTTGGGAGACTGTGAGGTCCCCAGTAGGGAACCCCGGCCATGTGTCCCACGCACGGGTCTGTTGTTGCCAGTAGCCACAGCCGGCTGGGACCTCGCCGAGAGCAGTTGCAGAGCTGCCCTTCGGGGCCACAGAGCCCTGAGCCACGCAGGGTCCCCCACAGCCTGCACCCCCACCGGGGCACCTCGGGGTCCCTGTCTCTGAAGCAAGAAGCCAGGAGGGATTTGGCTGCTGGTGGGAAGCATTTGCAACCCCACGGCTTGGGGAGCTCAGAGGAGCTGGAGAAGCACGTGTCAGGGATGAGGCAGGGATGCAGGATGCCACAACACACACCCTGATCAATGCAGGGGATGCTTCTTGCCCGTGTCACCATGGAGCAGTCGGGACGAGCACCCTGTGGAGGAGCTGTGCGAGGGCGGGCAGACACCGAGGCCACGACAAACAGGTCCATCCCGCCCAGCCAGGGTCCAGGCAGGACTCAGCACTTTTGGGAGAACATCTCAGGGAGCTGACACCATTGCTGCCAGCACAGTGCGGCCATGGGAGCACAACCCCAGCAGGACCCGGGATGCTCCCAGCCAGCAATCCCACCGAGCTGCCCTCTCCCGGGGCAGCGGGGAGCCAGGGCCAGGCATCACCCGCCAGAGCAGCGCTCCCGCTGATGCTCTCCATTACGCAACAAATTATTCCACTCGCATTAATGACTTTGCGGCAAAGGGGGAAATGACATGAATGATTCCTGGTGCCTGGGAGTGACTCACTTTGCACGGCGGAGGGGAGGCGAGCGGGGAGGGCGGGAGCCAGGCGAAATTTGTTCGGGTCAGCATGAGCCAGAGCAGGGCCGGGGCTGGGCTCAGAAGATGGGACTTATGGAAAGAGAGTCGGGGGGGGGGGAAAAGAGGTCCTTAAGGACAGATCCCACCACCCAGGAGAGGGCTGAGATGTCCCCAGGGGACACCAGGATCAGCCATCACCACAGCATATTACAGCATCCCTGGCTACACTGCCCAAAACCCAGTGCCAGTGGCCGTCCCTCCCCGCTCCGGGGTCACACAAGGAGCTGAGACCCCATGCAGCTGCAACCAGAGCTGGGAGTGCTGTGCTCTACCGCCAGACCCCCCCCCCCCCAGCTCCAGCGTGCCCCCAGGAACACCGCAGGATGGACAGGGTGGGCAGCTGCCCACCACAGCCCTTGGGGCAGGAGTGGGGGGCAAAGGGGACCTGTCACACAGGCTGCAACCCAGAGACCAGCACCTGACCCTCTGCCTCACCTCCAGGTGGCTTTTCCAAATCACGCCATTAAAAATTAATCAGTATTTCCTCACGGAGTAAATCAAGAGCTGTCAAGGGCCGGCCAGCCCAGCCAGCCACCTCCTGGGGACACCAGAGACACGTGGAGACACACCGGGGACTTCAATAACCCACTGCCAAGTAGCCCCAGGGGGACCATCGCAGTGACGGAGGGCTGGGTGGATTACTGCCTTTAAACCCATTCAGGGGCTTTCTGTAAGCAATGCAATTTTAAAAAACTCAATCTAGGAAGAAGCGATTAACCAAGCGGGCCAGGAGCAGTGGCTCGCCTGTCTAATCTCGTTAGCGAGCAGGCCGGCTCTCATTTCACCCCACCGCGGCTGGATGGGCCGCAGTAACGGGGTGAGAGCAGCGAGCCAGCTCTTCCCTGGCTCCGGCTGGGTCTGAGGTGACCCAAGGATGCATGAGTTTGCTGGTGCATCCCTGCATCCCACCAGGCTGCACCTTCTCCAGCCCAGACCAAGGGAGACATCCTAGAAACCCTCTTGCCTGTCACTCAGATCCTGGTCAGACTGTCAACAATGCTCCATCCCTAAAAAGTGCTTTTTTGGTGCCCAATGCATAGCTTTGGTGATGGGAAGAGGGCAGGTGGGGCAGCCAGTGCATCCCAGCCCTGCTGCTGGGGTCAGTGCCTGGAGCCAGGAGTAGCATCCCACTTTCTGCCCCATGGAGGCTCAGTGACGGGGTCCTGCCAGTCTCTCATGGTAGCATCTTGCCAAGAAACCTCCCTCCGCTTCAGGCTGTCGAGCCCCTTCCCAGCAGGAACATCACTGCCACAGGAGGTGGCTCACAGGGACAGCAGGACAGCCCAGAGGGGTCCTGTCCTGCCTGGTCAGTCCCTCCGTCTCTGCACGGCAGACCTGGGGCAGTGGATTCGTGCCACCAGCCCGCCTGCAGAGTTAGTCACTCCATCACTGTCTCTGACCTGCTCCCGGGAGAGGGACCACAGGCGAAGCTATACATCTCCACTGCCAGCCTGGCACAGACCCTCAGGGCTCTGATGCTCTCAGCATCCCCTGCCTGTCCCCGGGCACCGCTGCTGCTGCAGTGCTCTCCTTGTCGGACCTCTCCGTGGGTCAGCCAGACCCCACCAGGTCCCTGACATCCCCAGCTGGTGTGCGCAGGAGCGGCATGGATGGGACACCAATCCTCTTGCGGCAACCCGGAGCCCCCAGCAGCGATGCTAACACCATTCCAGGGTGTCCAGCTGGCAAGGCTGCCAGCTGTCTGAACAGGAGCGATCTCAACCCGACAGGTTCAAAAGCTGGGTGTCTCCTGCCAAAACGGGACTGGAGTCACCAAGAGCCAGACGGAGCTGAGGCCTGGGGCTGCTGTCAGCCACAGGCAGGGGAGGCATGATGCCACGAGTGTGGGCACACACGTGTGTGTATACGAGACCCCGGCCCACGAGAGTCCATAGGTGACTCACCCTGTTGGAACCAGAGAGGAAACGTTTGAGAAGTCCCAGATTCAGAGGTAACAAAGGTGAGAGTCCCTCTCTCCCCCATCTCCAGCAGCTCCTGTCGAACACAGCAGCCATCCTGACCCTAGCTCTGCTCCCGCAGGGCTCCGTTTCCAAACAAGATAATCACTCACGCTGCTCCCCAGGGGGCTGCGCCCACCCATTTTCATTTGAAGCAGAAAGCAAATTTACTTAAAAACCAAAGCAGACAGGGCCACAGCAGCTTG
This sequence comes from Larus michahellis, assembly GCF_964199755.1. NCBI lineage: Eukaryota > Metazoa > Chordata > Aves > Charadriiformes > Laridae > Larus > Larus michahellis. The sequence goes on along the minus strand of NC_133901.1, from coordinate 58,169,256 downwards.
GGGACCGGAGGACCCAGACAAGAGCCTCCTGCCCCGCACAGCCCTGCTGACACATCCCCTTTGCAAAGCTGCTTGGTAGGGTATCGCTGAGAGGGGGGACACTCCATCCCTGCATCCCAACCCCAGCCCGGTCCCATGAATCGTCCTGCCCCTCACCCCCATGGCATGGCACCCACCCAGCCCCAGTTGCCGGCAGAGCACCCTGCCACGGGCCATGGGTTGAACAGGACCCCCACACCTACTCACAGCCCCCCCAGTGGAAAAGGGCTCCTCCTCCCCTTTCCTCCCAGCGAAGCCGCTTGCACCAGCCCCAGCAGTTCATTTGCTCAGCAATAACCACCCCACCCCCCGCAGGGCTCCACACACCCTTAGCAGACGATTTTGTTCCCCCGTCCCAAGCCAGAGCCCCTCACCGTGGTGTCAGGGAGGCAGCCTGCCTGGCTCAGCCCCCCCCAGGCAGGGCATGACAGGGAGATTCATTTCACTGGAGGCTCATTCATCTGCAGCACGATTAAAGCCCAGGGCTGGGATCCATCCCGGTGGCAGGAGAGCGATTTGCCAGCAGATGGATTTATCATCTCCCAAGCACAGCAATTTGGCTTAAACAAAACCAAACCACTTCTCCTAATGAAAACACCGCTAATGAACAGAGCCAGTGACGGGGGAGGGGGGGGCAACTCCACTAATGGGGTCTCTCCTGTCCTTCGGGGCTGGCGCGACCCTCTGATGCCCCAGCTGCACAGCAAGGGCATGAGGCTCAGCTCCAGCCGGGACGTATGGACCCGTTACAGCCTGGGGGAAACCAGAGCCTGTTCCAGGGACCAGCTCCGCTCACCCCCCCAGACCTGCTGTCCCAGCTCCCAAGACTTTGGGGCCAACTGGTCCCAGCACAGCACACAGCAGAAAAGCAGCACCACTGAGTCCAGACACCTTCTTCGGCTGCAGCGCAGCCAGCCACAGGGAAAAACTCCTCTCCATGCCTGGACACAGAGATGGCAAAAGAGCAAACCCTCCCCTGCCCGCGCATGGCCAGCCCTGTGCAGCAGGAGCTCTACACCTTGGCCGAAGTTGCGGCAGCCCATGAATTATGCATCAGCATCTGCAGAAATCAGCCCTTTCACCGCCCCGACCAAACCCACGAACTTCCTGACAATTAATCCTGCGCCACCAATTCCCCACGAGCTCCAACCGGCCTCTGCCTGCGGGGATGCAGCCGCGGCTGCCAAAACCTCAGCTCTGGCCTCTCCACCTGCAAAATCCAACCTGCCTGCGGGCAGCAGTAACCAGTAGCATCATCCCCATGTCCCCTGCCCCGCATGCGGCTCTGCCCTGGTGTGAGATCAGAGCAGCATCCCACCTCCCCACTGGCAGGATCTCAGCCTCCGGTTGGTCAGGAGAGGCCACAACACCCCAGGAGAGGGGATTCATCGGCATCAAAGGGCTGCAGACAAGCCAGGACAGCAAAGAGGGAAGAGGCAGAGGGGTACAGATGCCGGGGAGAGGGAGAGAGCAGAGACAAGGCAGAGTCAGGCAAGGCTCCCATCACCCCGGGAAGGTGCAGCATCCATCGAGGGCAGGGCGCTTTGGCACAGAGGGGAACCCCCAGCACCCCCCCAGCACAGCGCACAAGTGGGAGCCCTTTCCCCACCATACTCCACCCTGACTGGGAGCCTCCTGGGGAGCTCGAGGACCTGGCTGGAGGGTCAGCCCAGCTTCCAGCCCAGCCTCACCGCCGGGCAGTGGGAGCAGAAGCGGCAAGCAGAGTGGGGGGGACATGTGGGGCAGCAGCGGCAGCGTGGAGGAGGCAGGTTAGTGGGGGAGCAGGGGGACGGGCAGCACACTTGGTTCCCATGGGCTAGACCCCCCAGGGAAAGGACATCAGTGTGTGTCACCCCTGCTGGGGACCGCTTCTAGGAGGAGGGGACAACCCACGCGTGCTGCTGGCCACAGGGATGCAGGGCCGTGCACCCAGGGATGCTCCTGTGCTGCTCGAGGAAGCAACTGGGCAAGAGAAGGAGCTTTTTTCTGGGCATGGGTGAGGCGCTGCCATGGTCTCGGGCACGGTCCCCATCTCAGTTCCCCTCCCCGGGATCCACCCCCGCAGGCAGCCACAGCCACAGCACACAACCTGCCACACACGCTCGCAGCCGGGCACCTGTCTGGCCCCTGCCTGCCTCCTGCCCTCGCTCCCACCACATGGGCCCCATCGCTCCATCCTCCAGCTGCAAATCCCGGCGCTTCTCCCTACACACACTGTTATTTGGGACCAGCTAGCGCTAACCCCCGCTCCTCACCCTGGGAAATAAATTATCCCCTTTGCAGGTGGAAGTCCTACGCTACGGCAAGCTGGCAGCGATTTTCCTCCCGCCTGGCTGATCACGGGCTGCGAGCAGCCACAACGGAGCCGCCGAGTTTGCCGGCAGCAGAACAAGCCCCTGGCGCAGCCCTAGATCTGCCCATCACCTGGTACCCGCCTGCGGCAGACGCATCACTGGGGCACGGCTCTTCAGCTTTACCCCACGTCAGGGATCGGAGCCCGGCTCCCGCTGTCCTCCTGCCAACCCCACTGACCTGTTGTCCCCTCAGCGTGTTTGCGGGGGACCGCTCGGCCCCATCTTTCCTTTCTTACTGCCACCAGGGGTAAGATACACCCTTTGATTGATACACCCTCCCTCCAGGTAGGGAGGAGAGCTCAGCCAGATGCTGCGTGGCTGCTACACCGGTACCTACGGTTTTCATCTCTCTGGGTGGGCTGCTCAAAGTGCTACGAGTTAGGGAGTCCCCATCCGGCAGCCGTGCCTCGGGAGGCAGGAGGATCCCAAAGCTCCGCGCATGGTCTCTATAGCAATTGCTCGCCCTCTGCAAACGCTGCGGCTGCCTTTGGGGTGGAGCAAAGCAGTTGCTCAAGACCCCACAACATGACAATGGCGGGGAGAAAGCAGGGGTGAAAAGTGAGCCTCCTAACCCCTTTTGGGGGACCAACAGCCCCGAAGGTGAATCCTTCACGCTTCCAAAATGCAACCAGGGGGTTTGACCCACCCCAACCAGCCCGGGTGTTGCACCTGTGCCTGGCACATGCTATCGCACTCGCAGGACACAGCACGGCTGGGACAGGTTTGTCCCACGGGGTACGATGGGGCCCTGGGCCACCCACCCCGGCTCCCCAGCTGGGACTGGGGCAGCCCCGCTGCCCGCACACCCCTGCGGAGCGGCGGGCGGGAGGGAAAGCCGCCTCCAAGCCCCCCTCGCCTCTCCCGCTGCCGGGATGTGGGGCCGGGGACGTGGTACCTGCGCTCCTCAGGGCAAAGCGACACCGGGGTCCCGTTTCTCCTGCAGTGAGGGCCATGTCCAGAGCAGTCCCGAGACACTGGCTTGGGGCTCTGCTTGCACACTAATCACCTGTGTCATTAGAGGGCTGGAGGAATAATGTGATTTATGGATGGCTTTTATTTCTCGCTAGCGTCATCTAAATACCCCAGAAATGGACCAGTTTAATTTCCTAGTGGCGTAACCTAAACATTTCTCTCCTTAACACCCAGGTGGGCACCCAGGCTCAGCAGCTGGGCACGGCCGCTGTCTGCTGTCACCCCACACCGCCGCAGCGGGCCCCGGCGCAGGCAGGGTTCCCCGGCACAGGGAGCCAGTGCCTGCTCTTCCCGCCGCTCACACGCAGGCAGCCTTCATTCACTCGGGCACTCTCGCCTCTCACACACACGTCCACGTGCCGCACGCCCACGCAGCCCATGGATGCTCTGGCCGGGGACCAGGGTGGCCGGGGCACCGCTGGAGATGCCACGGGGAGGAGGAGGAAGGGGGCTGTCACCTCACCCCATTTTCTTGAAATTTAAAAATCAGTGTGCTACTGGGGAAGGTGTGTGTTGGGGGGGGGGGCGGGTTCTATCCTGTGCATGGCTTGGGGTCCCTTCTCCTTCATTTGGAAGGGAGTATTGCTAACCCTTCTCTGGGCATGGATGGATGGGGGGTCTCTTTGCCCCCACTCCTGTTTTTGGGGAGTGATGGGGAGGCAGCAGAAGTGGCCGCTATCCCCCTGCACACCGGCAATCGCTGGAGCTGCCATGGGACTGTTGCATCACCTGACATCAAATCATCTCTCGGATAACAGCTCTTGCGTGGCAGATGTCCCCCAGACCCTGATAGACCCTTGACAGATGGGGGTCTCCAAGGCTGCAGAAACACCCCAAACTGCCCATGCTTGTCCCCAAGCAGGGCTGAGCTACCAAACAGCAAGGACCCTCCCATCCGCAGGGAGAGGCTAAACCCATGCTGGAACTGCCAGCTCCACTCCGGGGCTTCACTACGGCCCCACGGGGGTCCCAGCCCCTCGCCGAGGGGAACTGGGAGAGCCTAGGCCAGGGGCTTGAGCCGTTAAACCCTCCCCAGACCTAAGTCTGCATGCCCTCTCCTCCTGACTGCATCACTTCCACACTCTTTCTAGGAGAAAAACAACTTTCCCTTCCCAGGGAGGGATGGCTTTGGCGCATTCAGCCAATGTGGGGGAAATCGGTGCCACTGGGACCAGCTCCCTCCCCGGGCACCTGGCGTTACCACAGGCTCTGCCCTGGCAGGTCAGCGACCTGATAGAGACGGCAAATGAGTGACGTGCCCTCCCGGAGCCTCCGTTTCCCACGCTGGGAAATGGGGCAGATATTTCCAGCCTCATTCCCCAGAGGTTTCCCAGCAGCCCCATCTCCGCGGGCAGGGGCTGGCACAGTGGCACGGCTCCCTTCTGCCCGGGTTCCTCATGCACGGCTGGCTCGGGGGTAAGCCCAGGCGTAAAAGGTCTCAGCCTCAGAGAGACTGGAATTTATTTTTAACCTCGGTTTGATTTAAATCCATATGGACATTTTAAAGTTACCGGAGAAACCAAAAGTTGTGTGTGGGTTCCAAGTTCCTACACAGCTCAAAAATATCTTCCCTGCAGCACGTTTGGGCAGGCAGCAAGCAGCGTGTCCCACGTGTGGGGCTGCTGAGGAGGGCAGAGCAGGGGTCCTGCCCTGCTACCAACACCTCCTTGAAATTCCAGAGCAAATCCACTCCAGTCCGTGGCAGGAAAAGCATCACCAGGGCTCGGGGGAGCTGCCTGTGCACACAGCCCAGTGCCTGCGGCACCAGGGCACCCAACCCCACTGGCTACGGACAGGTTGGGCTCCGTGGTGGGTCCCAGGAGGCAGGCGGGAACTGCTGCCCCATTTCACAGCTCCTGTGACAGAGGCCCTGAAAGGGGACAGGTTTTGGCCTGATCCGTGGAAAGCACGTGACGAAAGAGGGCTGTCACCTGCCCTTGCCCAGCTGCTTTGCTACCAGACAGTGGGGGATGAGGGGCAATGCATGGATGGATGTGGTGGGATGTGGCAAAGCCAGGCAATTCCCTGCTGGGGCAATGGATGGAGAGGGATGCAACAGGGTCACAGCTGGGTCATATTTGACCTCCCTGTCCCACGGCCATCCCATCCCAGGGGCAGAGCATCTCTGGAGATGCTCTGGGGGACACCAGGTGACAGGTGAAGAAGACACCAGGCTCCGTGGTGCTGCTGGGGTTTGCGGAGCAGGGTGAGCCTCCCTGTTCCCAGGGGAACCTGCTGCCGGGGTGCTGCCGTGCCACCCCAGGCTGCAGCGGGGGGTCCAAAGCATGGCGGAGAGACCCCAGCGCCAAACGCCGGTGTCCCGAGGGGCGGCGGTGAGGGAGGGTGAGCTTGGGGGCGGCCAAAAGCGATTCAAGCATCCCGCCCCCCCGGCGGGGGCTTTTTCCCTGCAAACCTGCCTCGGGGCAACCTCCGCCCGGCTGGGACCGACCCTAATTCCGCCCCCGCCCCCCCCCGGAGCATCCCTCCCCCCCGCGGGCCCGGGACTGTCCCCCTGCTCCAGCGCCAGGGTCGCGGCCGCCCCCCCGCTCCCCGGGCAAGGCGTGCGGCGAAGCGGGGCGGGCAGAGGGGTGGCCAGGGCTCAGCCGGGTCTGGAAGCGGGCGGGCCGGGGTGCCCGGGGCCGGGTCGGGGTTCCCGGGGCCGCGCCCGCGCCGTGGTCCCGAGCGGCTGCTGCACCTTCCCCGGCGGGCGGCACTCACCCGTCAGCTGGTCGTAGGAGCCGTCCAGGTCGCGGGAGTCGGACAGGCTCTCCTTCCTGCCCTTGCTCCGCATCTTCCCGCCCCGTCCAGCGGCGGGGGGGAACCGCGACGGGGCGAACGGGCTCCGCCGCCGGGCAGGGGGGGCCCGCGCCCGCCGCCTCCCCCCGCCCCGCCGCCCGCGGAACTCACCGCGGCAGCAGGAAGGGGCCGGCGGTGCCGGGGAGCTCGGCTCGGTACGGCTCGGTACGGCAGGCAGGAGCGCGCAGCCGCCCCGTTCCCCGCCGCCGCCGCCGCCGCCGCCGCCGGGGCTGGGCACGGCCGCCCCCTCCCTCCCGTCCTTCCCCGCCTCCTCCCGGGAGCCGCCGGCCCGGCCCCGCCGCCCTGCGCCGCGGGGAAACTGAGGCACGGCCGGGGGCGGGTTGTCTCCGGCGCCGTGGCGGGGTGGGGGCTCCGGGGGGAAGAGGCAGGGAGGGAGCTGCTCCGGGCTGCACCGAGGTGGGGGCTCCGGCGGTTTGGGAGAGCCCCGGGGGTCAGTGACCGGGAGAAGGGGATGGAGATGGAGAAGTCACGAAGCAGCAGGCGGAGCGCAGACCCCCCCAGCCCGCTGCAGGGGAGCGAGGGCCCCCCACACCCTCTGTGTGGGTGGCCACGTCGTGCTGTGCCTTGGGACCCCCCGGGAGTTACAGGGGAAGGGGGACCCCAGCTCTGCCCAGTCCAGGGCGGCTGCTGCACCCCCTTTTGCGGGAGAAGCTGGGTGGGAACTCGGTCAGGGGCAGAAGGGATGTGCAGTGGTCAGGAGACACAGCAGAGGTGTGAGGAAGGTGGCCCAAGTCCGCCTGCTTGTAGCCAAGCACAGGAGCAGGTCCCCCCGCACTGTCCCCCCCTGCCCGAGCACCGGTTTCCCGTGCAGGGTTGCAGCCTCCAGCAGGATTTTCCCGCCATCTCCTGCAGCCCCGGGGAAGGGGTAAAGCAGCAGCACAGCTGGGGGAGGCGCTTCCAGGGGCACGGTGCTGCCAAAAGAGGAGCTCACAGCCCCACCGGTACATCTGGCACTGGGGGCTGGATATCCCACTGGTGCCCCCAGTTATTTGCTGCCATCTGTGCGTGATGCCATCCCAGGGGATGCGAACTGTGCTGGAGAGTCCCACCACGGGCAAAGCCAAGGGCTTTTGTCATGCTGCTGCCCATGTGCTGCCTGTTTGCACCATGCCAGGGGTCCTGGGTGCAAGTTAGGGGCTGCCCAGCTCCCAGAGGTTCCCACCTCTCCTCCCTTCATCCTCTCGTCTATGCAGACAGACAGAGGGGATCAGGGGGGAGGCGAAGCATTCCGAACCCGTCGCAGCCCACGGGAGCTGCAGGGCAGAAAGGGAATCCAGAGCAGCGAAGAGGGAGGGCCACGCTCACGCGGCAGCGTGTTGTCAGCGTGCTTTGGTGTCAAGCCATGAAAGAAGCCGCCTTAGCGAGGCAGCGATGCTTAGCAACTGCCTGGATCTAAAAATAAGAGCCATTTAGCGAGGAAAACGCAGTGGAGAAATGCTCAGAGAACTAAACACATTCCCCTGGCCCTCCCCGTGGCCCGGCCACTGCCGCAGAGCCCATGCACGCAGCCCAGCTGAAGAGAAACTCCCAGGACAGCCCTGACGATGCCCTCTCCGCTTAGCCAGAGCCCGGCCAGCCTGGGGAACCCCTGTGCCACTGGGCTTGTCCATCCTGCTGCTCCATGCCCTTCCCATCCTCTTCCCTCCATCCTCTCCATTGCATCCTTGGCCACACCTTCTTGGGAGCCCCTGGGGACCAGCAGCGTCCCAGGGAGGCAGCCTCCATCTGCAGGGATGTGCGACTGGTGCCCGGGCTTGCCTGTCCCATCTCCAGCATCCTGCGGGTCCATCCTGCTGGCAGGGCCGTGGCAGGCCCAGCAGAGCTGCACGGGGGAAGTTTTCACCTTCTGCCATCCCCGGTCCATCGGGAGGCAAACACAGCTATTTTTATCCCAGCTAAGTGCTCCTGTTCCTGCAGGCAAACGAGAGATGCTTTGCTGGGCTGGGGAGAGGGGGGAAAGTTGGGTGGGTTGGTGGGTACCAGGGGGTAGGATGGGGCAGCCCCAGGGCCAGGCTGACGCAGCCCACCCTCCCCGCAGCGTAGAAAACAGGGGACACAGCTCGCTTGCTTGCTGGTCACAGGTCCTTTCCTTAGCAGAGACGAGGGCTGGGCATCCTGCCAGGACTCACAGCCTCTGAGCCTTTCTCTGCTTGGGAAAAGCGCAACGTCCTCCCTTAAATGTTCCTCTGGGCACGGGGAGCTGGGGTCTGCAGGGTGCCGGGGTGGGAGCAGCCCACTGCCGGCTGCTGCTGCCTTTCTGCCGCAGGAACGGGTCTGGTCTCTGCCCACCTGCCTGGAGACAGGCAAGGGCCCCGCTGTGGGTGCGCTGGGTGCAGAGACGCCTTGGTAATCACGTCTGGCCAGGGACGGGCACAGACGCAAAGTCACAGTGGAGCACAGAGAGCATTCCTTGCGAACATCTCACTGGGACGTGCGGCAGATGCAGAAAGGCTTGGGCCAGGCAGGGGGAAATCAACCTAAGCAGCATCCGAGGCTTTAATCAAGGCTCTCATGCCTCGCACAGCCCTGCTGCCACTGGCCACTTCCACCACAAAAGGAATCAGCAGGTCAGGGCAGGCAGGAGCCACCTGCAGGCAGGGCTGGTGGTCTGTGCTGCTGCAGATGATGCTAGATTAACTGTTTCCAGAGGATAGGAAGAGCTCCGGTGGCTCCTGTGAGCCCAGATCCCAGTTACAAGGAGTAACTGGGAGGGCGGACCATGCCCCAGCTGGCCAAGGAGGCTCCACAGCAAATAGGGCACGGCTCGGCATGAAGCCCACACCCCGATGTCCAGGGCCAGGGAAGTGCGGAGGACAGGCAGGTGGCCAGATCCAGCCTGCTGAGGTGGGCAGGGGTCCTGGGGAAGCACCCAGGTCCCCGAGCTCACCTCTGGGAGAGCAGCAGAGAGTCACAGGGGAAACAGGGCCACCTAAACCAGCTCCAGGGCTTGGCACAGCCAGCAGCAAGGTGGGACGGGGATGGACAACGGGGTGGGGGGGGGAAGCAGGAGACAGAAGGAGGGAGGCGAGCTGGGGGCGCGAGGGGTGCTGCATCCCGAGGTGCTCCCCAGCCTGTGTGTGTCTTGAAGGCAGGGTGTCCCCGGCACCACCCATCCACCCTCGCCGTGATGGAAATCACCCGTTCACATCAGCCCGGGCGCGAGGCGCGTTCCCTAAGTGGCCCATCCATCACCCTGTCAGCGGCAGCAGCCCTTCGATAAAGGACATCTGCACGGGATTAACGCTGCTCCCCGGGCAGCGGAGCCACAGCTGGGAATGGCTCTGAGTGCGTGGGGCCACGCTGCCCAGGACACTTCTTTGTCCCCAGGTCAGCGTGCAGCCAGCATGGCCTTGTCGAGAGCAACTGGGGAAGGGGACAAGTTTGGGGGTGCTCCGGCGTTGCCCGGAGCGCTGGATGCAGAGCCTGGCTGCAGGCAGAGCTGTGGCAGGCTGTCACCAGCCTCGTCCAGACCCAGGCTGGACTGAGCTGAGCCCACCCACAACCATCCCTGTTCCTCTCCAGGACACCCACCCTGCACTATGGGGCCAATCCATGCCTCCAGCTCCCCACTGGGACCCCCCCCCCCAGCTCCGGGGGCAGCAGCCAGTCCTCAGCTGCGGCCGCTGCACGTGTCCCCTGCTGAAAACCCCAGGCTCGACACAAAGCCCAAGATGATCCCAAACTGCTCCCGTCCACAGAAGCAAGAAGAGGCTGGAAAAGGAGGCAGGAGCACTGGGGTCCGCACCCCACCGGGCTGGGGCTGAGGGGTGCAGGGGGCTCTCCCCCAGGCACGAACCCTGGGAGCCCTCTGCAAACAGCCCACCACGGCTGATAGAGGGGGACAGGGAGAGCGAAAGACACAATTTAACACTTCATTAGGTAACCACAAGGCATCGATCTGCCCTACCAGCCTGCGCGTTGTCTAATTGCATATCTCCATTCTTATTAATTCTATCAGAAAAGCAGAGAGCAGGACTCGGGAGTCTGATCCTATCTTTAGGAAATTTCAAACAGAGATGTAATTGCAAAGTGCTCTAAATCACGGTGCTTTATCCACTGTTAACAGTATTTTAAAGCCATGGTCATCAATAGCAGTCCTCGGGATGTGCTCTCAGCAGATGCCATTAATCTTATTTTGGCTGCGGTCGCCTGGTGCCGCTGGGCTCAGATTTACGGTCGGTGGCGAGGGAGAGCCCTGCTCCCCCGGCAGGGAGGGCTCCCGGGCTGTGACACGGGACGCAGCACCCAGGGGCCAGTTCCAGGAGCAGAGGGCAGAAACGGGAACTCCGTAAGGCAGCTTCACCCCTCGCCAAAACGCCAGCAAACAGCAGCCTTAGGTGGAGATGAGCAGCTCAGCACCGGGGGCTATTCCCCTCCCCGGGCACAGGCAGCCCCCAGCCCTGAGGAGGGATCATAGAATCACAGAATGGTTCGGGTTGGAAGGGACCTTAAAGATCATCTAGTTCCAAGCCCCCTGCCCTGGGCAGGGACACTTCCCACTAGACCAGGCTGCTCAAAGCCCCATCCAGCCTGGCCTTGAACACCTCCAGGGATGGGGCATCCACAGCTTCCCTGGGCAACCTGTTCCAGTGCCTCACCACCCTCACAGGAAAGAATTTCTTTCTAATATCTAATCTAAATCTACCCTCTTTCAGTTTAAAACTGTTACCCCTTGTCCTATTGCTACACTCCCTGATAAAGAGCCCCTCCCTGTCTCTCCTGTAGGCCCTCTTTAGGTACCTGAAGGCTGCTATAATGGATGCTCGCGGCCTTGCAAGTGGCTGGGGGGGCTCCAGGCAGGGGAAAGGGCCTCACTGAGGAACAAACCCCAATATTTACTACATCCACAGAGGAAATTCATCTGGATGGCATGAGACCTAGATGACCCCCTTGGTGTCTGCGGGCCTGGGGGTCCTGAGGGCTGGGGGAGCAGCTACAGCAGAGCAGCAGGTGCTGGGGAGGTGGTGCCCCAGCAGGGCATCGCCCAGGACGCGTGTAAGGGAGGGCTGCTCCCATCTCTGTTAACCCACCCTGCAGAGACACACGGGTAGGCGGGAGCCACTGTGAAATTCAGGTATTGGGGGTGAGGGGTGGGGGGGTGTAATTTATGCTGCTGAAAATCTTGCAAAGCTAGGGGAGGAACAGATGCCTGCAAGCTGCTGGGTGAGCCTTCGAGCCTTGCAGGCAGGAATGCTGCAGGAGAAAGGGAACCTCCTTTGTCAAACGCAAACCAGCAGGTGGGAGAAGTCTGTGTGTGGAGGAGGGAGGAAGGACTTTGAATCACACTCCGCATCCTCGAAAGCCGGTCACCTGCCTCTGCCCACGCCTCCAACCAGGAGGGACTCCCCAGCACGGTCCCACTGCTGGGCAGGCTCTGGGGGGCTCCGTGCCTACTCTGAACCTTTCTCTGCCACTTCTGCATAACAGATGCAAAATCCGGGTGAAGAAAAGCACTTGTTTTAGAGAGGTGAGAGTTGACTGGAGCATTCCTGGACTCAGGAGGTGCCTCAAGTCTCACAAGCCCTCCCAGCGTTACAGAGCATCTCACAGGTGTTTGTGTGCTCAGTGCCTGTGGGCTTTACTTTTATTTAAAGAGGAACCAGATACTATTTCCAGCCTTCACTTACACCACGGTGGGTGCCACACCAGGGACCCTTTACGCTCAGCAGCTCAGGTCTGCTATGAAAACTGGTGTGCATCTCTGTCACGAGCGAGTCCATGCTGCAGACACGCGTCCTCCTTCTTTGCCAGGGCAGGGCCTCGTGCCCGAACTCCCCTCTGCGGGAGGGGACATCCATGCTGCCACCGTGATCTCGGCACGCTGCGCTCTGTTGCCCATTGCATCCCATTCTGATAATGGCTACCGCAGATGGGCCGAAATCAGAGGGCTGGGGTGACACAGACCAGTGCTGCTGGAGCGTCACTTGCCGTACGCTGGGAGAGAAACCGGCTCGGAGCTGCTGAGCAGGACAGAGCCACGGCTGCCGCAGCCACGGGTCAATAGAGCATCCTCGCCCCTGTATGCCTCCAGGAGAGTCCTGGCTGAACCCTGGATCAGGGGGGCTCCAGCTAATTAATCACTAATTGCTTCAGAGAGGAAACAAGCAAAACCCAACCTGTGCATACCTGTAGCAGAGTGGCCTGTGGGCCCTGGGACTCAGCCAGGCTGGATGTCACCAAGAAATGGTTGAGGGTTCATCTGTCAGAGGGGAAGAGCCCAGTGGGTGCCCGCCTCCCTGCAGCCTCCCCAGCTCCTCTGTACCCCCATGGGACTCCCAGGAGCTCCCAGCCTCCGGCAGCAGCCTGGCAAGGCTCTGAGCCGCGCTGCAGCGAGCGTCAAGCCTGGCTCATTTAATCTATTCAATTGGATTCAATTTCCAGCCACATGATTCAATTAGCCCTGGAGGGACAGCACGGGAGAGCGGAGGCTGCGGAGCATGGCCCGGCCAGCGCTCCAGCAGCCGCCGAGCTGGGAGCACAGCATGCTGTTTCCGCATGGGGACAGGACTCCACACTTGTCTCAACCCTCCAGGATGGGGACAAGACAACAGGAGCGAGGCAAGCATCCAGTGATGCTGCCCCAAGGGTGCTGCTGCCTGTCCCATCTATTTGGGGTCACCCCTGTGCTTGTCCAGCATCCCCCGGAGCTGACCCACGCTGTGCTGCCATGGGGAGAACCAGGGCTCTGACCAGTACCAAGGGCTCTTAGCAGCCCCAGGGAAGGCCAGGTCCCACAGGCCTTCCACAGCTCTTCTCCAGCCTCCTGGCCCAGGCTTTCATTCATCATTTAATTTTCTGTCTGCCCTCCCCCGGAAAATACCAGCAAAGGCATTAATTAGTTTCCACTGCAAGTTCTGGGGGAAAAGCCCATCTTTATCCTGGCCCCTTTGGATGCCTGCATCTCCCAAAGCTGGGCTTTACCCTTTTCCTTTAACGTTACCGCAACGGCTAATCTGCCAAAAAAACTCCATCATCTCCACGGGGACAAATCTCCGTCCAGTACAACCCTGCTCAGCACAGACAGGATGCGGCCCTTGCTCATCCCAACAAGTACTAAACAAGAAAACAGGGAATAAATATCCAGGAGGCGTTGGTGCTGACAACGAGATGGAGAGCTGCTGGCCAGTGCCAAGAGCCAGCCGTAAATCTTACCGCAGACTGCTGGCCACACACCAGCCCCGACACACACGGCGGCAGCCGTGACTCGGCAGGGTCAAGGCATCTCCCTCTGCCCGCCGTGCGGCAGGCAGGACACCGGCTCCATCCCAGGAGGGAAGTGTGGGGAAGCAGATGGTGCACACTGGGGCTGATCCCCTGGTGCAAGCGCTGTCTAGGAGATAGCTCTCCCCATCACAGCAGGCTTCTCCTCCCAACACCCACCATGCAACAGCGTGGCAGGACCCCAAAGCAGGGCAAGAGTGTGCAATTCTTCAGGCAGGGAGAAAAAAGCGCTCCAATGGGCACCGGGACAGGCTCACATGGACGGCAGCTCAACGCCGAGCCCAAGGCACGGTGCCTCCTCTGACAACCTGCAGCCCAGGCAGGGGAAACTCAGCTCCTGAGGAGCTGCCTCTCTCAGGTCTCTATGAAAAATGGGACCTGTAAGAGCTAGGGAAGAAGAGACGATACCCAAAATCACAGTGGCGCTTACAAATCAATTTTTAATAACTCCCTCCAAAGTTTAGCTCAAACTCAATTTTTCTCCTCCAGAATCTGGTCGTTATTTTGTAAAATATTTGTCTCCCTGCAGTGGCTGCCTAATTTAAAGGCAGCAATCTGATTTCTCCCCATACTCCCCAAGCCTCAAAACCAGCTCTTCCAATAATAGACTGGGTTATGAATTAGATATAACAAAATACACTCAACTGCTCAGATCAGATACAGCTAAGTTTGGGGCCATCAGCCACGTCCTGAGGCCGAATGTTAAAGTTAAATGACGACTTCTCAGTTCAAGTTGTCCTCAAAACACAAGTAGCAGTACGGTGTTTAACAAAACAGGCAAATCTGCAGCAGAACCCGTGAGCGGGAGTTTGCTGACACCAGCAGCAGAGAGAGCATCATACCACGCACATCTCTGCATCCCTCGCTCACATCCACGGGCTCTCAGCCTTGCTCCTGTTTTCCTTATTGGCAGCCCCAGGGGCACGTAAGAGCCAGAGGGGCTGCTCACCACTGGCTGGAACCCGCAGCCTGGACCAAGGGGGAGGCACCGCTGAGCAGCAGCACAACCTCCCCCTGCGCAGGCAGGAACAGCCCAAGGGCAAACGACTGCTCTGCTGCAGCCGGCACGCCACCAAACAGCAACAGGGCCACCCCCATAGCTACCCCACTCTCCCCACCGTGAAGGACAAACACCGCATGCTCCAGACAGGCAGGGCTCTGCTATTTATTGAGCTCCAGGTTTGTATGTACAGCCATTTACAGCGCTTGGTTTGGTGACAGCATGACAAGAGGACGTGTGTGGCCGTCTTCCCCAGCTCAGCCTTGGATGACGGCTGACCTCAGGAGCTGCTCCCAGTCACAGCCTGGGCTTCTCAGTTCATCCCAGCACCCTGGGGGAGACGAGACCTTTGATAGCTGAGTGAAAAGCTCAACATCCCGGAAGTTGCCGAGGAAGAGTCAGACTCAACCCCAACTCTCTCACCTACCTGTCTGGTCTCAGCCTGAGCAGGATCAGAGAAAAGGAGGAGGCACGTGGACAGCTGGGTGTCCCAGTGCTCTGACAGCAGCAATGCTGGGGCTGCACCTCAAGGAAGCTACTGAAGTCCCCTTTAGAAGAAACTCCCCCCCTCAGAGGCAAGATCGTCCAGCAAAGAGTTCCCCACACATACAGACATCAGTGCCGCGTGATGCATTTTTACTCATTTGCCACTGGAGAAGCTGCCTCCTTCTACATGTCCTGGCCTGTTCCCAAGAAGAGTGATTTTATGGAGCCTGCTTGCTCTCCCAAGCACCGTCCCTCTGACACAAATACATTTCCTCACACTTGCATGGCAGGAAAGCAAATAAGTGTCTGGCTTAGCTGATAAAAGCCAGACAATTCCGTGCTGAGGCAAAGTATCCTCTGTTGGGAGAAGTCAGTGTTCCCAAGGAAGTATACGGTCTTCATGGGATACCGTGACCGGTCAGTAGCCAAGGACACAGCTTTCAGTTTCCCATGCTCATGGCAGGTAAAGATGAAACATTAACATAATTAACACACGTTAGCATGAATAAGCCTTGCCTAAAAATGGTAGTAAACATCACTCACATTACTCTAACCTACGAGGCTAAGAGTGGGACTAGGCACTTTTTTTTCAAAAAAACCTGTTTTCTAGGGGAAAAAAAAAGAAGTGGATCTGGGATGTAAGGAACTTCTCTGCTTAGGTCCACCAAGTCAGGACAGATCCTAACATCACTGCTGGGAGCTGAAAATGCACAAGGTGTTTATGCTGTGTATTCCTGAGTTGGCAGCCTGAAACAGCACTCGGAACAGGCTCCACTGGACCTGGGCACCTCTGAAACACTGGCTCTGGAGCAGAAAAGCCTGCTTGTGCCCCCGAGCATCATCCCGGATCTCTTCCTTAGGAAGTTCTCCGCAGACTGCTGCTGCAAGTCGCTTGGTGAAGACAGGAGGGCAAGCTACAAAAGTGAAGGAACTACTTCTCCAGCTGCATTTTAACTGCGTGCTACACACAAGGGAAAAACTGGGGACTTCTGAGTTCATGAAGGTCACCAGGCACTTGCAAACATGGGCAAGGCAGACGTTCCTGTGGGGAAGAGTAGGATTGTCGCAATGCAGTATCTGATGGGCAACAAGGAGAGTGGGGGGAGGGAGTCAGCCTGTCCTCTGCCCCATCAAAGTGGAGTATCTAAAAATGTTCCTCAACCTTAGAAACAGCAGAGATGAGCTGGGCTACCGGAAGCAACAGTGACCCCAAGCAGAGCTGGTCTCCAGTTACAAAATGCTCTGTTTGATGACTGGCATACTGGCTCAGGCTGGACGCTGGAAGCCGACAGCCTTGGAGGCAAAACTACTTCTTCTCCAGCTGTCTGATGGCTTGGTTCAGGTGACACCTTCTGACCCAGCAGCGAGCAGGCTCTGCTCCCTGGGGAAACTGTTTCATACCCCAAAGCCATTCCCAATGGGACGGCAGCGGATGGAGTACACTGCAGGAAGGCGGGCTGATCCAGGCTGATGGAAAAGAACAGCCCTTACCCGTAGGAGCAGGCGAGCGATCTCAACCCAGAACTGTCTCACACAGCTGGACTGGTTTTATTATTTTGGTTGTGAGCTCTCCCCAGCTCTGCTACAAAGGTTTCCAGTGCATCTTCCCTGAGGCTGTGGAGGGAATCTCCCATTGCTACGTCACAGGAATGGCTGCCCACCCCCATGGCACCTTACAAAATTACTTCCTCCTCCTCCTTAACATGCCGATCACCTCTCCTCAGCCCCAGTCCTGTTGAAACGCAAGCCTTTGGGATCAAACACACAGCAGCAAGGCTCTCCCCTAGAAGAAATGCAGTCCCTTCTGCAGGCGGAAGGCAAGGGGCGACCGGCTGCAGATCTGTAGTGTCCCTGCCCAAACAGGCCCGTCTCTGGTCAGCCCTGCGCAGCGGCTGCCTTCCTGCTTCAAGAGATCGTAGAGAATTCCTTCAGCAGCAGCTCCTGGCTCAGTGTGTTGAAAGCAAGGTTCTTCCTCACATTGATGCTGATGGACCGAACCTGTCAGAGACAAAACAAGATGTTTTAGCCAAGGGACTCTTCCTGGCTCCCCATAAGCACGGCAGCTTTGACATTGCTGACCTCCAGGTTCAGCATGAAACTGTTTTGCATGCAGTGATAGCCCCAGAAAACTTGCTGCAACAAGCTCTCACTGAGACTCCAGTTTAGCAAGAAATCCCCAACGATCAGGTGCTTCCTGGAATAACAGAAATGTCTATAGTGACAACTCAGCAAGGAGAGTAAATTCCAAATGAGACAAGGATGGGAGAAGGCAGTCTGTTTGGATGCATGAGCTATGATGTGTTTCCTGTTCTGGGGCAAAGCGAGGGGGGAAAGCGAGCACTTCCAGGTTGCAGCTGGAAGAGCATTTTCTACCAGTCCCCACTGGAATGCAAGCCAGCATTCTCCTGGATGAACGCAGTGCCATGGCCTCTGTCCCGCTCCAGAACCTGCAGAGCCAAAGATACAGAGTCAAGGAAAGGACAGAGGCCATGCTACTGCGCTGTAATCACAACTTATCACCCAAGCTGGCACAAAACCATGGGTTCAGAGCCAGCTGTGTGTATTCCGTGCCGAGTGCCTTACACTTGAAGTTGGCTCGCTGGCTGTCTCTGAAGAGGAGACACCTTTATCCCTTAACAATGCCTGGACTTCTGGTCACCCACAGAGTCCACAGGGAAGAGCTGGGCAGCCCTGCTGCGCAGCAGCTTCCCTTCCCCCTCCATGCCAGCAGACTCGTTGGCCGAACACGCAGGCCCCAGACTGGGCTCAGTCTCAGCTGCACTCGGCAACGAGAAAACAAAGTCAAACATCATCTGTGTCAGCGACTGTGCAGCAGTGACAGAAAGCAAAACTGACACAAGCTCATCCAAACAACAGGATTACAGCTCCCAGAGACTCAGAGCCTGTGATAATAAGGTTGTTGCTGACCTGGTTAGTGTTTTGTGCTTTTTAAAAGCACTGGGGGATGAATTACATAGAAGCAGAATGAGGAATCCAGCACTGGGGGCTGGAAGAGCAAGTTAGCAGTGTTTATACTGCTGAGGGTCCCACTTACTGCCCTGGTGAGAAAAAACAGAGGGGAAGGGCAGAAAGCTCCCAAAAAGGCAGAATTTGTAAGAGTGGGAAGCAAATCAAAACACGGAAGGTTAAAAGGGAAAGCTCTGAAATGAACCCCAGTGAGCCCCATTGCACAGACCCTAACAACCCCATCAAACTAGCAAAGATGTCTACACTTAAAGACAGAATATTTCAGTTTTATGGCATCTGCAGAAACCACAAGCTCTCCTTCATTAGAATGCTTGGCAGAGACCCCATGCATCTTTGTTCCCTTGGAGCACCCCCTCACCTCTCTTCTCTGGATGTGTTTTGACTTACTCCATACTGAACTAGCTTGGGGTCATGTAAGGTAACCAAAGGTTACAGCCTGTGTTAAACACCACTGCAAGTGGTCTCCAGAACACTGGTTTACGATGGGCTGCCTCCCTGCCAGGACACAGCAGCCCCCCTGACAGGATTTGGTCCCCGTTCTACTGAGTGCTCCCCACCTCAGTGATCCAGTAAGTTCTGACAAGAAGGGAACAACACGACCAAACAGATGTGGAAAGTCCTCTTCTCTGGACAACATGACTGCCTGCAGAAAGGGGCAGATGCTACAGGTAGTGTAAGCCAGCATCCTTATTCTTACTAGAAGCATTTCTACGGGTCCCACCAATAGAAAGAACTAACAGAAATGAGCTCCTGGCATCAGGAACTGCTGCCAGGGGCCAGTCACCAGCAGTAGAAGATGCCCAACTTGTATAACACATCAAGGTCTCCAAGAAGGATGTGACAGCAGTCTCTACAAGATCAGAAAGGGAGGCTGGAGCGGCCCATGATAAGAACACAGAAATTGTAACTGTGGGGTAGAGCACAAGAAATTAAGTCTGTTTAGTTTGCAAAGAGAAGGTTTAGGAGCAATAGAGCAAACACTCTCCAATATGTAAAATGAGGTCAGAAAGAGAACAGTGAGTAATATTCCTCTGGCTCCCCAGGGATGAGGCAAGAAGTACTCAGCTTAATTTAAGACAAAGAAGATTTACACTGGAAAGGAGGAAATACTTTTAAACCTATGGGTTGTGAAGCAGTGGAGTAGATCACCTGGGGCCAGTGTGGAGCTGTATTCACTTAAAGACAGCTTCAGGTTTCAAGAGGAGCTTAGAGACAAACTTTGGTCAAGAGTGGCCTAGATGGATTGAGATCTGCTTTAATACACTTTAGGGAAAGGAGCGAGCATGACAACACCGCACACGATGACTCTGATGTTTCTACAAACCTCTGCCCTGCATTTCTTCTGCTGTGAGAAAGCAGGCAGCTCTGAGCCAACCAGCTTAAAAGGTAAGAATAGCTCAAATTAGAGTTAAATCAAGTTATCTCCAGCACCAGGGCTCAGCACAGGGAGCCAGAGCTCGTCTCCCTTTGGGGGCTGGAAGACCAGACAGAGACACAGGGAGGTGTCAGCCTGTAACAAGGATAAACTTCTGAAGCTTCCTGCAGTCTGGCTGAGCTGCTCCATCCACAAGGCTACATCCCAGGAATCCTAGATCGCAGTGCAGTGGGCAGCACAGGCCTGGCTGCCAGCCTGGAAGCTACCAGAACTCTCTAGAGTGGCTTATACAAGGGGCCAAAACCAGCCTCAGAAAGTAAGCTCAGAGCTTTAACATTCATTCTGCAAGGAAGTAAAAGCAGAGCTCGTGTCTTCTCTTGCTTCTGTATGGAGCATGCTGGAGGACACTAGGGCCAGAAGAGCTTTTAAAATTGCTTCCTCCCTATTAGCAGCTTAGGTCACATTTAAACCACAGAACTCGAAGAAATGGGTAACGCATGAAATGCTGACATCACCTGGAGAACAACTAGCAAATGAAAAAAATGGATGAAGCGGTGGCATTAACCACATGAGGAAAACATTATTCAGTTCTAGTTTTGTTTCATTATAGCTGGATGTGTGCAACACTGTACAGACACTCCTATTTTGCAGCAAGTCCCAGCAATTAAACCTGTTTCCAATCAACAAGGAGCTCTTAAGAAATTTGTACAATGGGAGGAAGGTTTACACTGACTACTACATCTAATTAAAAGTCAAATTAGTGTAATTTCCCCTGCAGAAATCAATCCCTAATCAGACTATTTTGAGACTCTGCTGAAACCTATCCAACTGCAAAGACAGTGAATGTTTTGGAAAGATGCTGAATCTCTTTCCACACGTTCCTCCAGCTGCAACGCCAAGGTCCAAAAGCTGACATCCAAACCATTCATTCTATCAAAGCAGCACAGACCTCAAATGACATCCCTGAGGATTCAAAGGAAAAGAAAAAAACGTGTTATAAAACTCCCTAACTTCCCTCCTTTAGCCCCTCAAAGGCAGCACAACAGGCCAGAAAACCCAATTGATAAAACACTCTGCACATCACCTTCCACCACAATGTGGCTGCAGTATCGAAGGCCTTTGAAAGCTTCTTTGAAAAGAGAATGGGAGAAGAAAGCAGATTTTTCTTTGGGATTAGCAAGAAAGAGCAGCACTGAGGCAAAACCAGAGAAGTGAAGCAGTGCATTAGCAAAGCACGTCAAAGGAGTGAGAACAAGATTTCTAAGCATAAAGGAGCCAAGAGAATGGCTTGGGGAAGTTTCTGCTCACCCACTTAATGGGAGCACAGAGAGATGAAAAGGCAGCCGAAAAGAAAAATGGCTCCTGCATGTCATTCCCCACCAAGAAGGATTTGCTTTAATGCAATCACACAGAAAGAGATAAAAAAAAAAAAACCCAGGCAGAATCTGGACAGAATTATGTGCAAACAGATCCTGTTCAGGAAGACCTGATGCGACCAGCATGAGTTTGGAAACCATACTGGAAACCTGTAGTTCACCACCAGCCCTGCTCCTTTGGCAGGGCCCAGGAAGGAAATTGCAGCAACTTCATTCTGCCCCCTCCATGAAATCCTGCAACCCTCAGCAGTTAAACACAACACATGGGCTAGGGGGATATTATCCAACATCAGACCAGCAACGGAAGCCAAAGTAAAGACTCAGAAGCCTCACAAAAAGGAAGCCAAGAGAATATGGGGAGGACAGGGCAGTCTAGGGCCTTTTTGACGGGTTGTTTGAACAATTAATAAAGCCATCAGTTACTGTGCACCTAGAGAAAAAACCAGCGTGGAGGACGGGAGGCCAGCTGGGTTTGCTGAAGACAAATCATAACATATCAGGTTGATTTCCCGCTGTGTTGAGGGAACGGCTTAATGGAATGCAAGGGATTTTCTGTAGCTGTGAGTAAAGAACATTTAATAGGGCCCCAATTCTCAGGGCATCTAGAGAAATATGGATTAAACAGATTCACAACTGGGTCAAATCAGCACATTTAGACAGTAATTATTCAGGCTTTCATATGCTCTTGAGGAGAGGGTCCCAGGGGTGCCTGGATGGGCAATTTTCAGAAGGGAGTTGAGGAGGGATTGGTTACGCTAAACAGATTCTTAAATGATACAAAATTGGGATTTTGGAAAAAAAAAAAATTCGGGCTAGGAAGAAAATAATTTTAGCTGAAGCATTTTGTAGCTGTGATGATCTTAGGGCTGAGAATGTCATTTTAATCAATTGGCATGATCAGCCTGAGCTTCTGCCAGGCCATGTGGAATGTGGGGCACGCAGGAAGCGGAGCAGCCACGTGGCCTAGAAGCTGAGGAAGGAGATGCTGGCTGAGGAGGGCAGGAGCCCTTGGGACAGAACAGGTGACAACAGAAACATGAATGCATCTCATTCCCAGGTAATAGGAGAAGCCCATGTCACAGGAAGGCTATGGCCAAATTTCTTTGCATGTATTTCAGATATGGTATCAAACAACAGGTCAGAGAGACAAAAAGAGGCACAAAAGAGCACAGAAAAATAGCATTAAAGTGATTGCAAGCGGTTTTGCTCATATCCTACCCGATGGCAGTGCTGGAATGACCCAAAAAACACTAAAAAGCATTCTGTAGAAGGAAGCAAAACCAATTCAGGCGTGCTTGCAGTCGAGTAGACAGAGGGAGGCATAACATTCTCAAACTCATGCAGACTCGTGACAGAGTGGGCAGGCGTCAATTTACTCATCAATCAGCAAGGACAGAGCTGGGAGAGAGAATCAGCTCCCAAACTGGTGGAGAAAGCTGCCAGAGTTAGAGATCTCTCCCTTCGCTGAAGCTGTAATGATTCAAAAGTGAGGAAAACCAGGCTCCCTTCAGATATCAGCCACTACAAAAACACTGCCTCCCCTGTGATGCAGCCGTCCAACAAGAAAATGTTGTGTCAGGGCTCTCTAGAGCAGGGTGAGAAAACTGGCTTGCTGAAGAACGTAACTACCAACCCCGACTATTTGGACTTAGTTTTGTCTTTGCTATATTATTTTTGTGGGGCTTCCTACCGTTAGTCTTCTCCCCTGGCAGGAGGAGACATTTCTAGGGAATGCCTTTGCTTTCTTTGCTTGGGAACCCTGTTTTGAGTGATGGAGGAAAGCAACAAGTAGGCACGTGTTTCTCCTGCATCACATACCCTGCTCAGTCCCACACTTTGTGGTCCCCTTAACAACAGCAAAAAGGCCAAGCTGCTCTGTGTGATAAACCCAAGGTGGGCGCAGTCAGCTTTTCCACCTTACAAATCTACCACCACAAAGCACAGAGGATCTCCATGGCAGAAGGGACAGAGGCTGACAGACCGGTTGCCGGCCTGAGCAGACTGGTGGTTCCTCCCCAGCCACATATTGTAGGGCATGGAGCTTTCAGATGCGTTGAGACGTGCAGCGTCTGTTCGGATCCTATTCCTGCCCCATTTTTGGAGGCAGCCCAATGGAGTAACAGGGCTGCTCAGCCATACCCCAAATGCCACTGCCCAAGGCTGTAAGCAAAGGCTTTGGAAAAGGGTTGTTGATTCGGCAGAGTCCAGGCAGCTTACCAGCTCTTTGAAGAAGGCAGCCTCTTTATGCTGCTCCGAGTAGCGCTCATACTGGTCCAGTCCGTCCTGCAGTTTCAGGGTCAGTGTGTCGTAGTTGGACCGCACCACTTCCAAAACCTGCCAGAGACAGCCAAATACAGCAGAGGAGTCAGTATCCACAGATGCCTCAGCATAGGAGGAGCAAGGCCGAGAGATATCACAGCTCTGGCACCTGTTTTTGCAAAACACATGGCTTTGACAGCCAATATTTGTCTCATGACTAACAACACGGAGGTGGGCACTAAAGTCTTCCTAATGCCAGTAAGGAACAGCCCTCAAATGTACAGAATTTCTCCATGCATGAGAACAGTGGATGAGCCTACATCTATGACAGCAGCAGTTTTCAAATACTATTATGTCACCAGGAGAAGCAGACATCTCATTAAATTAAGCAGCTAATTACCATGTGTACGCCCAAACGTAACATAGTAGGCACCACGCAAACACAGGTTTGTCTGACCCTGTGGTCCTTCCAGTGCTGGTTTTGCCAGCACGCCTCCCTCCTGTCTTGCTAACCACCATTCACAATCTGCTAAACCGCCACCTTCTACAGCTGCTCAGGTCAGCCTCCACACAGAGCACCGCACTTCTCTCCTGATAGGAACAAGTTTACGACAGGCACTAAGAGAAGACAACCCTGGTACGGACTCTGGTTTTAGAAACAGATGGAGACACGAATCCAGGTCTTCCTGCCCAGGAGATATTTTATTATTTGCCTTCACTGCTACCAAAGCACTCCAGCTTATATTACTGCCTTACTGCGGGTCCCAGCACTGGGCTGTACTTGCAAATTCATAGTTACACATCTCTGTCCTATTGAACTATTCATTTTCCTAACTAGGGAACACCAACAGGAACTCCCACAATGCTTTTTAGCTTCAAAGCATTGCATGGACAAACGCACTCCTCAAAGCATTTGTAAGATGGCAAGTAATGATAATCTTCCTACCTGGAACCACATAGCTCAGCACTCCTGGGCAAAGCATATGCTCGAAACATTTCTCTTAAACCCATGAACTTCTTTCTTAGGCTGTTACCATTTGATCTGAAAGCTAAACAGAATATCAGCATCTGAGGTTTGCATTACAGTAGCCTCTGCTCAGGAAAAGCTTCGTCCAGGAGGACTGCACAGTATAAGGTGCAGAGGACTCTGCCCCAAGGCACCACAACTCAGAAAAGATCCTAAGAAAAGCACGGCAGAGGATTTAAGACAACAGTGACCAGAACAATAAGGAACCCTTCCACTTCTCCTCTTGTCCTCCCAACAATGTAAACACAACCCTCAATTGCCCTTTTAGGCAGCTGGCAGCTCTTGCCCTTTACAGGACTGAATCTTGTTCTTATATCCTTTACTCTAGGAAACCTAGAGCTGCTTAGGGTTCCTCCAAAAGCTTGTTGCCCCCCAAAATTTGCATGTGGCAGTGGTACACGGAGACACTCATGCAAATGCTTAGAAGCAGGCTAGAGCCTGAGGTGGCAGAAGCCACAGGGCATCATCCAAATGAGGACTGGGGGTAAAAAGGGTCCCAGAAGTGGTTCCCAGGTGAGATAGTCACACAGCAGAGTCTCTTTGCAGCTCCGCTGTACTCCAGCATTGCAGAGGCAAGCTAGGGGTAAGAATCAGCATTTTGCAATGTTATTTAACAGCAGCCTGTCAGTGTCCTGCTGCTGCAAGAGCATGCAGCCTCCTCACCAGGACTCATTTCCTAATGCTGTTTGTCAGCTCCACTGGCAGAGAGGAAAAACCACCTGCAATGACAGCCATCTCCAAATTCAGTCTGGCCTTCTTGTTCCTGTGTGCAGAAGCTGCGAGAAGCATCACAGAGCCAAGAGCAACGATGAAAGAAAACCACTTGGGTACAGGAATAATTTACACTGGGATGCAACTATCCACTAGGGATGGAGAGTAATAGTATAATGCACCTTCTTCTGAGCAATAAAGAATCTAGCAGCTTGCATGAATTGGAGGGCTATCCTCCTGTAAATCTGAGGAAGCCAAATTGACCAAGATTAATAAACTGCAGGGGAGAAACCTTGTTTGAAAGGTGAGGAGCAGAACAGGCTTCTCCAGCAGTCACTCAGAGTGGAGGCATTTTACCCAGAGCTACCCCAACTCCCCAGGAACCTTCCCCTTGGGCTCCTCTTCACTCCCCTGTGCCCCCACTTGCACAGCCATGCGTAGTGCCATATAGGTGTGCCCAGACAATGTATATAGAGGCTTCTCCCCAAAGAATCAGGATTCCTCGCTGCTGGCTCTGAGTAGAGATCTCTTCAGATACTCAACAGAAGCATCCTCAAACCATGGCGGGGAGTAGAAAACTCTAAGGGCAGCAGTGAGCTCTGTAAGCAGTATCTTTTAAATCAGCCCTCCTGTGTCACCTTTGAAAGGCAGCTAAGAACTCTGTCTGATACTCTAGGAGGGGGACGGGGAAGGAACAAGAGGCCCTAAAGTCTCTACTGTGTTACCCACTACTTATTGTAATCTCTGCAGTGAACTTGAGATCAGCTTATCCCTTTAGCTATGTATTTTCATTGGCTTCCACTCCTTATCTCCTTTAATTATGAAACAGAACTTAAAAATAAAGGCTAAGTTAAAAATAAACAGCAGCTTCTCGCTGCCTGATAATTTCCCTTTCTTGCTGCTGCTGAGAAAAAATGCTACGTGGGATCTGAGATAAACCCACTCACAGATCATTTCACTTCATACCTTATAATGGATAGGAACTGTTAGTGAGATTAGGACCTGCCATCCTTGAGACGATTTTATCTGCTCTTTAAGATGCAGCTGCTAGAGAGAGGAGAGGTTAAAGAGCAGCAGAAGGTATTAAGAGCATCTAACATGAAGGTTTGAAAGGCATCAGCTTTCTACCGAGATGACAAAACTTGCATCCTCTGTGTAACAGAAGATTGTGCGTTAGCATCCTTCGCCCTTCTTACACATTGCTTTGACTTTTGCTCAGGATAACTACTGCAGGAAGAACACCTTTTTGCGTTAAGCACATGAGATCTTTATCTGCACCTTTTTGTCAGATACAAAAGAACTAGAGGAATTTAATTTTGAGATGAAAGCATTTCTCCTTCAAGGTTTTGTCCAGCCTGGTCTTCCCAGAAGTCTTTATGGAAGGCTAGAAAACACCGATTAGAAGATGGTGAAGTATGAATAACTTAAAGGAAAGGACTTTTGGCTGGACTCTTCCACACAAATTTTAAATAGTCATTCAATTTTTTAAAATCTCACAAGCAACTGGAAGAACATCACTTCTAGTGTCAGGCAAGGATAGAGGAAAATGGACTGTAGATGATTTCCAAGGAGTTTGATGTGACATTCCTCAGATTGCAAGGAAAAACATGAAGGGGAAAACTTTTTTTTTTTTAAAAAAAGCTTTACTGGATCTTTACAGCAGAAAAAAATTAAGTGAAGAGGAGTCACAATCTAAATCTCTTTTTGTAGGTTACCTTAGTGGGATCAGAGCCTTAAAAAAGTAGTATGACAGAAGTAAGCAACTCAGACGTGGTCAATACAAGAAAAGCAAAGGCTGCTGAATTCCTTTCCTGCAGTTACCTGCCTCAGCCATAGAGGCTACATTTGCTTATTTACACCACTGCAACAAACCAGGACTCAGCAGAGCTGCACCACTGTAATTTAAAGACAATTTGCCATCAAATTAACCCCCTGCCCCACCACTCACTCACTGACTGCTTTCCAGAAGTTCCAGAGAAACGTTAGCAATTCAGGTCCCTGCATACGTGTCCCCAAACCAACCTTTCAGGAGCTGAAATCTGAACAGCAAGTGCTTTCTGTGGCACTCAGATTTCAGCTTCCCTCCTGCAGCTACAACTGCCCATGCCCCAGTGCTCTCTTTCCCCAGTAACACTGACAACCTGGGAGTAGAGGCAATCCTCCAGGTAACGCAGCAAGGGGGCTGGTTTCCAATGGAGGGGCTGATGCCCTTCTCAGGAGCTCAGCTCTCTGCAGCATCCCACCCATGCCATGCCGCTGCACCCAGAGCAACAAGATTATTTCACAGAGTTTTTAGCTCCTTACTTTGCTGCATCCACCAGCTTACCGCTCCCTTGCAAACTGGATGGACAACTTCCAAAGGGTCAGTGGACTCCTGTGGACACAAGCTCTGAAACCAGCTCCCCTAGAACCAATTGCCTCTGCCCTGAAATTTTCCGCATTCAAAACAGATCGCGTTTGCTGTACCGCTCTCTACACACAGGCTCCTTCCTTACTGCACCAGGGTTGATCCCTCTGACTCATCCTCAACGAGAGCCGCCTTGCTGCACTCTCCCAGGAGAGACCGGACCTTCTGGAAGAGTCTGTCCTGAAGAAATAAGGGAATCACATGCAAGCAGTCTCCGATCCCCATCCTGTCCAGAAGAACACAGCCACTGATAGCAGCAAAGCCAGAGAGGGAGCTGCACCGTCAATGAAATCTAAGGGGAAACATGCAGAACTAGGGGCCATCTTTCTGGCAGACACAGACACACTTAATTGCTTATAACTTTTTAACCTGCGGAATCTTTCATCATCTGCAACTGCAGTTTCTACCTTACTAGAACATAAAATTAGAGAGCGCTACCCATTCACACCACCCAGCAAAGGACCTGGGAAGCAGGCAGTGGTAATGACAGAAAAATAAAGAAAAAACAGAAGCAAGAAGAAAGCACGGTCTCTACACTGTCTTTTTAATCAGCGCAGTAAGGGATAAGAATGCAATCAGTCAGCGGCAACCAGTACCTCGCTAAAGCCTCTCCATGCCCGTAAGACAGTCATTAACTACCACGACACAGAAGCAGTTGGAAAAGAACTGACTGAACGATCTCACATCAAGCAAAAGGCAAAAAAATCCAAATCAACAACCCCCAGGCTGCATTTGCCCCCGACACCGACTCCATGTGGCTCAAGGCTGGGATGGCAAAGGCTCTCCAGATCAGGCCCAGCAAGCCTCATAGGAAAGAAAAGCCAGGCACCTCTGTTCCAGCTGCCCCACACTGGAGGATGGAGCAGCCCAGTCTATGGGCCACGTAATACCAACCCCTCACCAGAGCTACTGCACAGACATGGCACAGGGGCCAAAGGCAGCTGGGGACAGACAAACGTGCCTTCTGTCCTCTCTACAGAGATGGTGGAGTGCTTGTCACCGCCTCTGTGCCACAGAGGGAATTATGGCAGTCCCACCTCCGAAACCTAGGCAAAGCCCAAGATACCACAAGCACATCCAGCAGTCCATCCCCTCAGCTCAGAGGATGGGAGAGACATCAGGGTTTTCCTATTCTAGTAGAAGCCTAATGTGTATTTTACACCGGAGTCTTCAAACTGGCTCGTTTAGTCCAGGTTTAGTACAAATCTTCCCCTTTTTCTCCCCCACTAATCTCTACAAGCAGCTCATAGTCCCCAAGTGCTTTTCCTAGTGAATTTAACTGAACAGCAACATTTCTCATTGTAATGAAAAGGCTGCTGCTGTTGCCTGGACTGCAAAGAGGCTGTTGCCTCTCCGTAAGAAAGTGACAGATAATTGACATAAGTTTTACACTAGTATCTTCTAATTAATATGGAAAATGATTATTATTTTTTTTCCAAATGGCATCACACTTCTTACAGAGCAACTTAAAAGTTCCTGATGCGGGCTGAAGTCTGCTAGAATTAATCCCCAGAAGTACCAAAGACAAAGCACATAACTAAATAATTAGAAGTTAAATAAAAACACACACACACACGCAGCTGCCACACTTCCCAACAGATTCTGCCCAGACCCCAGCTGCACTCATCTCCTTCTCCCTTTCCTCTTTTGCTCTTTGCAGGAGCCCAGTTCAGAGTGAGGAGCCACCAAGAGTGCCAGCGCTACACGTGTGCTGGAAGCAGCTCCCATTCACAGTGGCTTCAAGAAAAGCACCCACCCTAGGACAAGCAGCAGCACAAGAGCTTTTGGTCTGACCCAACACAACCTTACCTTTGCAGCCGTCCTGGAGCTAAATGGTTGGACTCGATGATCTTAAAGGTCCCTTCCAACCTAGATGATTCTATGATTCTATTCTATGATTCTAAATGCAGTGCTGATGCTTCAACACCATCCCTCAACCCCAAGCTGATCAAGCCATGAGTATTAATTCCATGTTCATGAATGCTAAGAGGAGGAGGATGTTGCTATGGCAGTCTAACAACTCAGATTCCCAAGATATGCTGTGCGTACAGCACAGATCTATGGATCCAGAGGATGCAGAGTGGGTCTGGTGCACGCTGTGGGAGAGACAAAGATCTGGGCTTGAAACTCAACTGCAGTCATGCCACATACATGCAAGATACACAGTGTGTTGTCATTCCTGCTCCAGTGCCCCAAACCTCCTGCATTAAGCAGCTCCTCTTTGTACTACATGCAAGTGAAGGACCTACGGCCCTCTCCTGCTGCGGGCTGAGAGCGTGAGGCTGCTCAGACTAAGCCTGTAAGGCAGCCCCCACCAGCTCACACAACTGTCACTCTCAGAGTAGGAAGAACCATCCTGTCTGCCCTGAGGGCTGTAAAATTCCTAGAAGGAGGATTTTTCCAATAGTAAAAAGCTCAGCTTGCGCAAAAGTGACAGCAATCAAGGGCAAATCCTTCCTCCGAGGTATGAAACAGACCACACCAATACAGGATGCGCCAGCAATGCCAGGCAGTAGGACACAAGAGGTCTGTCTCAGGTCACAGGAGGGAGAAAGGTCTGCAGAGGTGGGCGCAGCTGCCCATGAGCCCCAGGATGGCACCGGGCCATGAATGGCTCCAGTCCTGACTGCGGAGAAACAAAAGCTGATGGGACCCACGAGAGTCTCTTGTTCAGTGCCTGGAGCTGGACAGATGGACAAGGCTGAGCAGCAGACAGCAAAGACTAACGACCCAGGAGACAGGGAGAGAAGATGCCTCACCCTGCTTTCCACTGCTGAGTGCAAGGACCCCGTGCACACAGGCTACTCTGACACTTTTTACTTTGCGTTTGCTAATCTTCCTCTGCTCAGCACACTAAGCATCAGTGAGGACACACTATGTCTAGGAGCCCAGGAGTGAACAGCCTTTGCCCACCAGTTTGTCCTTTGCCCCTGCCAGTCGCTCCTGGCAGTCCTGCTGCGTCCACTGCACCCCTCTGTGCCCAGCCAAACACGAGGGAAGACTAACTCTCCACATCCCAAACCCTTCCTGAGGACTGCTTTTATACATTTGCACTTGAGTGGTGTTGAAATCCAGGCCTTGCCACTTCTCTACACTAGGCAAAAGGTTTTGATAGTACATAAAAGACTACTATTATTATTATTATTATTTTACTTAGCAACACCAAAGATGGACATTTCACACCCTCTTTTCCTCACCTCAGCATAGAGCCGTTCTGTCTGGCTCAGATGATATACAGCAGCTCAGATGTTTGTTCAATGATCTCACAGAGATCTGTGATCTTTAAAGGAACAAGCCTACAAAGTTGACAGTTTCTATCCATGGAGTGGGAGGGTTCAGTTACAGTCTTTCTCCTCTGCCCACAGGTGCCTCTTCTAAAGATAAATAATTTATAAGCTCGCTCAGAAAATGACTGTTGTTCTCTGAACTCTGCTAGCAGAAATGGCATCCCCTTTTGGGACAAGAGTTATCTGCTCTGTTTTAAAACCGCCATCCATTAGAAGCTTAAGGTGTTCACCTGTATTTAACGGTGGGAAGAGAGTCACTGATCCAACCAATTTGGAAATCACAGCGCTTTCAGAAACATTCCAAAGCCAAACCTGTTATCCAGCTCCACCCAGCAGCAGCTGTAAACGCACAATGCAATTCCCTTTCCAAGATTCTCATGGGACAGGCCTTCGCAAGATTTGAGAGTTATTTTAAGGAGCAGAAAGGCTGCAAAGTGGGACAAAGGCAAGTAATGACAGAGACATATGGTCACATAGACAAGCTATGTTCACAGCTTGCAGGGGACTTAATTTGTAAAAGGTATAGACAAATGAGAAGATACTAATGTAGCTGATGACCCTTGCCATCCCTGCGTAGTCATCACCAGGGCTAGGGAGTCCTATGCTAGGAGTATGACACTCTCTGAGCTCCAGGAGTCAGCTGAAAGCCTGTGCCATGAAAACTTTTACTACAGAGTAATTTCAGGTTATGCCTACACACACATGACAACTCCCATACACATTAAATGCACTTTGCTCAACCCATTTGGGCTTGGAGGACAAGTAGCAAAAACGCACTTAGCCTCCCACTGCTTTTTCTCCAGACCAATCCATTTTTCTCAGTTTCATGGATGGTCAGTGGGTTTATACTAATCTGCATATCCCACTTGGCACAGAGAACTTAGCTCTCCCTGTGGGACTCTGGGCTCTCTTTCCCAAACTGCAGGGACAGGCTCTCCAGAGGAAATACGGGAGGCAATTCTGTGTCATTCAAGGGAGGAAAATGGGTTCAGTGGGTGTCTGCCAAGAGAACGAACATCCACGTACTGCACGACACCGGCACTACCAAAGCCGAGGCAGGGGAAAAGAAGTCAAAGATCCTTAAACAAATTATCTTAAAAATTATCAATTG
Source organism: Larus michahellis (assembly GCF_964199755.1). Lineage (NCBI taxonomy): Eukaryota > Metazoa > Chordata > Aves > Charadriiformes > Laridae > Larus > Larus michahellis. Next base: position 58,137,826 of record NC_133901.1, on the reverse strand, counting down.
ATAAAATACGCACCCTCCAGAGCAGACTTTTATATTCGTATGGGGAGATCTGCCAGAAACTGAATGAGGTTTGCGAAGCCCGCCCGTTGTTAGAAATTTTGTGAGGAAGGCAGGCAGCAGACAGGATGATGGCAGGAGCATAAAACCCTGAGATAGACAGATTTGCTATTTTGGAGTTACAGCCCATTTTGGAGTTGTGAACCCTTATCTCCAGCTGGTGGCATTTATGAAAACATTTCTCACTGCTAGCTACGTAAGAGCACTTGCAATTCTGCCAAGGCTTGAAATGCACTGCAGATAGCTATGGACTGGACCGTTAATTTTTTTATTTCCCCATTGTGCTTACAATTAACTTAAGTGCTGAGATGTGATGGGCTGTTCCAGGAGAAGCTTTTTATCTACCAGCTGCATTCTAGCACAGCAGTAAATCAACTGCTGTCACCAAAACACCAGACAAGAGGAAGAGAGCATCCTTGTGCTCTCTGTGCGTATTACCCATTCAGCCTAAGTGGCAAACCAACATTCAGCAAATGAATGCTGTGATTTATATACAACCTTTGGTGCGATCCTCTATTTACAGAAGACCTTGTCCCCCGGAACATAGAGAAAAAAAAAAACAAAAAAAACCAATCGCCAGCAGCTCTCCAGCACCACTGACCAAAGTAAGACCAGTAACCTCAGTGCCCATAACAAGATAAAAGAGTTTAAGTCATGAGCTACTGCTCCAGTCAAACCGAGAAGCCAGGACACACAAACCCGTTACAGAAATCAAAGACAGCTATAAGAACCTAAAAAACCGAAGTTGAAGATTTTAAGAAAAGGTTAGGAATAAAACCTTTTAGGGCCAGCAGCCAGAAAGCATCCTGGCAAACGCTGAAACTCAAATATACAACTTTCAGTTCAGATTACCTCGACGAGGTGACAAGAGGATACCTGACGTACACCAGAGGAAACTCATTCTTAGTAAAGAAATTCAGATTTGCCCAGAAGACAGCTGGCTCAGGAATAAGACTGTCTAGAGAACAGATTAAGGCAGGTTATGCAACAAAAACCTTGCTGTTCAATCAAACCCCGACAGAAGCAAGTGGACTGTTCCAATTCAAAGAAACCAAAATCTAATTGTGCCCAAGGGAAAAACAATGGGGAGGTTTATTCTGGTGATGGTCAAATCAAACATCTGCAGTCACAAGAGGTTTCTGGAACCGTGTCACCCGGTCACGTTCACAGGAATCAGTGGGTGATCCAAGAGAGCTTGTGCTCCTCACACAGTCACCATGGGCTTCTATAGGATATAACGATTACAGCCTCTGACTTAATAAAAAAGCCTCACCAGGACCCTGACTTGAAAATCAAAACAAGTGAAAGGAGAACACAGACACTCCAAAAAAGCCATGGAGCTCGCCCCACATTTGATTTTTCTTCTGCTTTTACAGCAATTAGCAAGTGAATGGCCTCTACAAATGCCATTAGTACAGCCCTGGGTCTGACACTTGCCGAGAAAAAGTAGATGCTAACCACCTAGCTCATGATTTTTTTTTTTTAATTATCAGAAATCTTGTTTCTTGGTTTGCACAGCATGAATAAATTTAATTAAAGGAAGCAGCAAAGCTAAGGAGTAATACACTAAAAAAACTGGCCACAAGCCAAGCGGATGCTGTATATTTAAAGCAAGTCAAAACAACACAGGACATGCCAGAGAAACGGAAGATACGGATTTGGAAGGGCAGAACTGTGAAAGATCAGTTCCATAGCTCCTACTTACATTTAAGCAATTAAATAGTGACAATGGAAGGCCAGCTATTAATTGCACAACAGAAGTGATAAAAGGCAATAATTCAGTGGCTTGAGGAGATGCAATGAAAAGGCCAAAAAAGAAGAAATCCAGATCTCACCTGCTAACTGACCACACGTGGAAAATGAACTCAAGTCCATTCTAAGACAGGAAAAACAGAACTTCTGAATAGAAGCAAGAAGTCTGGATAGCCAAGAAATCAGATGAGCAAATAACTGTTTGATCATCTGTATGATTTTGCAGTTCTGCAATACCTTTTCTGAAATAAGGGCACTGGAATCAATATACAAGATTTAAAACATGGCTTGCACAGTGACAACATAGTACTCCTGCTTTATTTTTGTTCTCTGTCTAATGATTTCTAGTTCTCTATTTGCCTTTCTGACCATTGTTGAGCCAACATTTCCAGCCTTACCACAGTGACTCCAAGAGTCCTTTCCCGCATGGCAATATTGAGAAGACTTGACTACAGCTTAAAGACTTTAAGAAACTTATAAATTCAATCTGCAAAAATTCCTTCTAAAGATACAGCCCAAAAGAAATAGATCTATAGTCAATTGGTTAGCTACAAATAGGTAAAAAAACCTGTAGTAGCAGTATGCTAAGGTAGCTAGCTCATAAGGGAAGGTGGGCAGTACTTGGAAGTTTGTGTGACAACCCATATAAAAGTTTTAGCTATTAAGGCTTTTGCAAATCTGGAGTTGGAACAGACAGCTATAAACTGCTGGATGATCCTTATAAACAGAAAATCCTGTAGTGGAAAGGGAACATTACAAAATGTCTGCTCTAAGGCTGTAGTTCCAAAAGTCTTTTAAGTCAATCAAAGCGCAGGTCACCTACAAAGTGCACTACAAAGCCTGGAGTTCCTCCCTCAAAGGCACTTACTGCAGAAATAAGGCATTCTAACGTGCAACTCAGAAGTCTCCTCATTCTGAACACAAGCACGGACGGTGCTGATGACCAGGCACAGTACCGACACCAGGAGTAACTGAGGTGGTGAGATGACTGTGCCCTAGATACTGAGAATGAACCTGTGCAAGTTAAGTTTATAAGAATTATAAAATTCCTACCAAGACAATGGGATCAAATCTGCCACAACTCAGTGACTCCTCACGAACCCCAAACACACTTTTGGATCCTACTCTAACTGCATTGCACAGATGGAGGAAAAGGAAAGGACAAGGTTGATGATGAAGGCAGAAATAAGAGAACCAAACAACTTTAGATATGACATGCTGAAGGAGTGAAGCTTGTTAACATTTTAATTTGTTGAATTATCCCCTTTTGTGCTGTTGGAATGTGTCATTCTTTTTGAACTCCATCTGGGCAATGACCAGGCTGAAACAGAATGAGACGATTTATGCTCGGAAGCTTTCACAGCCAGCATAGAAAACATCTTTTGCCTGTAAACACAGAGCTGCTTAAAGTTGACTGCTAAGTTAATTCAAAATGAACATTTAAATGGCTAGTGGGACAGCTGGAAATACAGAGGCCACTATCCAAGAAAATCACTAGCAAAGGCAGGCCTGATGCGATGTTAAACTGTGTGGGCTGAGACGCTTCTTGACCGAAATGGAGATGTGCAGGACAGCTGGCCAGCTGACAGTCAGCAAGATGAACCTGAGAGGGAGCAGAGACTTGGGCACAGACCCCACACAGAAAACAGGTCAGAGGTTTCTGAGAAATCAAACAGTCTGCCGCTTATTACTGCCCTTTTCAGGGAAAGAAGTCTGTGTGCATTCTCTGAAATAAACACAGAGGCACCAAAAGTTGCTGACACTCAGTTATTTCTAGTCATTTCTCCTTATACCTAATAGAAACAATCAAGGCCCAAGATAATAGGTATGTCTCTCAAGAAGGATTCCTGCCATGGTAAAGTGGCATCTTACAACCCAAAGATACTTTGAGGGCAAGCCTGGGAACTTAGCATTTATCCCTGCAACACTTGTTCTGCTTATATCCTTAAAGCATCAGACCTACCACCACTTCAGCACCAGCTTTCTCACAACTCAGACACTCCCAGCAACAGCCCCAAAACACCACAGGAGACAAGTCCCTTCAGAATGTATGGCTGAGAAGAGACTGAAAAGAGGCACCTTACCTCTACGAGGGTGGCGGTGTTATCTCCACAGAGCTTCAGATGCTGGATGGGCAGGAAGGACACGACACAAGGTGGAGGTTTGTTGCTAATGGGCCAGATAAAATTATTGTGTTGGCAGTATGCCCACCATTGACATTCAAGGAAAAGGTGACTTGTGCTGGCGCTGGACCCATTCTCTCCCAAGGATGAGAAGAACAAAACTTACTGCCTTTTTTTTTTTTTTTTTTAAATATTAACAAAGTACCTTTAGCTGTTGAATTCTCAAGTTGAGCTAATCAGTACACAGAGCTGTGAGCTGGAGAACTATTTGTCCACAATGCCTGCCCTCTGAATCAAAAACATGAACCCTGTGTTGTCACAGCTCTAAACTGAAACGGCTGGCTACAGAGATGGGATGTATTTGTACATACAGCACCACTGAACACCTAGACAAAGATGACGCCACTCCCTCGGGGATATGCAGCTGATCGCCAAGGCCTCTGCTTTCTCTCTAAATTTCTCTTTTGCCATATTCCCAGATAAGTACCTGCAGGATCTGTAATGGAAATATCATCTCCGAGGTAATTTCTGCACTGCTTGGAGGACACCATTGTTCTACAGCCTAAAAATCCCTGTGTGAGGATTTAGTGCTCCCAAGTGCCTCTTGGACATCAAACGTTTTCAAAGCTATTAGCTCTGATGGGTTTTTGAATAAGGCTCAGGGAAGCCACTCGCTCAGTATTTCTCATAAGAAAAAGGTAGCTCTGACCTGGTAGAATAAAAATTACTGGGAAGGAGGAGGAGGAGGAGGAAGCCCACACAGCCCACTTTCTCTGCAAGCAAGGAAATGAGATTTGATTTACTCCGTGATTCTGAGGTGTGTTCAATTTCAGCTTGAATTTCTACTGCATAAATTCAGCTTGGCTGAGCAATGTCCCCATTAGAGACTGTCCAAAGTAATATAAGGTGATCCACACAATGATCTTTGAAGCTGAAGGTTCAAAGCCTTGGCGGGGTGTTGGGGTCTTTTTTAGCATATTTTTACATGTGCAGCCCACAAACCTGTGTCTTCCAAGAAGTTAGAGGAAGACAATATAAAAAAGCAATTAGATACAGTGCATACACAGCTCCTTATTGCTGCCAATTAATCAATTTATTTATTTAGCTCATTGGTTAAATTTCCTCTTACCACACAACAGAGAACAACTCCGGGTCTATGTTTTCCATGATTCAAAGGGATTAGAAGACAAGCACAAGTCACTCGCTGAAAGGACTTAAGGGCTTCAGTTCAGGGATTAATAACTCAGCTGCTTTTTCTCCAGGTTTTAAAACCATTAATTTGTACTGCATCAGCTGGTAATTTTATTTGCACAACTATTTTTGTTTTAATGGGAACCTTAAACACTGCTCTTCCGAAAACGCTGCTGCATTGCCTTCTTGATATTATTCTCACATCTGAATTTTTGACTATATTTAAAGAGGATTTCATGCTTGCTTAGCAAATTTCTTAAAAAACTGCACCTTATACTAATACGCACAAGTTCAAGTTCTACTTGACTTTTCCTAACTAAACCAGGCATATCCGTTGAGCAATTCCCTCAGGGATTCAACACCACTAGAAGGCAGCTTGGGTGGAACCTTTGGACAAGGTCCCTCTGCACCTCCAACTTGCTCTCACTTTTCAGAGAGACTCTACAAAATAATGGAGTCCCCATGTACTTGACAACAAAGTAACACACGTTTAAGGTGGGATAAACCATAGGAGTCCATTCTCACCCTGGGTTAACACAGAATAATTTAGTACAACGCTTAGCCTGCTGAGAAACCAGGTGTCAGAAGTTGAAAGGGGCCACATCTCTGTGTTACTCTGCAGAGACTCTGATATTACAGCTCTGAGAATCATTCACAAGGGGGATTTTCAGTGAATCAGTGCTATTATTTAACCCCAACGCTTCTACCACCTTGGGCTGTATGAATAAAACCTAAAAGCAAGCCTGCAGGTTGAAAAATTCAGGTACTTTGACGTTTTGGGGGTTGTTGTAAATCTACGGTAGCCTGAACTGGCCTGACGCAGGAAAAACTCAATTCCTTCCATATGCCTTTTTAAGGACTGACTTGTGACTGTGCCTAGAGCTTTTGTTTGGTGCATTTTTATAAATGGTAATAAGTAGAGCTGTTCACTTGGTTTACTGCTTCTAGACAACAACTGCCAGCTACAATCAACTCAGAGAGAACAGGAGGGCAGGGCTGGCAGCAGCCACAGGACGCATCACAGCAGCAAGCGATGGTTGTGCATCAGGAAAGCTGCCATTGTTCTTCCTTCTCATCTCTCTAAAACATGGCAAGGGGACTAATTAACAGGGTATCCAAGGCACACAGAGGCTACGAAGAAAGATGTCCCCTCGTGCCCTGCTAAGGCCCAATCCCAAGATGATGACTGAGGCTTTAGGAGCCCGCGGAACTCTCCCAATCACGAGTCTCCAGAACTGTCTGATATTCAGAAAGAATTCAAAGATCATAAGAGCTGCAGAACTGAGAAAAGCAGAAAGGAAATAAAGTGACCTACTTTATATTCTGCTATCACATGATGAAAGAGACAGGATGGTAAAATGCCAGAAGAGGCACATGAAAAGGAATCCTCTCAAATGCGTGTGCTGTCAGCAGCGTGATAGCACGCAGCCCCCCACGGAAGAAACAAGGGCAGGGAGAAACTGAAGTCAGATAGTGTGCCAGAACAACAATTCAATACCCAGAGAGAAGGGAACATATAGTGGGAGCAATATGGAGTAAGAGAAGCCTGTGATCTCAAATGCCACTTGCCATTACCCTAGCAGGCATTAAAAGCTCTGCCAGGCAGGGGCATGTAGCATCAGAACGATCCGATCGCCTTTTCCAAGAGCGAGCGACAGAGGAGAGGTGTGATCTTAAATATTTTGTAGGTATTTCTGCAGCATTTGTTCTTGATTTAGTATCAAGAAGCAGGGCAGAAGAATCTGCAGCCATCTGTGAGTACCTGGGTACAGCTATGTAAGATTACTGGAGACAGGGTTAACAGTACAGAGTCTGGATTCACCTTTTAAACCACAACCCTGTTGAGAGCTGGAAAAAAAGATGCTTTTTTTTGTGAGAGTACAGGCAGGTGATTTTTCTTCCCTTTTT